>NC_092712.1:201956502-202259755 GCF_047496885.1 Scyliorhinus torazame | reverse complement strand
ATTTTAAGGGATTTATATTTGTATTGAGAAACATTAGATATAAGGTATAGTTTTAAGTTGTTTTCGTTTAATGTTTGTGTGCCTGGAAGGATGAACTTGAACTTAGAATCATGCTGGACAAAGGTTTTTGTATTTGAGGGGTTGGTTAAGTTCGAACTGTATTTCTATTGTGCTTAGAGAAGAATAAATCATAGTAGCAGGTGTTATGGGCCAGTGTTTAGAGAATCCCAAAGTGTATCATGGAGTTCACCTCACCCACAACTTTTAATAGATTGTGGTATGGGGACCACACAGCTCACTCGGCAGGTATGGTACAGCAGAAAATGAACCAGTGGTTTTTTAAAACAAAACAATGTTTTTTCTATGAACTCAAGTTAACCTTTCTAAAACAAACAGTGAATATTTTAGCAACCAGTAAATCAAATACACCCCACAAAGAATACAACACTAAGTAATCTGTATGCTGTTCTTTTAACATCCAAAAGACTTAACAAACCTCCAAACAGGAGCACATCAGGGTTCACATTCAAGACTGAAAACATTTATACTTCTTCTGAATTCACCAAATGATCCATAGATAGTTTTTCATGGCAGAGATCAACAGCAGTGCAGCTCACTTTTAACTTCAGATTCAGCTCACTGAAAAACACAGACACACCCAAGCTCTTTCTCAAACTGAAACTAAAAAGCAGAAGTGGAGCTCAGCTCCACCTACACTCTGACATCACTCCAGTAACATGAGCAGCTCCATTTCTTAAAGGTACATTTCTTAAACACCCATTTTTTAAAGGGTACTCTCACATGACACAAGGGCATTGCTTAGTAACATGAGGCTACCTTCCTGTCACGACGAGTCATGAATACTGGTGGACCATTAACCAACTCACTGAAGGAGGAAGTTCCATCCTCGTTGATGTCCTGTGCACAAGGACCAGGACAAATCCAGCCCAGCCAATTATCGCCCCATCAGTCTACTCCCAATAATCAGTAAGTGATGGAAGGGGTCACTAACAGTACTATCAAGCAGGACTTGGTCAGCAATAACCTGCTCATTGGCACTCAGCTTGGGTTCTGCCAGGACCACTAAGCTCCTCACCAGAGAGGTGAGGTGAAAGTTACTGTTCTTGACATCAAGGCAGCATTTGACCAAGTATGGCATGAAGGAGCGCAAGTAAAACTGGAGTCAATGGGGATCGGGGGAAAATTCTCTGCTGCTCGGAGTCATACCTAGAACAAAGGAAAATGGTTGCAGTTGTTGAAGGTCAATCATCTCAATTGCAAGACATCACTGCTGGATTTTCTCAGGATGCTGTCCTAGGCCCAATCATCTTCAGTTGCTTCATCAATTACCTTCCTTCCATCATAAGGTCAGCAGTTAAGCTGTTCACTGATGATTGCAAAATGTAAAGCACCATTCGCAGCAAGACCTGGACAACATCTAGGCTTGTGTTGACAAGTGGCAAGTAACATTCGTGGCACACAAATGTCATGCAATGACCATCTCCAAGAAGTGAGAATCTAACCATCGCCCTTGACATTCAATGGCATTACTGTGGTAGTCAGTATTAGAGGTATTACGGTACTCTGTAATGCCGGAAGACCATTGGTGTACAAGGTACTCTGTTCTCGTTGGTTAAGCCTGTCTGCTGGCTCCACCCAGCAAGGCGGGGTATAAGAGCCCGTGTCGCCCCAGCAACTGTCTTCTGTACCTGCGCTGCTGGGGGAAATATCTAGTATAATAAAGCCTTCAATTGTCTCCAATCTCGCTTCTGGAGTTATTGATCGAGCATCAATTTATTACACTAGATTTTAAAAATGGAGTTCTGAATCAAGCCAGAGTGTCTGCAACTCAGCCCCCACGCGGCAAACTCAGCGGCAACCTTGAAGCACTGGCTGGCCTGCTTCAACGGATATCTCGGGACGGCCAAAAACACACCCACTGAAGACCAGAAACTACAAATTCGGCACTCGAAGGTGAGCCCAGAGATCTACACCCTCATCGAGGATGCGGACGACTTCGAGGCCGCAATGGATCTGCTGAAAGAACATTATATTCGCCCTGTAAACCAGGTCTACGCTCGACATCTACTAGCGACGAGGCGCCAAATCCCCGGGGAATCGGAGGAGAAATTCTACCCTGTGCTCCTGGTGTTGGGGAGAAACTGCAGCTGCCCGCAAGTTTCGGTGAGCGACCAAACAGAACTTTTGATCTGGGACGCTTTCGTTGCAGGTAAGCTGTCCTCCCAAATCTGCCAGCGATTGCTGGAGAAAGAGACACTGGGCCTCAAAGAGGCACGGGCCCTTGTCAGCTCCCTGGATGTGGCCCCACGAAACACCCATGCCTACGTCCCCGACCGCGCGGCAGCCCCCTGGGCAGCGTGGAACCCACCCCCCCGCAGCTGACCCCGATGCAGCTCCCATCCCCCCCCACAAGCCTGTGCTGCGAGACGGCCTGGCAACCCCGGGGGGCCCCGTTGCTATTTTTGCGGGCAAGCCAAGCACCCCCAACAGCGCTGTCCGGCCCCTCATCCTTCAGCAAAGGATGCGGCAAAAATGGTCACTTCATGGCGGTATGCCAGGCCTGGGCGGTCCCTGCAGTCCCAGGTGGTGAATACGGACCGTCACCACTACCCTCCCCACGGGCCCTGTGTGGCCAGCGGGCGCCGCCATCTTCCTCCTCCAGGGCCACGTGTGTCCACCGGTCGCCGCCATCTTGTCTCTCGGACACCACGTGCGATGGATTGGCGCCGCCATCTTGTACACCCCTAGCCATGTGCGACCAGTGGGCGCCGCCATCTTGGCTGGGCTCTCAGGACCCCAATTCGGATGACCACACACCGCCCAAAGAGAACACCCAAACTGCTGCCACGACTAGCCTCGGTGACCCTGGACCAGTCGCGGCCCCGAACACTCTCGTCTGCAACGACAACGGTGCTCATCAGTGGGCATGAGACGTCCTGTCTGATCGACTCTGGGAGCACGGAGAGCTTCATACACCCCGACCCAGTAAGGCGCTGTTCTCTCCCCGTTAACCAAAAAATCTCCCTGGCCTCCAGGTCTCATTCAGTATAAATCAAGGGGTTCTGTATAGCGAATCTCACGGTCCAGGGAAGGGAGTTTTAAAACTATCGGTTCTACGGCCTTCCCCACCTCTGCGCTGCCACACTCCTAGGGTTAGATTTTCAGTGCAACCTCCTAAGCCTAATTTTCAAATTCGGCGGCCATATAGCCCCCCTCACTGTCTGCGGCCTCGCGACCCTCAAGGTCGATCTGCCTTCCCTGTTTGCGAACCTCACCCAGGATTGCAAACCCGTCGCCACCAGGAGCAGACGGTACAGTGCTCAGGACCGGACCTTTATTAGGTCGGAGGTCCAGCGATTACTGAGGGAAGGTATTATCGAGGCTAGCAACAGCCCCTAGAGAGCTCAAGTAGTGGTTGTAAAGACCTGCGAGAAGCATAGGATGGTCATAGACGATAGCCAGACCATCAACAGATATATGCAGCTTGACACGTACCCTCTCCCCCGCATATCTGACCTGGTCAACAGGATCGCGCAATACAAGGTTTTTTCCACGGTGGATCTAAAGTCCGCCTACCACCAGCTCCCCATCCGCCCTAGCGACCGTAAATACACTGCTTTCGAAGCAGACGGGCGGCTCCTACCACTTCCTAAGGGTTCCCTTCGGTGTCACTAATGGAGTCTCGGTCTTCCAACGAGAGATGTACCAAATGGTTGACCGGTACGGTTTGCGGGCCACAATCCCGTACATTTATAATGTCACCATCTGCGGCCACGACCAGCAGGACCACGACACCAACCTCCGAAAATTCCTCCATACCGCAAAAATCCTTAACCTCACATATAGCAAGGATAAATGCGTGCTCAGCACCGACCGCCTCGCCATCCTCGGCTACGTAGTGCATAATGGAGTTATAGGCCCAGACCCTGAACGCATGCGCCCCCTTATGGAGCTCCCCTCCCTCACTGCTCCAAGGCCCTGAAACGTTGCCTAGGTTTTTTTTCTTATTATGCCCAGTGGGTCCCCAACTATGCGGACACGGCCCGGCCCCTGATCCAATCCACGGTTTTTCCCCTGTCGACAGAGGCCCGCCAGGCCTTCAGTCGCATCAAAGCAGACATTGCAAAGACCACGATGCACGCCATCGACGAGCCCCTGCTCTTCCAGGTCGAGAGTGACGCATTCGACGTAGCTCTGGCGGCCACCCTCAACCAAGCGGGCAGACCCATGGCCTTCTTCTCACGCATCCTCCACGCGTCAGAAATCCGCCACTCCTCAGTTGAAAAGGAGGCCCGGGCCATAGTAGAAGCTGTGCAGCATTGGAGGCATTACCTGGCCGGCAGGAGATTCACTCTCCTCACTGACCAATGGTTGGTGGCCTTCATGTTCAATAATGCACAGCGGGGCAAGATAAAAAACAACAAGATCTTACGGTGGAGGATCGAACTCTCCACCTACAACTATGAGATCTTGTATCGTCCCGGGAAGCTAAACGAGCCTCCTGATGCCCTATCCCGCGGCACATGTGCCAACGCACAAGTGGACCACCTCCGAGCCCTCCACAAGGACCTCTGCCACCCGGGGGTCACTCAATTCTTCCATTTCATCAAGACCCGCAACCTGCCCTACGCCATCGAGGAGGTCAGGACAGCCACCAGGAACTGCCAAATCTGTGCGGAGTGCAAGCCGCACTTTTACAGGCTAGAGAAAGCTCACCTGATAAAGGCTTCCCGTCCCTTTGAACACCTCAGTATGGTCTTCAAAGGGTCCCTCCCCTCCAGCGACCGCAACACGTACTTCCTGAACATGATTGACGAGTACTCCCGGTTCCCATTCACCATTCCCTGCCCCGACATGACCGCAGCCACCATCATAAAAGCCCTCCACAGTATCTTCACGCTGTTTGGTTTCCCCGCCTACATACACAGCGATAGGGGGTCCTCCTTTATGAGCGACGAACTGCGTCAATTCCTGCTCAGCAAGGGCATTACCTTGAGCAGGACGACCAGTTACAACCCCTGGGATAACGGACAGGTAGAGAGGGAGAACGGAACGGTCTAGAAAACCGTCCTACTGGCCCTACAGTCCAGGAATCTCCCAGTCTCCCACTGGCAGGAGGTCCTCCCGGATGCCCTCCACTCCATCCGGTCACTCTTGTGTACCACGAGCAACCAAACACCTCACGAACGTTTCCTTGCTTTCCCTAGGATGTCCTCCTCTGGGACCTCGCTCCCGACCTGGCTGGCAGCTCCTGGAACCATCCTGCTCCGCAAACACGTACGGGCGCACAAGTCGGACCCATTGGTCGAGAGGGTCCATCTCCTCCACGCTAACCCCCAGTACGCCTACGTGGCGTACCCCAACGGCTGACAGGATACGGTCTCCCTACGGGACCTGGCGCCTGCTGGATCCCCACACACACACCCACCACCAACCCCACCCTCCCTCCCACCGGCGCACCCCACAGCCACCCCCTTCCCAGGTGGATTGGTTCTCCCACTGGTCCCATTGAGGGGTGATGAAGCAGCAGCCGTAGAAGCCAAAGCCACACTCCCAGAGCCACAGATGCCCGAGCCGCCGCCTGCATCACTACCAAAGCTACGACCATCGCAGAGGATGACCAGGGCCCCCGATCGACTAATTGCTTCATTATGAAATGTAAATAAATTTTGTAAATAGTTGCGATGTGACGAGGCGAAACACTGTACGGAGGTATATCAGGTACATTCATACCTTAACTTCTACCACTCTGTAATGCGAGGCCACCACCCCCGCCGCAGCCACCACCACCCCCGGATTTTTTTTTAACAGGGGGTGAATGTGGTCGTCAGTATTAGAGGTATTACGGTACTCTGTAATGCCGGAAGACCATTGGTGTAGAAGGTACTCTGTTCTCATTGGTTAAGCCTGTCTACTGGCTCCGCCCAGCAAGGTGGGGTATAAGAGCCCATGTCGCCCCAGCAGCTGCCTTCTGTACCTGTACTGCTGGGGGAAATTTCTCGTGTAATAAAGCCTTCAATTGTCTCCAATCTCGCTTCTGGAGTTATTGATCGAGCATCAATTACCATGGATGAATTCTCCACTATCAACATCCTGGGGGTTACCATTGATCAGAAACATAACTGAACCAGCCGTATAAATATTCTGGCTACAAGAGCAAGCCAGAAGCTAGAGATCCTGCAACAAGTAACTCACTTCCTGACCCCCCCAAAGCCTGTCCACCGTCTACAAGGCGCAAATCAGATGTGCGATGGAATATTCTCCACCTGCTTGGATGAGTGCAGCTACAATGACACTCAAGAAGCTCAACACCATCCAGGACAAAACAGCCCATTTGATTGACACCCATCCACAAACTTTCACTCAATCCACCACTGATGCACAGTGGCAACCTTGTGTAGCATCTACCAGATCCACTTAAGGAACTCATCAAGACTCCTGAGGCAGCACTTTCCAGACCTATGAACTCGACCATCTAGAAGGACAAAAGTAGCAGACACACAGGAACACCACCATCTGGATGTCCCCCTCCAATGCATTTACCATCCCGACATGGAAATATATTGCTGTTCCTTCACTGTCGCCGAGCCAAAATCCTGGCATCCCCTCCAGCAGTGTGGGTGTACCTACATCACCTGGACTGCAACTATTAAAGAACGCAGCACACCACCACCTTCTCAAGGTCAATTAGGCATGGGAAATAAATGCTCGCCTAGCCAGCAATGCCCACATCCCAGTAGTGAATATAAAATATCTTGATGGACTGATTGGCTTGCCTCTATGTTAAAGCATTGTGTTGAAATCAATAGTAATAAACATCAAGTTTCTACAATGCATGGTTGCCTCTTAATGTCAATTTTGCTTTATGATCTGAAGTAGATGGTGAAATTAATCATAAAATTTATTGTGAGATTTCAATATTTTTCCAAACAGTTTCATAGATAGGTTGTAAATTCTTTTTTTGGTGTGGCTGGTAAATTGCTGGTTGTGGATTGGCTGCCTCGAATATATATCGCTCAATTCGTTATCCATTGAAATTCTCTGTAAGGGTGCACAAAATATTGCAGGAAACACCATTGTATTTATTAATTCCATTTAATACTACAGGCAGTTCACTTCATTAAAATATCTATCAGTTGACAAGATATTTACAGTGTCTATATATCTATACATCTGTATATATATATATTATAAAGACCTGAGGGATGTGACTTAAATCGAACAAGTGGACTGATCTGACATTTCACAAGTGAAAAATATCACGGAAGGAGGATAAGTCATATCCCTCAATATTCATTGTATGTTCTGTTGATAGTATATTCCTAAAATGGATCAGTCGTGACATTCAAGTTTTATTTTTAAAACACTTTTGTTGTGCAGTTTTATTTTCAAGGCAGAAGCAGATATTATCATTGATTATTAGTCTGATGCTGTGGGATGTGGGTATGAAAATAGTACTGGCTTGACTGTTTGCTTCAAATTAATTTTTGAAGGGGACATGGTTGTGGTAATTAATGCTCACTGATGCTTCCATCGCATGTTTATCTAAATGAGAGCTTCCCATAATTTCCCAGCCATAATGGATGGAAAATCATGGGGAAGCTGCCTTTGTTTTCCTGCTCTACGCTCAAGCTGGATATGAATCTACGATACCACCAAGTGTGCACCACTCCCCGAAACAAATTTCAACCCCAGCCATTTTTCTCACTGTTCACTTCCAGCCTTTCCCACTTCCTCTTTTGTTCTTTTCATTTCCAGTAGTTGAAATGGGACATGTTTAGAAGGGACAGTTGTTACAATCTCCGTAGACACCATTAACTTAAAAAAAATAAACTTGAATGTTCCACTGAAGGAACAAAGTCACAAGATCCCACAGTTTAAAACAAATCAAGTTTACTGTACAAGAATCAAGTAATGCAAGCATTACTAATAAACGCTGTCTTAAATAATTACTTTTACTTCACATTGAAAAGCACAACCAAATATATTTTGTTTAATAATGTATATACTATCCTCAACTGAACCTTCCCTTTAACATAGAACATAGAGCAGTACAGCACAGAACAGGCCCTTCGGCCCTCGATGTTGTGCCGAGCTTTGTCCGAAACCAAGATCAAGCTATCCCACTCCCTGTCATTCTGGTGTGCTCCATGTGCCTATCCAATAACCGCTTGAAAGTTCCTAAAGTGTCCGACTCCACTATCACAGCAGGCAGTCCATTTCACACTCTAACGACTCTCTGAGTAAAGAACCTAACTCGGACATCCCTCCTATATCTCCCACCCCAAACCTTATAGTTATGCCCCCTTGCTGCCCCCAGTTACTTTTCCCCAGAAAGTCCTTGGCTACTCATCAGGGTCTTCAAGCTTATCCACATTTTTGGGACTAACTTTAAACTTTTCCCTGGCTGAATTGTAATGTCTGGAACTTTTTACCTCATGCTGGACCTGCACATGCAATTCCTGCACTGTGACGTAAACAGAAAATTAGCCACACCCTGATCTCTAAAACTAAAATACCACACCTGAAAAGCAACGACAATATGCTCACCCCTGACTGTCTTTAAGTTCACTAAACCAATCCAACAGATAGACTTTTATCCCGGACGAGCCCCCAATTTCTTATGGGCCAGGGTTTAGAGAAACCCAAAGTGTTTCATGGACTTCACCTGACCCACAACGTTAATAAATTGTGGTATGGGGAGCATACAGGAGTGGTACAGCAGAAATGGAAAAGTATTTTTTAAAAGCAAAACAATGTTTATTCTATGAACTCAAGTTAACCTTTTTAAAACAAACAGTGAACATCTTAGCAACCATCAATTCAAATACAACCCCCAAAGAATACAACACTAAGTAATGCTTAAGCTGTCCCTTTAACATCCATACGCCTTAAAAAACATTTAAAACAGAAAAACATCAGGCTTAACTTCACTACTGAGAACAGTTACCACGTTGAGATCAACAAATGGACACTCACAAGCTTGCAGAGATTCACACACATCCTGCTGTGATTGCAGCTTCTCCAAAACTAAAATGAAACCAAACCCATCCTGCAGCAAAAGCCTAAAGCGAAAGTAAAATGCTGACAGACAGCCCAGCTCCACCCACTCTCTGACATCACTGTAGTAATAAACACCCATTTCTTAAAGGTACTCTCACCACAAATATTTATATACACACCCATTTATAAACCCCCATTTCTCAAAGGTACTCTCACATGACAACTGGCAGTGCCAGCCTGGCAGGGCCACTGCCAGGGTACCAGGTTGGCTGTGCAAAGCTGTAATTTTATGTGTGATGGCAATCGGGCTGGGGGTTCCCTGCCTGGGGGGGAGGGAATGCCAGAAACCCTCCTATAGTGCAATAGAGCTTGGGTGGGTGGGTTCAGGGATCGCTTCGGGGGCTCCAGAGATCGGGATGGCAATTAAAAATGGCGTCCTGATCTCTCGTTATACTGAGTATTTCCAACATGTGTAGCTCCTCAGTGCAAATTGAGGCTGTGTGCGGCCTCAGCTGCGTGTTCCCCATTGAAGCCCCATATCTAACCCAGGTGCCATTTTATAGCGTTGTGTTTCTTGGCGCTGCGAGCATCGGAAACACGTAGCTAACCGCAATTGTTCATAGATCATAGAACTTACAGTGCAGAAGGAGGCCATTTGGCCCATCAAGTTTGCGCAGGCCCTTGGAAAAAGCACCCTACTTAAGACCACACCTCCACCCTTTTCCCGTAACCCAACCTAACCCTTTGGAAACTAAGGGGCAATTTAGCATGGCCAATCCACCTAACCTGTACATCTTTGAACTGTGGGAGGAAACCAGAGCACCAGGAGGAAACCCACACAGACACGGGGAGCACTGCAAACTCCACACAGTCACCCGAGGCCGTAATTGAATCCGGGTCCCTGGATCTGTGGGGCAACAGTGCTAACCACCGTGCTGCCCTTTGTTCCCATTTAGTTAAATCCCACAGTAAGTGTTGGTGAATCCAGGTCCGTATCTGACCCAAAAAGTCGGCTGAAACACCCTGCCAAACCCACTCAAAATGACAATCATTTTACATATGAATCACAACCTCTGTCTCTCCTTTGTGATTCTGCTTAAAACCTATCCCTTTAACCAAGCTTTTGGCTACCTGTCATATCATCTCCTTATGTTGTTCAGTGTCACAGTGTTCGGTGCCTTGGGATATTTTGTTGTCTTACAGTTGCTTAATAAATGCAAGCTGCTGTTATAACCACTTGTTCCTCTCCTTCAGCACTTTAATGATGGGTCTTAAATTATTTTCAACTCTAATCTCCCAAGTCATCTAGAGAATAATTATTCAGCTTAAAGCCTCTTCTCACCATACATTGGGTCACTGTTTCGGCTGCGTCTAGGGCATCATGATGGCTTTATTTTGGTCAAGAGGAAAGTCAACATGGCCAGTGGAGTAGCAGCAAAGACAGTGGGAGAGAGTAGAGACTTCAATAAAAAGCGAGTCTTAGAGGATCTGGTGAAAGGTCAGGCACAAAAGCTTGAGATTTCTAGCTCAAGGGAAGGACAGACTTACCAATGGAAACCGACTTCCAAAATGAACACAAGAACTATAGCCTGAACTACAACATACTTATGTTCATAATAATCATTTTTAATCATTATTATTAAATGTATAGAAGCAGACTCCACTTTTGCAGTTGGTGTCTGTGATAAAGCCAGGGGAGTCCAACAAGCTTCTTAAAAGTCCTTTATTTCAGCAACAGCATCATACATGCACAGGGCCCGGTTCCCTTTCACCAGGTCCTCATTCCTGTTTAGCTGGCTCTACAGCTGCCTGCCTTTTATGCTAGTGCTGGGTTAATGCAGTCCAATTGAACACAGGGAACAATCATCCCCAGGTGGATGAGTCCTGTGCAGGTTATTACAGTGTCACTGACAGGCAGTGCATCAGGAAAGGATTAGAAGGAAGCAAAGAATGACACACTGGAACTGTCAGTGTGACCAAAAAGATAAGGAACCAATGGAAGAGATGCACTCATTGTGTTGAGGCCCTAACATCAATTAATTACTCATGACTATGGGCTTTGTATAAACTGGCTTTGCAGCGAGTGCACTTGATGTCTGATTGTTCCCTTTACTCTTATATCATTAAATGGACTTAGATTAACTGTCTGTGCAATTATTTGGACATGAAGACCATGTGCAAAGCAATTGAGACTGATTATTTGCATTTCCGAAAATGTGCCGGTGCGAAGAAGAGTGCACAGATGCAGTTGATATTTTATTTAAAAGGAACATTCTCAACCTTCAATTTCCACTGCATTTAAATCAGAACTCATTGGTGTTGAAGATTGATTCACTGGAACAATGCAAAAAGCATTTTCCTTTAAAACACTGTGTAGTGGAGTTGCTCATTCAGTCATGTAATTTTGACACTAAAATGTAGTTAGTTCAAATTATGGGTCTGGGATAAAAGACTGATGGTACAGAGACTGAGAACAAGGTGGTGCCATGGCAGTAAAGATGTGAACATCACAATTGAATTGATGTCTGGATTTTGATTTCCTGCCAAAATGAAGTGCTAGATGCCAAGTGAAGGACTAATTGATTGACTTTCTAGTGTGAGGATAAATCAGCTCGATTTTCAAGCATTGGCAGCAATAGCCCTGCAGAATTTTGGAGCAAAGGAAGCAGATTGCATGAGATTAGGGTCTCTGCCAAGTTTTGGTGTGATTGTAATCTTGTATCATCAGTACTCAATAAATAGTTAAACGAATTTAGAAGGATCTTTTCATTTAGTATTTCACAATCTAATGGTCTGGTGTTTTTTTAAAAAAACTTTCACCACTTGACAATGGACTGTTCTCCAAAATGAAATCATTAAAATACAAATTGCTCATGGACATCCGGATTCACCAGAAAAGTAAAATAAACAATAAAAGAGTTGATATCAATGATGAAGATTTGGGAATCACCCTTATTTGTTTTAACAACAATATCCTAGCCACTGTAATTAAAATAGAAACACTCTTGAAGATTCATGTTAAAGTAACAGGCATTTACACTGCTGTGCTTCCCAAATGACTAGCCAATGTAATCCAATTTTAACACTTGGAAATTGTGACCCCAGATGCCAAGAAAAACAAAACAGCAAAAAAGCAGAATAGTAACATTCAATATATAATTATTAAAGTTCCCCAAAATATAATGAATACAACACAAAAATATGAAAATCTCTGTTTTTAAAGTACTTTGTGAACATGTTTTTATTTTATGTACTCACCAGTCTAGTCCTCCATCTGATCCACCCAAGCTCATGGAGGCAGTGGATGCTATTGACATTTGCATTCACATTTAGCATTACTAATCAACATCATATCAGGTTTCCCTAAAAGTCATAATGTTGCAGAAGTCAAATAAACACTTATTTTTTTATTTAGGAATTCTGTTTCTCCCTTCCTCCCCCACACACTTTTTGGAATAAGCCTGTCCCTCCAACACACACACACTGCAATCAGCTGCTACCTCCACGCCCCCGCCCCCCAGCCTACACACACATGCTTATCAAGCCCACTCCCCACATTTACACTGTAATCAGCCTTTGTCCCCCACAGGCACAGTATAATCAGATCCTTTCCACCTCACACTCCACACACAGGTCAGCCGGCTGGTGGCAACCAGCAAGAGCTGTGGAATCATTGACAGCCCAAGTCCAAGCAGATGTGCATCTGCAGCCTGCAGGTGACAATTTTAAATGGTTCAGAAGAAGAAAAATATCCTGAGACCTATAGATGAACAGGACAAGGGCAGAGTCATACGCACCAGAGTCATACGCCACCAGTGTCATACGCCACCTGGGCCTTGGTTTGGGGATGGAGCTCGTGAACCCAAATGTCACCTTTCCAACCCAATATGGCATCATAACTACAGTGTGGGAAGCACTGGTATACTGTATTTGTGGCTCTTGATGTGGTCTCTTCCTCCTTGATGTGGGAGACCAAACAGAATGGTGGAACATCTGAATGCGTGACCCTGAACTTCCAGTTGTGTGTCATTATAATTCTCCACCTAGTTCCCACTCTAACTTTCTGTCTTCGGATTCCTGCAATTTATCCAATGAAACTCAATGTAAACTCCAGCTCCAGCTTCTTATCTTTCAACTCGGCACTTTACAGTCTTTTAGACTTAACACTGTGTTCAACACCTTTTGATCATAACCTCTGCCCTCATTTTGTTTCCTTTGTCTTTGTTGGTTGAATTTCATTCTCTTTCTCTTCATTTTGTTTTTGGTTGGCAGCTTCTCATTACTCTATCATTTACACCTCCTTTAGCCATATATATTATTTTGTTATTTGTTCCGTTAGCCTTGTACCATTAACCCTTTTATTATATTATCTCGTCTGCCCTCTATCCAATGACAGCCTTCCTCTTTTTCTCACTCACTCACTTTCACTTGCTCAAAATCTATTGGGCAGGATTCTCCGTCAGCCGACGGGAAAGCAGCGATCGGGAAAGGCGATTCTGCGGAGAATGGTTTTGACGCCAAAATCAAGGCCGGAGCTGGGTTCACGCCAAATCACAATTTGGAGGTTTGTGCACTATTTCCAACTCTACACTACAGCTGCACCACAATCTCTCAATGGGCTCAGTACCTTATCAGTGACGGCTTGGGGACATTTTGGTCAGTAACAGGCCTGAGACTCCCATGAATGGGTGACGATATGTTTCCTCTTCAGGGATGCAGTTGGGGGGCCTTTGCCAGAGGCCCTCCCAGCGATGCTCCGGTCCCGACCTGCCGAATTCCCAGCGGCGTGGTTCTAACCACGTCTGGCCGGTTGGGACTCTCGCGCAGCGGTTGCGGACTCGGTCCGTGGCCGCCCTGGTTGGGGACGGGGGATCAAGTACTGGGGGGGGGCCTTATGGGTGGCTGGAGCGGCGATCGGGCAGGTTAGATGGAACGATACGAGACAGTTCGTTGGGACCTACTTTGTTGGTTCTGGTCCGCCAGCTGTGTCTGCCATTGCATTCGGCGCGGCCGCTGGAGGCCGCCACCGTGCGCGGACTCGGAACCGGCAGTGCGGAGGCCTGTTCACGCAGTCAGCCCCCTGCAGGTAGGTGAATAGCCTTAATTTTTTTAAGGAAAGTCTGGTGTGAAGGTTTTTACGCCGACGTGGGGACATACAAATTTTTGGAGAATTCAGCCCCTTATGTTTGATGTGGGTGTTATTTTCCTTCAGAAGGACAGATGTTTTGTCATCCCGCGGCTGCTCAGCCCATCCGGGCCGGAGAATCGGCGGCCCAGCCTCGTACAGCGGCCCGCGACTGCCGTCGCGCCAAACGTGCTGGCGCAAATGGCGCAGATTCTCCGCACCTCGGTGAATCGCGCGCCAGCGTCGGGGCGGCTAGGCGTGGTTGCGATGATTCTCTGGCCCGGCGCGGGGCTGGGAGAATCGCGCCCTAAGTTTCCTACTTTAGATTATCAAGTCTCCGAAGCATATAGCAACACAGAGATTATGGCCCACATTTTACAGGATCTGACCATTGATCTTAATCAATGGAGGGGAGGCAGGGGCTTAGTGGTATTATTGCTGGACTAGTAATCCAGAAACACAGGGTAATGCTCTGGGGACCGGGGTTCGAATCCAGCCATGGCAGATGGTGGAATTTGAATTCAATAAGACATCTGGAATTAAATGTCCAATGATGTCCACTGTTGATTGTCGTAAAAACCCATCTGGTTCATTAATGTCCTTTAGGGAAGGAAGCCTGTCATCCTTACTTGGTCTGACCTACATGTGACCCCAGATCCACAGCAATGTGGTTGACTCTTAAATGCCCTCAGGGTTGGCCAATAAATGCTGCCCAGCCAGCATTACACACATCCCATAAACGAATAAAGGGAAAAAAAGGTTTCTATGGGAGCAAATTGGTAGAACACCTTAGTTTTCCAGGTGTTTAATGAAAGGCCTATTTTCTCATTTACTTCTGAGAAGGAGACAACAGTGGCCTGGAGTTCAGTTACTGAGTGAGAATGCACATAAACATCATCGACGAATTTGAAATTAGTTTGGTTTTAGATTGTAGGTAACGTAGGCTGAACAGCTCCCTCTATATTTTGTAAATTATCTGCATGCCTGTGAGTAATTTTCTGGAGTTGAAGTGCAGTACTGCAGCAAAGGAATTGAAGAAGAGGGTTGGTGCTATGACATAGCCTTGTTGACCCCAGTCTCCACCCAACCCTATCCACTCCTTACCCTGTAACCTAACCTGCTCATCCTGGTCAGTCACCCAAGGCAGGAATCGAACCCGGACACTGGCGGCTGAGGCAGCAGTGCTAACCTCTGTGCCATCACATATGAAATATGAGCAGAAGTAGGCTATTTGACCCCATGAGCCTGCTCTGCCATTTGATAAGATCATGATCGATCTGTTTGTGCTTCAATTTCTACATTCTCATGTACCTCCGATAACCTTTGATTTACTTGCCGAACAAAAATCTATCTACCTATAACTTAAAAACATTCAATGACTGTGCCTCCACTGCCTTCTGCGGCAAAGTTCCAAAGTCGCACAATCCTCTGAGAGAAAATAATTCTCCTCATCTGTCCTAAAAGGGGACACCTACATTTATGCACCAGAACACCTAGATCTCTTTGCACCTCAGAATACTGCAGCTGTTCTCCATTTAAGTAATACTCTGCTTTTATATTCTGCCAAATTTTGCCCAATTGCTCACTATCTCTATCTGTCTGCAATCTCCTTATATCGTCTTCAAAACATACTTTCCTACCCATCTTTGTGTTGTCTGCAAGTTTAGTTGGACTTTGGCTGGTCTCCCCACCCTTGTTCTCTCTCCACTGCACTGCCCCTCCTTCTCACTCGGTTCACAATTCACTCTCCAATAAAACCCGCACCTCAGCACTAAACCCCCTCAATAAAACCACTGACATGCACAATTTAAATCCTTTAATAAAGCCCTACCTCAGCATCAAGCTAAATTATCTTTACTTAATACTCTTTGCACTCTTAAGAATTTGTTCCTCCCCATCTCCATTTGCACTCAAACTTCTTCTCTTCTCAATCCCATGTGAGGCCACCAGCCTTCCCCCTCCTTCCCCACAGAACAAAGAGAGTCTGCAACAGCTAGCTCCCCACACATGAGCCCCACGTCATGACACATATTATGCCTACGGCCCCAAGTTACTGGATTGCAGTCCTCGACCCTCTTGCAACGCAGTCCATGTCTACATTCCCTGCTCCACCATGTCCACTCCATCACAGAAAGGTGAAGCAAAATGGCACAAAGCCAGAGTGCTTGTTGCCAATCGGCACCGGAGTCACCAATAATGTTGCCAAATTAACTAGATATGGCAGTTATTAATAATAATATTGCTTTTCAGAGTCGCCAGGTATCAAATGATACCACCACAAGTCTTTACCGGATATCCATCAAAGACCAAACAACCAGTTCAAGTTCAAGTTCAAAGATAGTTTATTTACACACAAGGATTACTTCGACATGCAACATAAAATACTACAAGTTAAATTACACCTAACAATAACAATAACCTACACTTAACTTCAGGGAAACCGGCTCTTTGCAGATGAACAAGGCCTTTGTTCGGATCTTGTGTGGCTGGGTAGAAGAACTGGCTTTGTTTCTGCTGGGCTCAGCCATCTCACAGCGATCGTTGGCCTTGAACTTGTCATCTGGTCGTAATGCTACACTTGGTTTTAGGCGTAGGCCGGGGCCAAGAGAGACCGAACGCCGGGGCCGCGAGAGACTGAACACATGGCAGTGTCTCTCTTTATTCTTCTGGGGTTTCGCGCTCTTTTGGGTGGTCCTTAGCTGTGGACCCAATAATTCAGCAGGCTTCGATTACTGCCTTCGATTTTTGGCCAATAAAGGGGCGGCTGCCTTGATGGCGGGGTGTGTCCTGAGCGGTCATTGACCTAGGCTTTATGGGCTCCCTGAGCAAAGGGAGTAGTGCCGATGAGTCTGTTTCTGTATCTGTTACCTGACTACAGGTCTTTTTTCCTGGGGAAATGGTCCATTCGAATGCAAAGTAGCTGGGGGTTTCGCTGGCGTCTAGTTATCTGAGTTGCCAATATACATAGCTCTGAGCGTCTGAGTCCTGAGTTGACCATATTTCCCATGGTTCTTTGCAGGTAGCCATATTTCCCGGGATCCTTTGTAAGTGGCCATCCCAGATGGCTACATGCTTTACAACGCACATTGAAATCCACTATGCATAATCTTGACACCATTACCTTGGCAACCGTAACGCAAATCAACCACAGCTTGGAAAGTGAGCATTTGCAATGATCACAATCCCTTCAAAAAATACATTAAATGAAACAAAATTTTTATGGCCAATCCACAACACTAAACTTGACTAAGAAACTGAATGATTTAATTAAACTGAAATGTTCTTGTGCCAGTCGGTTCCACTAAAGTCCACAGCGCCAAATTTAAGATCAATTTGATAAAAGTATAACATTGAAAAGGAGCACTCTGACAATTGCCTGGCACAATGGATCCGCACAAACGTAGCCCAGGCAGAAGCAGTTTAAGTTTTCACCCATAAGCTGCTGTTGCTGCTCTGTTTTTGAACTTCTTCCAAAGCTATCTGTTGGGAGTGGAACTGAAAATGATAAGGCAAGGAAAAACTGGGATAATCAATTATTCTATTCATTTCAATGAAAGGAAAATGAGATGAGTTTTAAAAAGGAATGTGAAAACCTACTCTGATAGCTCCTGTACTCTTTAAACCAAGATGGAGAAGGAAATGGATATCATCTAGTGAAGGCTCATCAAGAACAATGGTGGTTTGAGGTGACAACCAAGGTCTGGATCTTCTTCCAGCGAGCATGAGAATGTTGGGGTGGTGGTGGTGAGGGAGGGGGTAGTGATGGTGAGAACCTACCACTGCAATTCTGCCTTCAGTCACAAAATCACAGAATAATACAGCGCAGAAGAGGCCCTTCGGCCCATTGAGTCTGCACCAACGCATGAAAAACACCTGACCTGCCGACCTAATCCCATTTGCCAGTACTTGGCCCATAGCCTTGCATGTTATGATGTGCTCATCAAGGCTCTTTTTAAAGGATGTGAGGCAACCCGGCTCTACCACCTTCCTGGGTGTATTACTTATTTTTTTCTGCGACAATGCCCAATAGGCATGCTTGTTGCATCAGTATCTGGAAGGGTTCCTAGGATTTCAGGTGCATTTCTTGAGGTCAAGGAGAGAAGAGCATGGCTGTTGAGCACTGAGGTTAGGAATCCCCATAAAATGCAGACTGCATGGAGGGAATGGCAGAACACTTTTATGATTTGGGTGTTAAGGGAACTGTTTTCTGCAGAAGGCAACCTCTGCAAATACCCCAAAACATCTTTATTCACTTAACACATGTTTGATAGCTGACAAAGTCAGCCAAAAGAGCTACAGATAGACTTCAAGGATACTTAAAGAGACTTCCATGTCTCATCATGGGGCACATACGTTTTTATAGAGGAAGGTATCTTCAGTACTCAAATGGAATCATAGAATGGTTAGAACACAGAAGTAGGCCATTTGGTCCATCGCATTTTTTTATTCTTTCATGGGATGTGGGAGTCGCTGGTAAGGTCAGCATTTGTTGCCCATCTCTAATTGCCCTTGAACTGAGTGCTCAGCCATTTCAGAGGGGCAGTTAAGAGTCAACCACTTTGCTATGGGTCTAGAATCATATGTAGGCCAGACCAGTAAGGACGGCAGGTTTCCTTCCTTAAA
Source organism: Scyliorhinus torazame (assembly GCF_047496885.1). Lineage (NCBI taxonomy): Eukaryota > Metazoa > Chordata > Chondrichthyes > Carcharhiniformes > Scyliorhinidae > Scyliorhinus > Scyliorhinus torazame. Next base: position 202,240,983 of record NC_092712.1, on the reverse strand, counting down.
GGGCATCAGTGAAGATATGGGTTTTACGACAAAGAGCAGAGATTTAATGGTCACAATAAACTTTTAATTCCATATTTTGAGTTGAATTCACATTCCAATATCTGCTGTGGTGGGATTCAAACCAGGTCCCCTGGAGCATTACCTTGGGTCTCTGAACTATTAGTCCAGTACCAATGCCTCTATGCTGCCATCTCCCCAGCATCTATGTTGACTCTCTGTAAGAACGACTCAGCTAGTCATACCTGACTGCCTTTTCACCTTAGTCCTGCATCGTTTTCTCTTTAGATAATTATCTAATTCTCTTTTGAGAGCCATGACTGAACCTGCCTCCACCACACTCTGAGGAACAGCATCCTAACCATTTGCTGCATAAAATAATTTCACCTCATGTTGCCTCGGCTTCTCTTGCCAATCACCTTAAATCAGCGCCCTCTGGTTCTCAACATTTCCACCAATGGGAACAATTTCTCTCCAGACCCCTCATCATTTTGAACACCTCTATCAATTTTCCTCTCAACCTTCTCTTCTCGAAGGAGAACATGCAGCCCCAGCTTCACCACCATCCTTCTAACTGTATATTCTCATCCTGCAGAATGATTTTTTGTAAATCATTTCTGCAGTATCATCATATCCTTCCTACATGTGGTGCCCAGAATTAGATACAACACTCCAGTTGAGTTGAAAACCAGTGTTTTATAAAGGTTCATCTTGTTTTTATACTCTCTGCCACTATTTATAAAGCTTAGGATCTCATTTACCTTATTAATTGCTTTTTCCACCTGCCCTGTCAGCTTCAATAATTTGTGGGTAATGCAGGTGCAAAGTACTCATTTAATACGTCGGCCATGCCCTCTGCCTCCATGCATAGATCCCCCTTTGTAATTCCTACTCATCCCTAATCATCCCTTTACATTTCATTTACTATTCATGTTTTGATAGAATATTTTTGGATTCCTTTTCATAATCTTTGCCCGTCTCTTATGTCCTTAATATTGACTCCCGACTCCTTCCAAAAAAGAACAACCAAGGCCTTAAACATAAAACTGGGGGAGGAGCAACACTGACACAAACACCTGTCAACCATTACCTTCTCTTACTGCCACTAAATCTGCCACTGAATCCTTTAGATCCCAGGGACTTTTATGTTTTGGCTAGTTTGCCATGTGGGACCTTGCCAAAAGACTTGTTAAAATGCATGTAGACAACTTCCACCATACTGTCGCCATCAACTATTTCTGCCACCTCTTCAGAAGATTCAACCAAGTTCGTCAAATATGATCTTCCCTTAATAAATCCATGCTGCATTTCCTTGATTAATTTGTGCCTTTCTAAATAAATGTTTGTACTTGTTATGTATCAGAGAATATATCCCTGCTGGTGACATCAGCAGAGTGTTTTGCCCAGGCTTTGCATCCTCCACATTAGATTGTGTGAGCACCATCTCTTAATAAAACTTCTCATCGTGTTTGAAAGAATCCAGAGTATGGGCACCTCCATATCTTTTCTCTTCCCGACTAGCAAAGAATTATAACAAAATAGAAAACTGGTGACAAGGATTGAGGCAAGTAACAAATTTTGGGAAGAAAGAATTTGTTGACTAAATAGTGGAGATGACATTGTGAGCAAAGAAAGATTTGAGGGAGTAGATTCACAAACACACACACACACATGTCAGTCAAAGCACAGCCACTGATGCTGAAGGTTTTTAAAAAATCGACTACAACCGTAAGTAAAGAAGAACGGTAGTTCCGAAAACGTACTTATTTTTGAAGTGAATGGGGTCTGGGCTGCAGGGACGAGGCAGAACTAAATGGTCTACAGGTAACAGGGTTTCAGACGTCTTCTGAGTCTGCACTGGACATTACTCAGAAAAAAATTGAATCACAGTCAGACAGAACAAAAATAATTCTCATTGCTTGTGGGTTGTTTGTGCCATACTTTCTAAAGAACCGGAAGGAAAAAGGTGGTTAGAGCTTAGACTTGAGGAGCTAGGATCCGAAATGGCTGGGAAAACAGGTGCCATTGTTGTATTTGATGAAGACTGTGTGACTTGGAATTCATATGAGGAAAGATTTTAATTTTATCTGATAGCAAATCAAACACCGGATGACCTAGATGTTGCAATATTTCTCGGAGTGATGGGGCATAAAAATGTTATGCTGTTAAAAAGCTTAGTTCATCCAGAAAAACTGGGATAAAAGATCTACACTAAACTAACAAAAGTTTTAGAAGGGTGTTCCTCACATAAGACCATAAGACGTAGGCGCAGAATTAAGCCACTCGGCGAGTCTTCTCCGCCATTCAATCATGGCTGATATTTTCTCATCCCCATTCTCAACCTTCTCCCCACAACCCCTGATCCCCTTATTAATCAAGAACCTATCTATCTCTGTCTTAAAGTACTTCTGCGGCAAAGAGTTCCACAGATTCACCACCCTCTGGCTAAAGAAATGTCTCTGTTTTAAAGGATCGTCCCTTTAGTCTGAGAAGATCTTCTCTGGTTCTCGTTTTTCCTACAAGTGGAAACATCCTCTCCACGTCCACTCTATCCAGGCCTTGCAGTATCTTGTACGTTTCAATAAGATCCCCTCTCATTCTTCTAAACTCAAACTAAACTCAAACTCAAACTCAACATAAACCGTTGCTAATTGTTTAGGTTCCACCACCATAGTCAGGAAGAAGGTGAAAGCATTTTATAATTCAAAATGACTTTTATTATTAGCAAAATACTGTGAGGTTGGTACAAAACTTGATGATTCTCTTCATGATAGGCTGGGTTGTGGACACCATAGTGAAGCTATTCAGAGGAAGCTGCTTACTGTAAGTGATTTAACTCTTGAAGGGACTGTGGATGTTGCCACATCTATGGAGCTAGGAACAAAATAATGCAGTGAAATCACATGTTTGAGTGATTGGAATGTACTTAGTGCTTGGAATGCACTTACATCACTTTGATGTGGTTAAGGTTTTCAAACATTGGTGTTTCACCACTTAGGTGACTAAGCATGAAGGGATATGAATGGATCAATGTCACTGATGGTTTGTACAAGCTGCCAATCATAGGCCACTATCAACAGTTATGAATGGCTTGCAGCCATTGTGGGAACCAGACACAAACACAGCTGCTCTCCATTGAGGAATTGACAAATGAAGCCTTAATGCTTCCCATTTCCTCTGCCTGGACTGCTTTCTAGCTTCCAGACAGGAGTCCCTTTTCGGAGGGGAGGTGGGGCGGGGGGGGGGGGGGTCTGTGTATGGAGGGGTGTCTGTGTGTAGGGGTCTGTAGTGGGAATTCCTTTGGACAGGATGTCCCTGTGAGTGGTCCCCCCATTACAGGGGTCCCTGGGGGGGAGGGTCCCCTGATTATCTGGTTCACTGGGGAGGGTCCTCTGTTATCGCGGTCCTTGTGGGGGCACCCTATTTCAGGGGTCCTTTTGGGGGTTCCCCTATTACAAGGTTCCCTGCGGGGTCCTTTTATTACAGGGATCCCTGGGTGGGGTAGGTCAGGTCACCTGCATACTTGGGGCTGGGAGGCACCCAGACAATGCATGGGTGGTGGGCTATTGGGCTGTAGGGTGAGGGGAGGCCCGGCACAATTTGCTATGGGATGTGGAGCTGATGGGGGTAGAGCTAATTTGCGTTGGGGTAGGGTGGCTGGCCATGGGACCTCGCAATCGTGCCACCTGCTGAAGATGACAGCCGGATAGCAGGATTCCCTGGCCTGGGACTCCCTCCTGTTCCACACCTTGTATATATTTGCATGGCATGGAACACCGAATTGCATCCTGCTTTATGACCCCATGAGGATGATAAAACTGGGGCAATTCAGCTCAGGCGAGAGAACATAGGGCAGGAATCTCCACCCCACCACACTGGTTTTCTGTGCAGCGCGCCCCCGCCGACAGCGGGATTCTCCGTCCCGCCAGCCGGCCAATGGAGTTTCCCATTGTGGGCAGCCCCACACTGTCAGGAAATCGCTTGGCGTGGGTGCGCAATCGGCGCAACAGAGAATCCCGCCAGCGGAGAATTCAGTCCATAGTCTCCTAGACGGAGAATCCAGCCCTGTGTTAAAATTGCCCTTACAAATCAAATAAGAACCTGAAGGATATTTCATCAATATCCTGAATTTCTCACTCATGGATAATGTATCTGTATCTTCATCTCAAGTTCAGAAATACACAAGACCCGATCCAGTGATGGGGAAGGTGATGGACTTGGTCCAAAAAGGAACGCTGTCAGACATTCAGCGGAAAAATCCAGGGGCTGGATTTTCCACCCCGTCCCGCCACATTTCTATTTTACCCCGCCGGCGGGATGCTCCGTTACACCGGCTGGTCAATGGGGTTTCCCATTGTGGGGCAGCCCCACGCCTTTGGGAAACCCCGGGGCTGCCGGCAAAATGGAGCATCCCGCCGGCGGAGAATCCAGCCCCAGATCTCAATCCCTACATCACATAAAGACTTGGGTTGACAGTTCAGAATGGATTATGGGGAATCCAAGTAATTATTCCTCCGTGCTTGCATCGTGTGGTCCTTGACCAGAACATCCTGCTGTGGTTAGGATGAAGGAACTAGCATGCAGTTATTTTTGGTGGCCAAGATTAGATGCTCAAATTGAAGAGAAAGTGGGGCAATGTGAATCCTGTGCCAGACTAAGGAACACTCCACCACTGCAACCGTTACAACACAGCCATGGCAGATATTACACATAGACAACGCTGGTCCAATGGAGGGGCACATGTTCGAAATGGCCAAAAGTTGTAATCATGGAATCCACGTGGACTCAACAGACCATAGAGGAGCTAGACAAAATATTTGCATGATTTTGAACACCGTAACAGATTGTAAGTGACAATGATACTCAATTCACTTAGAAGGAGTTTGAGTACTACCTGAAGGGAAATGATAGACACACATCAAATCTGCTCCATACCATCCTGCAACAACTGGATTACCTGAACATTTTGTGCAGTCATTGAAACATTCCATTAAAGCGTTGATGGACCACGGTACATTGGCAAGAGGAGTGAACAAATTCCAAATATCTTACTCGAACACCGCACACACAACACAGGGTTCACCAGCAATGCGGCTTGCTGTTCAAGAGGAAACTACAATCCAGTTTGATTTGTTAATTCCACTAATACTTCAGAGATTATTAAATGAAAACAAAAAGTACAGATTGCTCAGATGGAGTAAAACTCTAAAAAGCAAGAATTCAATCAAGGAGAGCCAGTACTGCACCACAATGAGAAATGGGTACCTGCTATGATCCCAGCAAAGACAGGTCAAACACCATGAAGACGGATGATGATAGAATTTGGCAATGTCATGGTTGCCAATTAGCACCAGAGACGCCAATAATGTTGCTCTTTTTAACGAGTGGAATACTATCCCACCAATCGGCACCAATAATGTTGCCAAATTAACTAGATATGGCAGTTATTAATGATAATATTGCTTTTCAGAGTCGCCAGGTATCCAATGATACCACCACAAGGTTTTACCGGATATCGATCAAAGACCAAACAACCAGTTAGTTAGTTAAAGTTCAATGATAGTTTATTTACACACAAGAATTACTTCGACATGCAACATAAAACACTACAAGCTAAATTATACCTAACACTACAACAACCTGTACTTAACTTCAGGCACCCGGCATTATGCAGAAGAACAAGGCCTTTGTTTGGATCTTGCGTGACTGGGTCTGGAGAAGTGACTTTGTTTCTCCTGGGCTCATCCGTCTGATAGCAATTGTTGGTCTTGTACTTGATTCTGGTCGTGATGCTGCAATTGGTTTTAGGCGTAAGCCGGGGTCAAGAGAGACTGAACACATGGCAGTGTCTCTTTTTATCCTTAGGGGGTTTCGCGCTATTTTGGGCGGCCCTTAGCTTTGGATCCAATAATTCGACAGGCTTCGATCACTGCCTTCGATTTTAGCCAATAAAGGGGCGGGTGCCTTGATGGCTGGGCGTGTCCTGAGCGGTTGTTGACGGTGGCTGTTTGGGCTTCCTGGGTGAAGGGAGGGGCGCCGATGAGCCTGTATCTGATACCTGAGTACAAGTCTTTTGTTCTGGGGAAATGGGCCATTAGAATGCAAATTGGTTGGGGGTTTCGATCGTGTCTGGTTATCCAGTGGCAAATATACACTTAAGCTCTGAGTTCGTCTGGATTCTGCATTGGCCATATTTCCCGTGATTCTTTGCAAGTGGCCATCCCAGATGGCTATATCCCGTCCTTTTGATCCTGAACGCGAAGTGCGGTGGATCACACTATTGATCCCTCATCTGTCTTTGGTGTGCCTGATACCCTTGGTCAAAGATAGGTTCTACACTACTCTGTCCTCTGTTTTTGGAGCATTTACCTAAGTTTTTAATACATCACACATTCTTAAATTCTAAGGGGCCACTATTAACATTTAATCATTACACATTTAACTTATTTACACAAGGGAACCTCTACCATTACCTAAGCTACTCTCATGCTGCTGACAAATATCAAAAAGGAACTTATGTACAATACAAAAATTTTAAAGAAATAAACAGCAGCATCACATCTCTACTTAATCTATTACAGTCATAGAAGAAGTACAATCTTTTTATTTTATCAGTGAAAAAGGTTTAAAAGGTTTGTAGGGTTTGTTGGATTCTAAGGAAAGGGCCTCGGAGATGCATATTGGGGAGCGGGAGGCTCTCCTTCGCCATTTGCGGAGTCTAAGTGTCTGAACGACACTGCAGAGTATTGGTATTACCAAAAGGGCTTCTACTGTACAGGAAAGGGAATACCATTTTACAATGTTTTCGCACCATGTGGGGGTATCAGTGTTTATTTTCATGTTAGGTGTGGTGTCCGGGCTAGGGGGTCTCATATTGTATGGTCATGTCCGGGGCCGGTGTGGTGTGGGGTACAAAGGCTGTCAACGCGCGCAGTTGTAGGAGTCCAGGGATGATCACAATGGAGGTCATCAGTCCTGTCTTCATCTTGTCTTTTGTTCTTCGTATATTTCTGAGGGTGTAAGCATAATATCTGTTATTATCGTTGGTTAACATCTCGTTTTGTTTGTCTTTCTCTCTTCAACTTCAATTACCCATTAGAATCATCACCACGTGTGACTCCCTCATTTTAAAAAAAAACTAACCATTTTAGAGACAAGACATCCGAAAAAAAAGTTCTGTTTAAGTGCGAGGAATCCCGCAGCTTGTGGTCGATGAGGTGAGTGGGCGGACAATTTCTCCGACCAGTCTTTCTTAACTGACAACCATGGGAGGTTGAGGCTTATCTTAACCAGCCGATTTTCGGGGCGGCCAGCTTTATACATTTGTCAGCCGCAATTACATTTGGCCTGGGATGTAACTAGCATATGGAGTCGGTGTAGTGTGACCGAAGAAGAGAGGCAGGAGGAGAGAAACAAAAATGAAGTGGCCTTGCTGAGGTGTCCCTGCCATGAGACGTGGCGGGTAAGCGCTCACAGTTTGCATGGGGCAGCTGGGACCTTGTAGTTGCTGTGGGTGGTGTTCTCTTTCATATCTGGGGGCTAGTCTAGCTGGTGGTGGGGGTCTCCTGCAATCTCGGGCAAAGTGTCCTGACTGCCCACAGTTTGACACCCGGGGCACGTAGGGTGGAGCAGGCTCTCTGGGGTATTGCTCCCTTGGGTATGGTTCCCTGGGATATTGGACTTCTCCTCTACCCTCGTTTATCCATGCGGGTCTCTGGTTAGTTCTAACTGGGTGCATATTTGCTTCTGCCTTCTCCTAATCTGCCTTTCTATGTAGGGATTGTTCCCAAGCTCTGGAGAGTCTCTTTAAAACCCAAACTTCATTATGTGTGGCGTCTGTGGGGTCATAATTTACATAGGCTTTTTGATCTGCTTCTGTGGCGTGGGAGACTAAAATACGAGCCTATTTAGTTATATAGATTCTGTTTCTGATGACTTCCCAATACCTAAGTTTGTCCTTAGCTTTGGATCCAATAATTCGACAGGCTTCGATCACTGCCTTCGATTTTAGTCAATAAAGGGGCGGGTGCCTTGATGGCTGGGCGTGTCCTGAGCGGTCGTTGACCTATGCTGTTTGGGCTTCCTGGGTGTAGGGAGTGGCGCCGATGAGTCTGTATCTATCTGATACCTGAGTTTAAGCCTTTTGTTCTGGGGAAATGGGCCATTAGAATGCAAATCAGCTGGGGGTTTCGATCGTGTCTGGTTATCTAGTGGCAAATATACACTTAAGCTCTGAGTTTGTCTGGATCCTGCATTGGCCATATTTTCCGTGATTCTTTGCAAGTGACCATATTTCCTTTTGTAAGTGGCCATCCCAGATGGCTACATCATGCTGATCTTCTTCGAGAAGTGAAATCACCGAAACTTCTCAAAAAGTATTTCCCTTGGAAAGTCTAGACAGCGATGCTTCTGAACAGAGGCCAAAAACCAAGATATGTTCAGATTCTGTTTCTGATGACTTCCCAATACCTATAAAGATTGACACGAGAGTAACTTCTCAGGAAGTACCACTTACTGTGGGAAAAGAGGACACTTCCAAGGTCTCGAGTAGTCAAGTTCCAGAACATCGAATACAACCCAAAAAGAATATAGATGCCACCTGAGAGACTGTCTGATAGAATTGTATATATATATATATACATAGAGATAATGTGTAAATGGATCAGTTGCATAAATATAAAGTTGTTGTACTAATGAAGTAAAGGGGGAGGGTCATTATGTACCAGAGAATACATCCTTGCTGGTGAACAGTCACGTGATGTGTAGGGACATCAGCAGAGTGTTTTATGTAGGCTTTGCATTCTCCATGTTAAACTGTATGAGAAGCACCTCCTAATAAATCCTCTTATCGTGTTTGAAACAATCCAGAGTATGGGCACCTTTGTAAGGTTTCGGGCAATTCGGCCCTTTTGGAAAAACTCAGAGACTGTAAACTGACTTTTCAGCCAAGATAACAGAACCAGTTTTCCCAGCAGGCTTGGCCCGCTGAGCTGAGTAGGGACATAAGTACATAAATATTTACAAACACCCCCCTAGGAGCTACAAGGAAGAAGGAGCCAGACAACAAGATAACATCAAGACACAGACAAAGGGGCACGGGAATACACAGGAGGCTTGCATGCAAGCAGGACAATGGGATGGTCATAGCCCCATGCAAATGTAAATGACCTGGCCTCCACCAGAGCAGAATCCAATCAACACCCCATCAACATAGCAGCTATCTCCGGAGCAGATGGAAGTCTTTGAAAATCTTCAAGGGAGCTCAACCTCGTTATCTCAAAAAAAACAGACTGGAGGCGGACCTAGGGGAGGTACTCCCATCTCGACAGGTCTGACCGGCTCAAAGGGGGCAGGACCAGCGGGAACTTTAAATCTTACCTTTTTCAATGCAAAAGGGGCTGGCCGATCACAGGACAAAGCCAGGTAAAACAATATAAAAGGGGCTGTGTTTTCGATTGGGGGTCGCTTCGTTCTTGGCTCGACCTCTGCACCCCTGACTTGACCTCTGCAGCCTGTGACCGTAAGTAACCCGCAGCAGCTTGCGAAACTCCCTTGATTTTAATAGTGGTTGAGGCTTTGGGGAAGGGAACTTGTTTTGTGCCTTGTGATATTGCTAAAACCTGTGTAATCATAAGAATTTTCGTTGTGTCCGCTATATTACCTTTTGAATAGACTTAGTTGTATTAGAGCATAAGATTTTATTGTGTTTCTTCTGTTGATGATTTTGACCTGGGTTTTACAATAAATCTTGATTTGATGCTAATTGGAGTCGTTTAAATTCTTCAATCCTTCATCAGCGATCTCTGACCAAGTCATTGTTAAAAATACTCCTCACCTTAATTCCGGGTTCAAGAATCGAGGGTCATCTTGAGCGGTTCACTCAGGACAGACTGCTGGTTAGGAAATAAACAGCAGTGTCCTATTCTCTCTCTTGGGAAAGCTACTCTAGTGGAGTAGGAACCGGGTGGGGGTTGTACCACCGGCAAGAGAGAGAATCACCTGGGTATTGGTAGGGGTCTGGAGATCTGTGTGATATAAGTCTCAGGCTGTCGATTAGGAATAAACGGCAGGCTTGAATCAGTGCTCTCTTCAGTGGAAGTGTCCCAGTGCGACATCCCCTGGCCTCTGAAGTTTCAGTGCTAGCTGGAGAGAGACACACACAGATATTCAAACCCCAGATATCGGCCCAGTAGTGGAGTAGCGGAGATGGCACCCTCTACACCTTCAAAACTTTTCTCTTTACAGCTAACAAAGAAATATAACAACCTGTCTCTCAGAATTGTTCCCAAACATTTTCCCACAACTGAAGTTAAGCTAACTACCCTTTAATTTACTTGGGTTACACCTTCCTCCCTGTCAATTCAATGGTCCTAAGTTAGCCATCCTCTGGCATTACTCCTGTAGCCAGGATGGATTGAAATATGATGGTCAGGGCCTCCACAATTTTTTTCCATGCTTCTCTTAACAACCTGAGATATAAAGGTGTCTGGGCTGGGTGATTTATCCAGTTTCAAAATTGTCAAATCATTTAATAACTCCTCTCTTACAATGTTGATCATACCTCATGTTTCACACTCTTACTCCTTAACTGCGATCTCAACCTGAAAGGTTTGGCATCGTTTAACCATGTTTATACTCATTTGATATCAGTTGCACTTGAAAGCTGATCAATTTCATTCAAAAGCAATCATTTGGCTAGCATATGATATAATTTGTGCTCAAAAACAATCATTTTGCCATTATTCAACATCAATTATCCTTGAAAACAATCATTAGGCTATCATTTAATATCAATGTCATCAATTGGCCCAAACTGAATCACTCAAAGATTGTGATTAGAAATATCAATTAAATATTCAGACACCAAAACTGTCGTGGGGTTTATCTTTCATTTATTGAATTTCAACAACTACAAATATCTTACAATTGAGCTAACTTTGGAATCAGCAGACCACCCCCTCCCCAACCCACTGGACTGCAGCAGTTCTCCCTTCCCTGACAGCACTGAGTTTCACATGATGGGGGTGCTTTTCAGGAAGAGGCAGACCTTGATAAGGGCGATGCAATAGCAAACACTGGGGATTTATTTCCTAGCATTGAGGTCTTAACTGCTTCTGCTTCCTCATTAAACATCCCCAGCACAGAATCACCAATTCAGGTGGAAGGAGGTAATCAGTTAGTTGTTATTTGGTGAAGCATTTCAATAAATTGAGAATGAGGGCATGGGAGTGGAAGAGGGAGGGCATGGGAGTGGAAGAGGGAGGGCATGGGAGTGGAAGAGGGAGGACATGGGAGTGGAAGAGGGAGGACACTGCCATTTCTTCATAGAGGCTGCAGCAATGATGCTCTCGATTTAGGAACCTGGGGACACAGATCTTAGGACTCTGTCTTCAAAAGAGTGTTGATTAAGGGATGTGCAAGTAGTGGAGATGAACTCCATGTATATGGTTGAGATGGCAAATAAGGGTGAATTTCTCTACCCACATCTCCAACACATTACCTGAGTTTTCCAATGACCAGAAAAAGCTTGAGGTCCGTGGCAGCCGGTGCAGAATGAAAAAGCCCAGTGGAGGAGCAAAAAACAGCCTACGTAAGAAATGTAAGGTACTGAAATTGAGACAGTACAGCAGAGATAGGCGATCAGTAAAAAGTAACAGGACAGTTAATGATTACACCAAAAGCCACTTGAGCAATGGACTTTGGTTCAGGAGAAGAAGGGTTTCTGTCTGGAACAACAGAGTGCTGGTACCTAGATGAGACAATAGTGGTATACTGATATGCTGTGGCGGTCCCCCCGCCCAACTGCAAAGGTTCCTCTTAAATTTTCCCAGTATTAATTGATAGGGAGATCACCAAGTGATACAAACTTAAAGTGATAAATATATTGCAGTCTCACCTGCAAGGAAGATCGGCATTTTAAATCTTCTTGTGTAAATGATTAATGTGGTACAAGAGTTCATACTCTGAAACAAACAGGACTGTCATTTGCCTTGCTCATTCGCTTTACTTAATGCTCTTGCAACAATTAACCAGTAATCGGGCACAGTACTGGAATTAAGAACATTTTGGGCGCGATTCTCCAGAAAGATTTCTTCGTGCGGTAGCGAGCGAAAACTGGCGCAAGTTTCCTGACGCTTGGCCCAGCGAGGCCGGCAACGCTATTCAATGTTAATTCGCCTCACAGGCTTCACATCGCAAATGAAGGCACATCAGCTGATTCACTGGGACCGTGCTCTGCTAACAAGGTTGAGCAGCACTTGCACAGCAAACCCCACAGCCATGGTGCCGAGAAGAGCGGCTCCAATATTTGGAGACGTGGGCCTGGGGAGGCTCCTTGATGCGGTGGAAGCCAAGAGGGATGGCTTGTTCCCCCGAGGGTCCCGGAGGGTGAGACACAGGGCTGCCAGTGCCGCCTGCGATGGGCAGCACAGGTAAGTTGATACCAATGCCCCCCCCCGCCCCTCCCGAGACCTTTCCTTTCCCACGTGACCTCTACCCCCCACAATTCTCCATGCAGCCCCCAACCCTCCCTTCACCCCAACCCTCCCTTCAAAGCCCCCCGGTCAACCGTTCCTTCAATTGCCGGGGGAGGGGCCCAGACTGGCGGAGGAACAGGCCCTGGAGGAGATGGTGGTGGCCGAGGACAGAGTGGTTACCAATGCAGAGGTTGGCGCATGTCACAGAGGTGAGGATCCACTGGGAGGTCCTGTCACATGTGGGTTATTAATGCCATACTGACTGACCCATCCCTCCCACTGACCACATGTTCATTCTCCCGCAGGCCCTCCAACCGACGGCGCCCGCCCATCTTGGGTAGCCCCCTCCCCTGCCACCCTTGAGAACACCTTGAAGGAGAGCTCCGAGGATGCCACAATCAACATGTCACAGCTGCCATCCCCACGCTCATTCCCCCCATTTCCATCTGGTCTCGTCCAGGGGTGTTCGGGCTCTGTCCAGTAGCTGTCCATACATTTTCCCACATAGTCCCCCTTCTTTACTGTCTGTGCTTATCACGTCCTCTAACAGTATAGTTTCTGGGGCCCCCGGATCCCTACTATCTCTTTGCGGAGAAGTGCTTTATTTGTAGGTGTCTCATTTCCTGTCCTGTCGGCAGTTCCCACTCCTCTGTCAGTTCGTCCAGTGTCGCTAGTCTGTGCCCTATGTAAAAGTCCCTAACTATCATTGTGCTCCCTTCCAGTCTCCATTTCCTAAAGGTAGTGTCTAGCATGGCTGTTGGGAATTTAGGATAGGCAACGAGACAGACACAGGCTTCGGCAGGCATAGAGCGGGACGAGGAACCAAGATGGCGCCGCAAGCAGCCACTCAGGAGGGCTCCTGGGCAAAGGGAGACCCCGGAGTGCAGGGGCGCACCCACGTGGCATACACATAGTTGGCGACCATGTTGGGTGCCACCTGGGCGGAGGGAAATCCCGGACCGCAGGGACCCAACCTCATGGTGAGAACGACATCCGTGGCCATTTTGGACGGCCCTCTAAAAAAGGGAAACCTCGGAGTGCAGGGGCGCGTCCAAGAGGTAAGTATGGTTGATCCCGCAGGATCGGGGGCGGGGTGGGGGGCGTCAGAAACCCCCCATCAGGATTGCTACCTGGAACGTAAGGGGACTTAACGACCCGGTGAAAAGATCCAGAGTCTTCGCCTACCAAAGAAGCCTGAAGGCGGACATAATCTACCTGCAGGAGACACACCTGAGGGAGAAGAACCAACTGCTGGTAGGGAAGGGATGGGTGGGACATACGTACCATTCATGCTACGGGATGAGGGCTAGGGAAATAGACAGACTGATCAGCAAGAGGACGAGGTTTACAGAGACCAAGACGGTTACGGACCCAGGGGGACGGTACGTCATGGTCAGCGTTGTCCTAGAAGGGGCACCGGTGACGCCAGTGAATGTGTACACTCCCAACTGGGATGACACAGAATTTTTAAAAAGATCATGACGGAAATCCCCGACATCGACACACATTGACTGATTATGGGGGGGGGCGACTTTAACTGCGTGCAGGACCCACTGACCGACCGATCAAACCTCAGAGCAGGGAAAAAGACAGACATGGCGAGGGAGTTGGGGATATGCATGGAGCAGATTGCATGGTAGACCCATGGAGTTCCTTAACCCCGGAGAAAAGGAGTTCCCGTTTTTTTCGCAGGTGCACAACGTGTACACCCACATCGACTTCTTTGCAGTGGGGAAATCAATGCTTCCAGGAATCATAGGAGCGGACTACTCCGCGATCGTCATCTGCAACCATGCTCCACACTACATGGATGTGAGTTGGAGACAGGCCGTGCCCAGCACCCGACGTGGAGGCTGGAGATGGACCTCCTGACCGACAAGGCCTTCTGCCAGGAAACATCATGGACCATAGGCGATTACGTTAGTAATAGCCAGGACAGGGAGGTCTCACCCTCCACATTCTGGGAGGCACTGAAGGCCTTGATTAAAGGAGAGATCATAGCCTACAAGGTGTGCACAGATAGGGAGGGGAGGGCGGCCAGGCAGCAGCTGGTTGACTCCATTCTGGAGGTCGACAGAAGGTACTCCGAGGCCCTGACCGTGGAGCTGCTGGCGGAGACGGGAAAGCTGCAAATGGACTTTAACCTGCTATCCACTAGGAAAGCAGTGCACCAACTCCGCCATGCATGGGGGACCTTCTATGAACACGTGGACAAGGCTGGCCGCCTACTGGTTCACCAGCTGAGAAAGCAGGCAGTCACGAGGGAAATAGCGCAGGTAAAGAACAGCATAGGCAGACTGGTCGCAGAACCAAAAGAGGTCAATCATGCATTCGAGACCTTCTACCGGGGACTGTACACCTCCGAGCCCCCCGACCGGGACGGGGTGAAATAGTTCCTCGAAAAGGACTGGAAATACCAGTTGTGGGGGAAGGCGGGAGGTGGGTGGGGGAGCTGGAAGCACCAATAGATATGGGAGAAATCATGAAGACCAACAGCTCCATGCAGGCGGGGAAGGCGCCGGGACCCGATGGGTTCCCAGCGGACTTCTATAAAAGATTTGCACCAGCCCTGGTCTCAACACCTAATGGACATGTTCAAGGACTCACAAGGGGCACTTTGCCTCCTACGCTAGCATAGGCCGCAATCTCACTGATACCCAAAAAGGATAAAGACCCGACGCAATGCGGATCATATGGACCCATTTCGTTGCTGAATGTAGACGTGAAAATACTCGCAAAGGTCTTGTCCAAAAGGCTGGGGGGCTGCGTACCAGAGGTGGTCGCAGAGGACTAAACAGGCTTTGTCAAGTGTAGGCAACTCACTGCAAACATCAGGCGGCTGTGGAATGTAATAATGGCCTCCCATGGGGAGAGAACACCAGAGGTGATCGTCTCCCTGGGTGCAGAAAAGTCCTTCGACAGAGTCGAATGGAATTACCTCCTCGAGGTACTGGAATCCTGCTCCTAGTTTGTGCTAGGAGCAGGATTCGCCGCCTGGGTGAGACTCCTGTACAACACTCCCAAAGCGAGCGTCTGAACTGACAACGCCAGCTCTGGGGTTGGCAGCACGGTAGTCTGGTGGTTAGCACTGTGGCTTCATAGTGCCAGGGTCCCAGGGTCGATTCCCTGCTGGGTCACTGTCTGTGCGGAGTCTGCACGTTCTCCCCGTGTCTGCGTGGGTTTCCCCCACAGTCCAAAGACGTACAGGTTAGGTGGAGTGGCCATGATAAATTGCCCTTCGTGACCATAAAGGTTAGGAGGGGTTAATGGGTTACGGGGATAGGGTGGAAGTGAGGGCTTAAAGTGGGTCGGTGCAGACTCGATGGGCCGAATGGCCTCCTTCTGCACTGTATGTTCTATGTTGAAAAGCTCTGAATACTTCCAGCTACAAAGAGGCACAAGGCAAGGATGCACTGTGTCCCCGCTCGTGTTCGCACTAGTAATCGAACCCCTGGCGTTAGCCCTGCGGGACACGAAAAGCTGGAAGAGCATCCAGAGAGTGGACAGAGCACAGAGTTTCACTCTATGCGGATGAGCTGCTCCTATACGTCTCAAAGCCACAGTAAAGACTGAAAGCAATCATGCAGATCCTGAAAGAGTTCAGAACCTTCTCGGGTTACAAGCTCAACCTAGGCAAAAGTGAGGCATTCCCAGTGAACCCAAACGGGGGAGGCGCAGAGCTGGAGGGGCTCCCGTTTAAAACAGCCCAGAACAGATTCCGATACCCGGAGATCCAAATAGCCAGAGACTGGACACAGATCCACAAGTGGAACCTGACCAGCCTGGTGGAGGAAGTCAAAAAGGACCGACAAAAGTGGGGTGCACTCCCACCCTCCCTGGCAGGGAGAGTGCAGACGATCAAGATGAACCTACTGCCAAGGTTCCTCTTCCTGTTTAGATCCATTCTGATCTTCATCCCCAAGGCCTTTTTCCAAAACGTAGACAGTTTAATCATGCCATTTGTGTGGGGGGTAAGAACCTGAGAATTCCCAAACCGACACTGCAAAGGAGGAAACGCAAAGGTGGCTTGGCATTACCAAACCTGCAGTACTACCACTGGGCAGCAACAACGGAAAAAGTGAGGGATGAGTAAAGGAACCCAACCCAGAGAGGGTGCGGATGGAGGAGGCCTCCTGCAGGGGGATGACGACTCTCTGGGCCTTGGTCACAGCAGCAGACCCATCCCCTCGGCAAAATACACATTAAGCCCAATGGTAGCGGCCACACTGAAAACATGGGCCCAATTAAGACAACATTTCGGGCTGTCCAGGATATCCTCCATGGTTCCCATCTGCGGTAATCCTAAATTCCCCCCAGCCATGCGGCTAGGTCCTCGTGGTGTGGGGCAGGTCCCTGCATGTGGGCCACCGCCTCGAGTCTCTGCAGATGCTGCTGCTACCGTCGTTTCCGGTGCCTGGCCGCCCAATCTACCAGCAGCACCACTAAGGCCTGTTCTGTGAGATCTAAAGTACCGTTCATAGCGTTCGAATATCTGTAAGGAATTAGGAGAGGCTGTTAGACTACAAACAGTGGTGGCTCCCACCCAGGGACCCTCCATTTCCCTTATTGATCTACCCCCTTCGCCTCCTCCCCACACCTGGATGCCCTGCCCACGTACTCCCGGGTGCAGTGGGCTCGGGTCAACGGAACCCAGACCCTGTATTCCCGGCACCTGCACATCACTTCACCTGGACCGGGCCCTGGTCCTCTCCCCATTGCACTCACCCACACTCAGGCCAAGGACAAGTCCCCATAGTTGCGTCCCATCCGCTGGGTGTTTGGATGTTGTTTGCTGCGTCCATGGTGTTGCCTTCCGCAGTGTCCAGGCATCACTGTCTGTTTGGGATGCCAGTCAATGACTCTCACATGTTACATAGTCCGCCCACCCATGGGAACCCACTTGGACTGTATGAAGTGCTCACTTAACCACGATTGCCAATTCCCTATTCGCAATAGCCTAGAGCCACATAGCCAGAGACCTCAGCAGTCGGTGGGGGTTATGGGCGGTCATTGGGGCAGCCAGACATGGGCTAGGTTAGCCACTGGAACGGGACGGGACACATGATCCAGGGGTTGGTATGGTGGAGCTGCGTGTGGTTCCCCGCCCCAGTCGCCCTCTCCCCTCCCACGGTGGCCCACCCCTGAGGAGGCATCCCCCCCCCCCTAGCCGAGGATGCCCCACCCCCTACCACCCGCCAAACACTGGAGTGGCAAATCCAGCGTCCCTGGGCTCTGCCTGTGAACATAGATGGATACTCACCTCCTCGTCTCCCCACAGAAGCCCTTCGGCCAGGTTCACATTTTTCAAAAGGAGTACTAATTGGCGCCAGCATGACCAATTGCTGGAGAGGCCGATGAATGACAGAAGGCTGTTGATTATGTAATTGCTCTCGTTAATTGTATGGAAATAGGGTTTTAGGTGGTGATATTCTTGCAACGCTATGGCGAGATCCCAATTTCGCCGACGGGACTGGGCGGTTGTGTCGCAATCTGTTTGCCGCCTAGCGTGGTTCTCGTTTTCGGCATCTCCCGCTATTCACTGGCTTTGATTTTTTAATAATAATAACTTTTATTGTCACAAGTAGGCTTACATTAATACTGCAATGAAATTACTGTAAAAGTCCCCTAGTCGCCACACTTCAGCGTCTGTTCGGGTACATTGAGAGAGAATTCAGAGTGTCAATTTACCTAACAGCACGTTTTTCAGGACTTGTGGGAGGAAACCGGAGCGCACGGAAGAAACGCACGCAGACACGAGAGGAACGTGCAGACTCTGCACAGACAGTGATCCAAGCCAGGGACCTAACCCGTGACCCTGGCGCTGTGAAGCAACAATGCTAACCATTGTGCTACCGTGCCGCCCTCGTTCGAGCGTGAGCGCAACGAGGCCGGAGAATTGCAACCTTTAAATTGAACACAGCACAAGGAAAAGGTTGCTCAAGATATCATTTCTCAAGATAAATAAAAGAAGATCTAATTACAGTTTAAATTGTAGTCTTAGCATCATGTTAAACCTTAGTTAAAAATGCACATTGCCATTCGCCAGGAAAAAAACCTTGATCCCAAGATTATTTGGAAAAGTTTTGAAATAAAATGTGTCACAATAGTGTCACATTATTAAAAAGTAGAAAACTTGAAATGCTGGAAATTTGAGAAAATGATAATTACATCAGATGCATGTGGACATGAATTTACCAACTGTGAGACTTGGCTTTATGCATTTAATTTCCATGAGGTTTTGCTTGTCAAGTTATTCTCAAGTGGGAGATCGAGACAGCATGGTGCCCTCTACAGGATATCTGTGATTAATGTGAACAGGGAAACAACTGCATATCTGATTAACCAACCAAATTAAAGTATTGTTAATGAACAACACGGAGTCTGAATCAGACAGCGTCAGTTGAAATATGTCGTTCAATGCCAAATCAGATACAAAAAGTGAAATAAAAGGAAGTAAAGTGAAATTAGAATAAAAGAGAGAGTCAAGAGGCAGAAAGAATCAAGAGAATAAGAATGAAATCTCCAAAACCGATTCAAATCCGAAGCAATGCGGCTCCACATACACTTGTACAAATTTAATTTTGAGCGGCAGAAATTGTTGGGAGCAATTATTACACAATAAAAAAGGGATTTACTCTGAAAGGGGCAAGCTCTTTCTCCGGTTAATTTAGTCCATATTGACAAAAAATAAAAGGGATGGATGGGCTTTCCATTCCCTTTTGCCGTGAGCATAAATGATGACAGAGAAGCAAAATCACACGAGAACCAAAAACAAGATTTGTACCTGTGAGATCTCATGATGCGATCATCCCCACCCCTCCTCCAGTGACATAATGGGTTTCTGCCATACAATGATAGGAACCCCATTTAAATACATTTTGATATAATTGGCGGGCTTCCAGTCCCTCCACATTCGGAGTCCCCTTCCTGTCATGGGAATGTCACTTTAAGAAATGTTTGTCCTCTCAAATGGCTGCAGTGATGTCATTGTGTGGGTGGAACTGGACTCTGGCTCTGTTTTTTACTTTTGTTTTGAGCTGGAAGTTTTGTGGCTCTGAGTTTTACTTTCGGTTTTCAGTTGGATCCAAACAAAGAAGGTGTATTTTGGTCTCTCTCTCTGCATGCTAAAGAATGTCTCCAATTCACTTGATAATTTCAAAGTAATACCTTTTTTTGTAAGGAATGCAAACCTACTGTTTTTGTAGGAAAAAGGCGTGTTTGGCTAATGGATGTTGTTAGGACAATTACTAAGGTTTACCTATAGAGTACTGTATCTTGGGGGGGGGGGGGTATTTGTGTTGGTAGTTCATAAGATGTTTACTGTGTGTTTATAAAATGTTAACTGGATTCATAGAATAAACATTGTTTTGCTTAAAGATACTTAAGATCTCTGTTGCATAACACCTGTAAAGTGGGCTCCTGTGCTCCTCATAACCAAAATCTATCAAAGGTTGAGGGTCAGATGAACTCCATGATATACGTTGGGGTTCTCTAAACCCTGGCCCATAATAAATTGGGGGCTTGTGGGGTAAAAGTATATCTTTCATGATTGGGTTGGCTTAGTAAACTTAAAGACAGTGAGGGGTGAGCATATTTGTGTGGTGTTGTATTCCAGTTTAATAGGAAGTGTGTTGTGGACAATGGCTCTTTCAGAGGCTCAGAAGTTTTTGGGGGTGGAGAATGTCACATGCAGTACCTTACGAACAGAGACTAAAAAAAGGCTTTTAGATTTGGTGAAAACATTGGAGTGAACGTTACCTGACAGCATACGAAAAGAAGAGGTACTTACAGAAGTAGCTGAGCATTTAAAATTGCCTGAGATACAGTTCGACTCATTACCTGGGGCTGGTTTAGCTCACAGAGGCTGGTTTAGCTCACTGGGCTAAATCGCTGGCTTTTAAATCAGACCAAGGCAGGCCAGCAGCACGGCCCAATTCCCGTACCAGCCTCTCCGAACAGGCGCCGGAATGTGGCGACTAGGGGCTTTTCACAGTAACTTCATTGAAGCCTACTCGTGACAATAAGTGATTTTCATTTTCATTAGAAATGGCAAAAATTCAGTTACACTTTAAGCAACTTGAACATGAAAAAGAATTAAAGCAGCTTGAATACGAAATGAGGGGAAATGAAAGAATAGCCCTAGCAGAACAAGAAAGAGAAATGGAGGTACAGATCAGGGAAAAAGAAAAAGAGAGAGAGTTTGAACTTCAGAAAATGGCCATGAAATATGACAGTTAAAATTGGCGGATGTAAAGGAAAACATACAGCTTGAAGATAGTGATGAGGATAAAGAGAAAGAGCGTCATAGTTGAATGCTTGGTGGGCATCTATTTAAATATGTCTAAGCATTGCCAAGATTTGATGAGAAGGAGGTAGAAGCCTTTTTCATTTCATTTGAGAAGGTAGCTAAACAAATGAAATGGCCACAGGACATGTGGGTATTACTGATTCAAACAAAGCTGGTAGGTAGGGCTAGTGAAATGTTTGCATCACTACCAGAGGAGGAATCTGGGACGTATGTAGGCGTGAAAAAATCCATCTTAGGTGCATATGAATTAGTGCCTGAAGCCTACAGACAAAGGTTTAGAAATTTAAGGAAAGAACCTGGTCAAACATGCATGGAGTTTGAAAGGATCAAACAGAGTAATTTTGATAGGTGATAAATTTGAAAATAGACCAAACATATGAAGCTCTCAGGGACATTATACTTTTGGAGGAGTTTAAAAATTCAATTCCTGATGTAGTGAGAACTCATGTGGAAGAGCAGAGGGGTAAAACTGCGAGGTTAGCAGCAGAAATGACAGATGATTATGAATTAGTTCTTAAATCAAAGCTTGGTTTCCAACATCATTTTCAGCCTGCAAGGGCTAGAAACTCGGGAAAAGAGAAATACTCAAGTGGTAGAGGTAAAGGAGATCTGATGGAGATAATAACGAGAGAGTACCTCAGATTAAAAAAGAAATCCAGGAGTATGGAAGAGAAAGGAAAAGATTCAAATGTTTTCACTGTAATAAACTAGGCCATGTAAAGTCACAGTGTTGGTGGTTGAAGTAAAGCACTGGGAAGGCTGATGTGGTAAAACAAGATAAGTCAGTGGGGTTTGTTAAAGTGGTCAAGGAAAGCCCAAGTGAAGCGAAGGAGGTGCAAAAGTCTGATCAAGAGGTGATTGATAAGAAGGTGCCAGATCTCTTTAAAGAATTTACTTGTGTGGTAATGTTTACTCATGTGTACCAGGAGGAGTAGGTAAAGAAGTCACAATTTTAAGAGATATGGGAGCCAGTCAATCATTGATGGTAAGAGATGAGGAGTTATGTAGTTTGGGGAGGAATATTGCCAGAAAAGGTGGTAATATGTGGAATTCAGGGTGAGAAGTGTAGTGTTCCATTATATAAGGTAAGGTTGGAAAGTCCAGTGAAGAGCGGTGAAGTGGTAGTAGGAGGAATAGAGAAACTATCTTGTCCAGGAATACAGTTTACCTGGGGTAATGATATAGTTGGATCACAGGTGGGAATGATGCCTACTGTGGTTGATAAGCCAGTGGAAAATCAGACAACTGAAGTGTTGAAGGACGAATATCCTGGGATTTTTCCATGTTGTGTAGTGATAAGGTCGCAAAGTCACAGGTTAAGACAAGAGGAGAAATCAAAGAGTGAAGATAATGTTGAAGTTCAATTATCAGAAACGATTTTTGATCAGATGGTTGGAAAAGAACAAGAACAGGAGGAGGATGAGGCGGGTATGTTTACTTCTGGAAAATTGGCAGAGTTACAACAGAAAGATATAGAAATAAAATGGATGTATCAGAAAGCCTACACGGAAGAGGAATCTGAGTGTATACCAGAATGTTATTACCGTAAAAATTATGTCTTGGTGAGGAAATGGAGACTTTTACATATGCAGGCAGATGAAAAGTGGGCAGAAGTTCATCAAGTGGTATTGCCGGTAGGGTATAGAAAGGAGGTGTTGCGAGTAGCACCTGAGGTACCAGTAAGAGGTCATTTGGGAGTAAGGAAAACTCAAACTAAAATATAGAAACATTTTTATTGGCCTGGACTACATAAAGATGTAGTTACATTTTTTTCTATCATGTCACACATGTCAAGTGATAGGGAAACCTCAAGCAGTGATAAAACCAGGGCCCTTAATACCCATTCCAGCATTTGAGGAACCTTTTACAAGGGTCTTAATTGATTGCAGAGGAATGCTTCCTAAAACAAAAAGTGGGAATCAATATCTTTTGACCATAATGGGTGTGTCCACTCGGTTTCCAGGGGCCATTCCAGTACGCAATATTACAGCTAGAAAGATTGTGGAGGAGTTACTTGAATTCTTTACTAGATATAGACTACCCACAGAAATACAATCGGATCAAGGATCAAATTTTACCTCAAGGTTGTTCAAAGAAGTCATGGATAGCTGAGGAATAAAATAATTTAAATCAACTGCATACCATCCAGAATCGCAGGGGGCGTTAGAAAGGTGGCATCAGACATAAAAGACAATGTTGAGGGCTTATTGTCAAGATTATCCAGACGATTGGGATAAAGGAATTCCATTCGTATTGTTTGCAATTAGGGATGCACCTAATGAGTCAACCAACGTCCACTGTCCCTGGCTTCTTCATGTGCAAGATGTGTGTCCAGTTGCAGCTCCTGTTAGACCGCTTGACGGCTCTGGAGCTGTGGATGGACTCACTTTGGAACATTCGCGATGCTGAGGACGTCGTGGATAGCACTTTTAGATAGTCACACCGCAGGTGAAAGGTACTGAGGGAGATAGAAAATCGGTGCCCAAAAGACAGAGCAAGAGTAGGAAGGCAGTGCAGGTGTCCCCTGCGGTCATCTCCCTGCAAAACAGATATACCGCTTTGGATACTGTTGAGGGAGATGGCTCACCAGGGGAAGGCAGCAGCAGCCAGGTTCATGGCACCGTGGCTGGCTCTGCTGCGCAGCCGGGCAGGAAGAAGAATGGCAGGGCTATAGTGATAGGGGACTCTATCGTAAGGGGAATAGACAGGCGGTTCTGCGGAGGCAATCGAGACTCCAGGATGGTTGCCTCCCTGGTGCAAGGGTCAAGGATGTCTCGGAGCGGCTGCAGGACATTCTGGGGGGGAGGGTGAACAGCCAGCTGCCGTGGTGCACATAGGCACCAACGATATAGGTAAAAAAACGGGACGAGGTCCTACAAGCTGAATTCAGGGACTTAGGAGTTAAACTAAAAAGTAGGACCTCAAAGGTAGTAATCTCAGGATTGCTACCAGTGCCACGAGCTAGTTAGAGTAGGAATGTCAGGATAGATAGGATGAATGCGTGGCTCGAGAGATGGTGCAAGAGGGAGGGATTCAAATTCCTGGAGCATTGGAACCGGTTCTGGGGAGGTGGGACCAGTACAAACCGGACGGTCTGCACCTGGGCAGGACTGGAACCGATGTCCTAGGGGGAGTGTTTGCTCGAGCTGTTGGGGAGAGTTTAAACTAATGTGGCAGGGGGATGGGAACCGAGGCAGGAAGTTGGAAGGTAGTAAAACAGGGACAGAAACAAAAGGCAGTAAGGGGAAAGTGTAAGGCAGAGAAGCCATAGTCAAAAATCAAAAAGGGCGACAGTACAAGGTACAGTGACTGAGGGGAGCTCGGTGAATAGGACCAGGAATACTAAAAGGAATAAGATGGGAAGTGAAAACATTAATGGTAAGCGACGCGGCAGGTTGTTATATGAAGATATGGGTTCAACGACAAGGAAAATTAGGAGAAAAGTTAAGACGAAAGATAACTTAGGAGAGGTTATTGATCGAGGTGTTAAGATTCAGAACAGAGGTAAAAAAGCCAACATAAGTGTACTTTACCTGAATGCTCATCGTATTCGGAATAAGGTAAATGAGTTGATGGCGCAAATCATCATGAATGACTATGATTTAGTGGCCTTACTGAAACATGGTTAAAGGATGGTCACGACTGGGAGTTAAATATTCGAGGGTATCAAACTATTCGGAAAGACAGAGTGGATTGTAAGAGAGGTGGTGTAGCTCTGTTATTTAAGGATGACATCCGGGCAATAGTAAGGGATGACATCGGTGCTATGGAGGATAAGGTTGAATCCATTTGGGTGGAAATCAGGAATAGTAAGGCGAAAAAGTCACTGATAGAAGTAGTTTATAGGCCATCAAATAGTAACATTATGGTGGGGCAGGCAATAAACAAAGAAATAACGGATGCATGTAGAAATTGAGGAAATGGCTGAGGAATTGAACAGGTTTTTTGGGTCGGTCTTCACAGTGGAAGACACGAATAACATGCCAGTGACTGATGGAAATGAGGCTATGACAGGTGAGGACCTTGAGAGGATTGTTCTCACGAAGGAGGTAGTGATGGGCAAGCTAATGGGGCTAAAGGTAGACAAGTCTCCTGGCCCTGATGGAATGCATCCCAGAGTGCTAAAAGAGATGGCTAGGGAAATTGCAAATGCACTAGTGATAATTTACAAAAATTCACGAGACTCTGGGGTGGTCCCGGTGGATTGGAAATTAACAAATGTGACACCACTGTTTAAAAAAGGAGGTAGGCAGAAAGCGGGTAACTATAGGCCAGTGAGCTTAACTTCAGTAGTAGGGAAGATGCTGGAATCTATCATCAAGGAAGAAATAGCGAGGCATCTGGATGGAAATTGTCCCATTGGGCAGATGCAGCATGGGTTCATAAAGGGCAGGCCGTGCCTAACTAATTTAGTGGAATTTTTTGAGGACATTACCAGTGCGGTAGATAACGGGGAGCCAATGGATGTGGTATATCTGAATTTCCAGAAAGCCTTTGACAAGGTGCCACACAAAAGGTTGCTGCATAAAATAAAGATGCATGGCATTAAGGGGAAAGTAGTAGCATGGATAGAGGATTGGTTAATTAATAGAAAACAAAGAGTGGGGATTAATGGGTGTTTCTCTGGTTGGCAATCAGTAGCTAGTGGTGTCCCTCGGGAATCAGTGTTGGGCCCACAATTGTTCATAATTTACATAGATGATTTGGAGCTGGGGACCAAGGGCAATGTGTCCAAGTTTGCAGACAACACTAAGTTGAGTGGTAAAGCAAAAAGTGCAGAGGATACTGGAAGCCTGCAGAGGGATTTGGGTAGGTTAAGTGAATGGGCTAGGGTCTGGCAGATGGAATACAATGTTGAAAAACCTTTGCTGAGCACTGTGAAAAATCGCTTGGAAGGTTCTCCACTGTTCCTCAACTGTTTCACCATAACATATTTGCTCCCAGTCTACCTTAGCTAGTTCTGCTCTCATCCCATTGTAATCTCCTTTGATTAAACACAAAACACTAGTGTTTGATTTTACCTTCTCAACGTCTAACTGTATTTTAAATTCCACCATATTGTGATCGCTCCTTCCGAGAAGATCCTGAATTATGAGATCCTGAATCAATCCTGTCTCATTGCACAGAACCAGATCTAGGACCGCTTGTTCCCTCATAGGTTCCATTACATACTGTTCTAGGAAACTATCGCGGATACATTCTATAAACTCCTCCTCAAGGCTGCCTTGACCGACCTGGTTAAACCAATCGACATGTAAATTAAAATCCCCCATGATAACTGCTGTACCATTTCTACATGTTAATTCTTTGTTTATTGTCTGCCCCACCATAATGTTACTATTTGGTGGCCTATAGACTACTCCTATCAGTGACTTTTTCGCCTTACTATTCCTGATTTCCACCCAAATGGATTCAACCTTATCCTCCATAGCACCGATGTCATCCCTTACTATTGCCCGGATGTCATCCTTAAATAACAAAGTACGAAGTCTTACAACACCAAGTTAAAGTCCAACAGGTTTGTTTCGATGTCACTAGCTTTTAGAGCGCTGCTCCTTCCTCAGGTGAATGAAGAGGTATGTTCCAGAAACACATATATCGACAGGTTCAAAGATGCCAAACAATGCTTGGAATGCAACCATTAGCAGGTGATTAAATCTTTACAGATCCAGAGATGGGGTAACCCCAGGTTAAAGAGGTGTGAATTGTGTCAAGCCAGGACAGTTGGTAGGATTTCGCAGGCCAGATGGTGGGGGATGAATGTAATGCGACCTGAATCCCAGGTCCCGGTTGAGGCCTCATTTTCCTAATTTTCCTTGTTGTTGACCACATATCTTCATGTAACAACCTGCCGCGTCGCTTACCATTAATGTTTTTACTTCCTGTTTTATTCCTTTTTGTATTACTGGGCCTATTCACTGAGCTCCCCTCAGTCACTGTACCTTGTACTGTCGCTCTTTTTGATTTTTGATTTTTGACTATGGCTTCTCTGTCTTACACTTTTCCCCCTTACTGCCTTTTGTTTCTGTCCCTGTTTTACTACCTTCCCAGGGGGATGGGAACTTCCTGCATCGGTTCCCATCCCCCTGCCACATTAGTTTAAACCCTCCCCAACAGCTCTAGCAAACACCCCCCTGAGGACATTGGTTCCAGTCCTGTCCAGGTGCAGACCGTCCAGTTTGTACTGATCCCACCTCCCCCAGAACCGGTTCCAATGCCCAAGGAATTTGAATCCCTTCCTCTTGCACCATCTCTCCAGCCATGCATTCATCCTATCTATCCTGACATTCCTACTCTGACTAGCTCGTGAAAGTGAAAAGGTGAAAAATGAAACCATCTTAAAGTTGATGGGGATTTTTTTGTTCTTGGGGGGAGGTGTCATGGGAATGTCACTTTAAGAAATGTTTGTCTTCTCAAGTGCTGCAGTGATGTCATTGTGTGGGTGGAGCTGGGCTCTGGCTCTGCTTTTTACTTTTGTTTTGAGCAGGAAGCTTTGTGGGCTCTGAGTTTTACTTTCAGTTTTCGGTTGGGGAGCTGCCTGCAAACCAAGAAGGACTATTTTGGTCTCTGTCTCTGCATGCTAAAGAATGCCTCCAGATCCCTTCATTATTTCAAAGTAATATCTGTTTCTGTAAGGAATGCAAACCTACTGTTTTTGTAGGAAAAGGGGGTGTTTGGCATATGGATGTTGTTAGGAACATTACTAAGGGATACCTGTAGAGTACTGTATCTTGGGGGGTGGTATTTGCGTTGGTAGTTGACAAGATGTTTACTGTGTGTTTATAGAATATTAACTGGATTCATAGAATAAACATTGTTTTGTTTAAAAAACTTTAGATCTCTGTTGCATCACTGGAAAGTGGGCCCTTGTGCTCCTCATAAACAATATCTATTGAAAGTTGTAGGTCAGGTGAACTCCATGACATACTTTGGTGTTCTCTAAACCCTGGCCCATAATATTCCCCACCAGCATGACGACACGTCGATGAGGTTTACAAAAGGTCAAAACCAATGTGAACCTGGCAAAGAGAACCCACCTGGGGCGTGCAGGTAAATACAGCCCCCCCCCCCCCCCCCCCCCCAGTGAGGAGATGGACATGGTCGGGCAGTACACTGGCAGTACCAGGAGGAAGTGTCAGTAAGCAGTGCCAGGGACAGTGTCTGGGGCAGTGCCGGGGGGCTTCCTCGTGGGGGGAGAGGGGGCAGTTCCTTTTGTCTGTGGGTCGGAGATGGGTTTCCTGTGTGCTATGCGGTGGGGGGGGGGGGTACTATCTCTGTGTCCTTGGGACGACCCATGTTTTTAGTTTTTAATTTGGTTAGATCAGGGATCCCTTTAAAAATGGCACCCTGATCTCTGGAAAGCCAATGTTGCCATCTGGGGGGCTCTTTTGGAGCCCACCCTCCTAGTGTGATGCCATGGGGCTCAGCTCCAGCATTGTTTCTTCAAAATGTTTAAACATTTGGCGGGAAATGCCAGCAGCACAGCCATCAGGCTATACATCTCATTCCTACCTAAGACAACTCTTTAAAATGAAAATTAGAAAATTCCACCCCTTGCGTTCAGCTCAACTTGTGCTTGCCTAGTGTTGCAGTAACAGTGAGTGTCAATCGCCAAACCATAATTTTTCTCGTAAATTCTGCTCCAATATTTATGTTGACACTTCCAGTTTTCTTAACGTTTTTTAAATGTAAGATGATGCTGTAAAATATATCATGCCCAGTGTGTTGAAATGTTGCTGAATTACCTCTCCCTCTGGAACCTGAGACTTATTCTAACCTCAGTTAATGAACTGAATAGTTCCTTATGTTCCAATGTTGAAAATCTTCTATTTCTCTCTGGCAATAGTGAGTGAAATTTCCTTTGATGGTCTCAATTCAGTCCCCAGGAACTCAGTTCTCAACACAAAGCAGCCCATCATTAATTACTAATTAGGACTAAATTTCACAGAGCCTGCAAGATTGGCTAGTGTAGGAACCGGAAATGTTTAACTTCACTGTGATGGAGTTCGGAGCTTATTGCAGACTTACTCTATAGGCAGAATTTTCTGTTTTTTGACTGTCGTCTCAGGCAGGAAAAGTGGTTTGTAGCCAGCTGGTTCCAGTATCGGCTTTCCCCGACATTTTTTGACACTTGGTCAAAACAAATCCTGGAGGCGGGTTGCACAACGTCATGCTGGCTGGGTGTGTCGTGACGGGGCCTGGAGGGCTGTCATTGAGCCCACTCCACCAGCAACACCTGTCTTCAAAAAAGGGTGTCCTGAACCAACAATATAGAAATAGTCCCAAGGAACATGCCCCTACCACTGTCAGAGGACACCCTCATGCACATACCACTCTCAGGGAATCTCCTCACAGACATGGGAACCAACCACTGAATACACGGCTCCCTCAGCCCAAGGAAATCTCCCCATTGGACATGGAGAACCCCCTCCACACACAGCACACCGAGAGCAACCCCACACCCATGGGGAATGCTCCCCTCCACCCTCCACACACTTCCGTCCCTCCCCTCCCTCCAGAGGACTCACATCCTTCCATGGACCTCCATCGGACTTCTTCCCCTGCCATGAGCAGTGCCAGTGGCAGTGAAGGGGCAGTGCCTGGGCACAGCAAGGGTACTGCCCAGGCATGGCCTGCCAATAGCTATACTTAGCTGGGCGCCCACTGCGGGTTCACTTCGCTCTGTCCCTGCTTGTCAAAAGCTATTGTGAACCCCATTGAGATACTTTGACATCTGCGAGGAGCAGGGTGAGGGGTAGGGGATACAAATGTGGGAGGATAATAGAGTGACAAAGACCGCTCATGATATTAAAATGTATGAAATGGGGTTGCCGACCTTTCATAACAGGAACCCCATAACGTCATTTGTGGGGGTTGGGGAGGCAATCGTTCGGGGAAATCCCAACGGCATATAAGCCGTTTGGGGATTCCCATTGGATTCTCCATCCCCACCACCAATCCTGCCTGCCGAAACAGGGTAGAAAATGCCAGACTATATTTTATTTATGCTAAACTTGAGCTGGATGGGATACACGGACACTATACACCAAGCATTTCGAAGAATCTTTTTCCATAAGAATTCACAGCTACACACTGACCAACATAAATTCAATCTGCAGTGTCATACTGATGTAAGGTTGCTGAAAGGTAGGTCAACACAACTGATAAGCAATATATCTGAGAAATAAAATGAATCAAATAAGAATATGGTAAGTAACATAAAATGATTCTAATTTGAAGAAGCAAAAAGAGAAACACAAAGCAAAGTCAAACAAGTCAAGCAAATTTTCAAAAGGCAAAATTAGTATTCGACATTTGAGCAAAAAGGGTGATGGTGAATCAAAAGTCATCATGCCTATTTTAGCAGTTTCTTTGAAATATTTTATTTCTTTTTATAAATTCAAAGTACCCAATTTTTTTCCAATTAAGGGGGAATTTAGTATGGCCAATCCACCTATCCTGCACATTATTTTGGGTTGTTGGGGTGAGTCCTACGCAGACATGGGAAGAATGTGCAAACTCCACACGGACGGTGACCCGGGGCCAGGATCGAAGCCGGGTCCTCATCGCCATGAGGCAGCAGTGCTGACGACTGCACCATCCTGCCATCCCTGTTTCAGCAGATTTCATGCCTGCCTTGATTCCTTTTCCATTGTCTTTATTCAACAACAGCCAATTCGCTATTGCTCATTTCCTGCGCCCTCTGAAGACCAATTTTACCCTCTTAATGTTGTCAAAGGGCCCTACAGACAATGTGCTGTGCAGTTATGGATGTGTAGTTTGAATACATCCTTCAATATTAGATTGTCACCAAGTAGTAATCATACAAAA
The DNA here is from genome assembly GCF_047496885.1 of Scyliorhinus torazame. Lineage (NCBI taxonomy): Eukaryota > Metazoa > Chordata > Chondrichthyes > Carcharhiniformes > Scyliorhinidae > Scyliorhinus > Scyliorhinus torazame. Next base: position 202,210,371 of record NC_092712.1, on the reverse strand, counting down.
CATTCTTCTAACATTTTTCAATGTTAACAAGGCTATCTAATAACAAATAATTCTTGTACATTTTACATTGTGCACTGACTGCTGCTCCAGCTATTGGTGAGCAGGCCTTCAGTTGTCACAGGTCTAAACAGTGGCGGAAACTTTCTACATATGCTTTTCACCGTGCTATTTTTCTCTTTTTAAGAACTATCTCCTTATAAATATCATCAAATCTTTTACTATTATTTTGTGCTGTTTCTCTTCTGTGAAGTTCCTTTAGAAATTCTCTACATTAAAGGCCCTGGATAAATACACGTTTATGATATGCACAGACTAAAACTCTTGAAAATTTAGATTTAATTAATAACAGTTTTAGGCCAAGTACCCAAATTTATAACTAAAAAACATTTTTGCCAGGAATTTCCTCACGATTCTTCTGATTGGCCATTATAACTTCTAAAGAAGGTCAGCTGAAACCTGGGCGGGATCTAACCAAATTATAACAGAGTCCCGGTACAAGCGCATTTAGCCTGATGTTTCCCATCGCTCATAGTGCCGAGAAACACTATGCTATCTATCGGGCCTTTTTTGCAATCCGGGGCCTCAGCGGGGAATGCCCCACCGAGGCCGCACTTAGCCCTGTTTCCTGCTCCGCTTCCCGGAACCCATCAGTGCAGGAGGAGATTGGGACGTCATTTGAAAACGGCATCCCGATCCCTCGACCACCGACGAGGGCATTCTGTCCTGCTTCCGTAGCATGGGAGATAAGGGTGCGGGTCCACTTGGCCATATTGTTTGCGGACAAATGGGCGCGATCTACGTTGCCGAAAACGGCTTCAAAATGAATCCACAAGCGTCCTGCGAACGCTGTGGGGTGTTCAGACTTTTTCTGTCTGCATTTATTCAGACCGTCTACGGGGTCGCCCCGGTTGTACCCGATCGCATCCAGGATCGCGGTATGCATTTCTGCAAGGGTGCCTCCCCCTACATTCTGTGGGTCGGGAAGGGCTGCTGCGACCGATGGGTCTAAGCTGAGAAATGTGAGCTTTACCTGCTCTTTCTCATCCAGGCCGTACATGGTCGCCTGGTGTTTGACGGTGGCGAAGAAATGGTGTGGGTCTGAAGCGGGGAGGAACGGTGTGATTTTGGCACACGCGTCCCGTAATTGGGTCACTGTGAGGGGGGTGGAATATAAGATGTCCGCCACGTCTGCTGTGGCGGTGCGGTGGGTTGTTACAGGGTTCATGGGAGCCTGTATTATCTGTTGTATGGGGGGTGGGGGTGCTTTCCTCCTTTGGGTTTTTCCTGCGCACATGCTCCCTGAACATATCTCTGCGCTGTCTCCTGCAATTCTTCCCAATCAGGGCCGTCTTCCTGTTCTAAACTTTCCCCAAAGGTTTCTTGAAATCCCTTTTGCACAGAAAGCAGTGCTTTCAAGTCTGCAATCTGCTTTCAGCACTTTGCGTGGTCCAAAGTACTCTGCCTTTGTTCCGTTGTTGTGGCGTGGAGCGTTCTCAAGGCTGCCTTGAGATCACTGCATTGTTTCTGGAGCGTCTCTAACTGGTTTTCTGTTTCTTTCTTTACCAGGACTGCACGCTGCAGGTCCTGATAAGCCTTCTCATACTGCGACTGGAAACTACTCAAGTGCGCCAGACAAGATTGGTGACCCCGTTTGGCGTCAGCCACCTCTTCGTCTTTTGCTGCTAATTTCCCTTTCAATTCCTGGTTCTCTTTCTCAATTTCACATATATCGGTTTTACTTATCCGATGTATGCCTTCTATTTCCTTGTGGAGCGTCCTGACGACCTCCTCTGTGCCTTGCAATTGTGCCAGACAGGACACAATTGCCATCGGCTTGCGTGCTTTTGCTAAACTCTTTCTGTGAATTGCACTCAGGTTCTCCCACCAAGTATGCCCTATACTTCCAGGACCTGAGTCATCGTTACTGCAGAAATCATTCCACACGGGCCATCCTTTGCCCTGCAGAATTTTGCGGATTTCCACTTCCCAAACGGGACACTGTCCCACTCCTACGCTGCTGACTGGTGCGACAGCAAAATCTTCGGGGTTCATGAGGCGCTGCATCGCTTGCATTGCCTGCATGGCACTCTCTTATCTGCTCGGTACGTTCAAATTTGGAACAGGGGGTCAAGGTGGTGTGGTAGATACGGGTACGGCTTGCGCTAATTTCCGAAATATCTACTGCTGATAGTTTTGACGCACCAAAAAAGCTATCAGTTTTGCCTTATAACCCTGTTAGTTACGCATGCATATACACACTTCCGAATTGTGAATTATTAACCAGAACCGCTTGAACACTTGTAGTTTTTTTTGTTTCCGATTGGATTCTAATTCAAAATGTTGGGGTTCTCCCGGAGTGGTTTTCCACTTCTATGTCGGGTCCCACCAGAGTCGCCAATTATGTTGCTCTTTCTAGCTTTATTCTATTTGCTCTGTTTAGGTCACCTTTGCTCATGAGTCGCCAGGTATCTTTATGATACCGCCACGTGGTAGGTTATGATTAAGTTTAGGTTATGATTAATAACACAGCACACCGCTTAGTAAGGATTAAAACAACGGTCATTTATTATATACAACAAGCAATATTAATACCCTAATACTACTTTCTATATAACAAACCTATCACTACTGGCCAATACTTAACTTAGGAAGAGCCCACCAGGTCAGGGAAACGAATGGCTTGTCCAATCAAATCTGGCCTGCAGGATTCAAAAGGGCTGCTACAGGTCGGTGGCTAGGTGTCTCTACTGGATAGGGATCGTTGGATTCAAACTTACTGCTGCCGGTGGCTGGTCTTCCGAAGGTCTCGAGCAGGTGAAGATGAGAGAGAGAGAGATCTGAACTTGGACCTTTACTTTTATAGGGCCCAGGGGCTTCCCGCCTCCCGAGGCGGCCCTTGACCCTGAGTCCCAAGTGATTGGATTCTGTCCCCAGTCTCTGGGGTCGATGTGTCCAATGGTGAGGCGATTCCTTGATCGGGGGGTGGTCGCTCACCTGTCTTTGTTTCGGCCACTGCAGGCGCTGACAGGTCTGGCCCGGTATTCAATTGCTAATATGTTGCAATTGTTCCCGGGGATAGCCGATTTAACTGTGGATGTCTGAGTTGATTAGGTGTAAACAATCCTGAATGAAACTGCGGATACCTGGGTTGAAGGGCTGTTGATAGCCCTGAGTATCGATCTGGGCTACGTTCCCAGAGCTGAATATGCAAACCTGTCTGCAGCTGCCTGCCTGTGTCTTCTTGGCTGCTTTTCCCAGCAGTCTTTCGGGTTAGCCATTTTAAACTGGGTTTTGGCCAGATTAATCGGAACGCAGCCATTTTACATGGCTACAGGCCCGCCGTTCGGGCACAATGCGGCTGATAGATCATGCCCCCTGTTTACTGTTGTAACGGCGGTTTCTCCTAACCAGGAATTCCTCAGGAAATTTCCCCATTTGAATCTGATTAATATTTTCATGTATAGTTTAGTCTGAAATCTAGAATTACAAATTACTTTCTATTCAGCCCAGATCTGTGCATCATCCAACTTTGCCCCAGGCCAATCACTCTGTGTGTAAAACACATGGAGATGATTGATTCAGCACATAGTGATGTTAACTCCATTGCTGACCGCAATGCCAAGACACAGAATTGCTTTTCTGTTTCTTGTGTTTAACACCAAGAATTTGCATTTATATGACACCTTTAGCAAATGCAGTAAAATACCCAAAGGTACTTTGAAGTGCCCGAATGAGAAATTAACAGTGAGTCAAAAGAGAACACATTAGGCCTTGTGGTCAACATGCTTGATCAAAGAGGATGGGTTTCTGGAGCTTCTTAAAGGAGGGACAGGTTTGGGGGTGGATTTCTAGGACTAAGGACTGAGGCAGCTGAATGCATGATTGCCAATGATTGGGAAAAATAAAGTGGGCGATTATGGTAATTGTCGCTTTAAGGGCAACACTTCTGAAACAGGTCACGTGGCTTAAGTAACCAATTGGGACTCAGAGTGGGTAATCACCCATAGTAATCTCTTAGACAAAAGCCATGTAGGGATCTGGGTGTTTTCTTATTAGTAATTAGTTCACAAATTAAGTTTGAGAAAATGGGCACAACCCGTCGCGTGTTTTTCGGCAGTGGAGGAGGCCTGCCAGTAGGATTTTCTGGTCTCGCTGTTATGAACGGGATTTTTCATTGACTGCACTCCTTGTCGCCGGGAAACCTTGCGCCGTCGGTGGGACCGGAATATCCCACCGCCGTGAACAAATGGTAAATCCCACCCAATGTATCATTACAGGGATGCAGAAAAATTTAGAGGAATGGACAGTTCCCGGGGGATGTGTACTGGAGTTGATTAGAGATTGGATGGAGTGAGGCCTTGGAAAGATTTAAAGGGGGGTGAGAACTTTCAAGTTGCCATGTTGCTGGGCCAGGATCCAACGTAAATCATTGAGCAGGCGATTAATGAGTAAGACTCAGTGTGATTTAAGAGACATATAGTAAAGATATTGCCAAACTTAAGTGGTAGAAGATGGGAGGACAGGCAGGAGCACATTAGATTAGAGTTTTAAAGAGCATTTAATTGAGGTTCAGGATCCTTTGGCATCTATTAAAATGAAAGAAATCTTTTATCGTGATTTTTTTTGAGAAAAATTGAAATTTATGCCTTTATCCTATTAATGTTTTCCTTCATGGCAATGTATTAGACGTCATGGGGTTGAAAACATGTGAAGCCCCATTTTTGCAAGTGGAGATCATGATTCACGATTACCCTGAATCTGGTCCCATTGAGGGCTGCCTGCTCATTTCAATGATTGTAATGTTCAGCACAACATAAAACGTACTACTGACTAGCTGCATGCTCAGCAGGGGACCAACCACTGCATGGTTAACATGGTGCAGATAGCTTGGGCCTCTTAAAGGAAGCCTGCCCCTATTAAAGGGAAAAGCACTTGTGCAACTGGGGCTGCTGCAAGAGTTTCAGGAAAACTTGGTTGGAAGGTAAAAGACAACAACTGGAGCTACAGGCCTTAATGATGGAAGTGGAAAGGAGGCGGGATGCCATGTTTCCATGGGTGACCAAGAGGGACTCAAAATCCCAATGAAAAGGAAGTGGAGCAAATGGCCAGGGAGGTGAATTTATAGGTTCTGCCCCAGAGACATGGCTGCAATGCTGGACAAAATTCAGTTACTTTGCAGACATTTTCAACTTTTCCGAATGCATCATCAAATGCCTGATTTTGCCCACCACTCCACCAGCCTCTCACACTGCTCAATGTGTCCCATCACCTACCGATGTGCAATAAAGTTTCTGACATAACATTCAGAGACTCCAACTCATTCTTACACTCTTCCCAATGCTGCCACCCTCACAAATTCCACTCTGGAAGACAAATTACCCAAACACAGGTCAACACACTTACTCACATTCTTCCCTTTCTCTTGAAGGATATGATTGCATTTACTGCAGCAAACAACAGAGTGCGATGTGGGTCGGGAGGATGGAGACTCACCTGAATCACCTGATCTCTGTGGAGGAGACAATGCTCTGCATTAGAACCACCATCTCTTAATCTGATATCTGACACTCGCAGCTGCTGTGTGAACTTTAGAGGTTGTATGAAATTCAGAGCAGTACATAGTGAGTCACTGGGCACAAGGGGGCTGTAACCGGACCAGTTGGAAAGGACAGAGTATGTGTCAGCTCAACAGAGGACAACAGCAATGAGTTCCGATGGGTCAGCATTCAGGAGAATGCTGATGAGTAGTCACACTGAGATGCTTACTGCATTGACAAGCCTTCCAGACAGCACCCTGTCACTGTCATATTCCATGGGGCATTCCATCTTCAACTTAGGACTGGGTTTTGCGTTGAGTTTAGAAACCATCTTTTCCTGCGTTTGTGGATCCAGCTGTTTGCAGACCCAGCAACGTATGTTGGGCAATGTCATAGCTTCCATTGCAGCAGGGCAAAGCCATTCACGATCGCATTGTTGCTGTGGAATTTCAGACCAAAGTCAAGAGAGCCATGCCTATAGGTTTGCAAACCCTGTTTGATACCATGATACCATGCAGGCTTTAACTGCTACCATCATGGTTGTACCAATGCTCAAAGGTGCTTGCAGGCTCGCACAGCAGGTCAGCAATCTGAATTTCAAAAGATTGCTAGGAATGTTGGGGCACCACTGCAGGTGAGTGACAATGTTCCCTCTCTTGATGGTACCATTTGTGTTCACACCACTCCACTCTTTTCAGGGCCTCGAAGATAGTGATGCCATTTAAAAATGCCATCCCAATCTCTCGCTACAATGGGGAGTTCTGGCGAACAGAGCTTGCCATTATGGCGATGTGTGACCTCGGCCATGCATTCCCTGTTCAAGCCCTTTATTCAAAGCAAGTCTCATTGAAATTGAATAGCCATGTGTTTCTCGACACTGCGAATGCCAGGAAACATTCGGCTAAACGCGCTCACTCGGGGATTTTGTTCTCTTTTGGGAAGATCGTGCACATGCTCACCATTAGACTTTTAATTCCAGATTTTTATTGAATTCAAATTTCGCCATCTGCAGTGTGTTGCTCTTATTAGCCTTAATTTTATTAGCTCTAATTCTGTCACCTTTGCTCACGAGTCGCCAGGTATCTTTCTGATACCGCCACGTGGTTCAAGCTCAAGTAATGATTAATAATGCAGCACACCGCTTAGTAAAAGTTAAATCAACGATCATTTATTATATACAGCAATAAATACTTACACAATAATCCTACTTCTAGACTACTACCTACCACTAAAGACCAATACTTAACTTTGGAAATGGCCCACCAGGTCAGGGAAACGAATGGTCTTTCGAATTGGGTCTGCGCCTGCGGGATTCAAAGGCTGGTACAAGTCGATAGTCAGGAGCACCTATCTGCTAGCGATCGCTGGAGTAAGACTTACTTGTTTTCTTTGTCGAAGGGTCTCGAAGGTTGCGAGCAGGAAGAGAAGGGTCGATCTGAACTTGGCCCCTATTCTTATAGTTCCCAGGGGCTTCCCGCCTCTCGGGGCGGACCTCGTACCTGGTTCCAAGTGATTGGACTTGGTCCCAATCACTTGGTTTGATATGCTCCAATAATGGGGAGATTCCTTGATCGGGGGGTGGTCGTCTACCTTCCTTTGTGTCAGCCCCTGCTGGCGCCGAAAGGTCTGGATCGGCTTTATGTTGCTAATGTGTAGCAATTGTTCCCGGGGATGGCTCCTTAATATGCAGATGGCTGGGTTGTTGTGATGTTGATGGCTGCAGGTATCGGTCTGGGCCGACTTCCCCAGAGGCAAATACACTGTTTTACCTGAAGCTGTCCGTTTGAGTCCTGTTGGCTGATTTTCCCATCAGCCTCTTTCGTTCGCCATTTTAGATCGGGGTTTGACCATTCTAATCGGGAATCATCCATTTTAGGTGGCTACAAGTGATGGGATTTGAACCTGGGCCCCAAGAGCATTACTCTGGGTCTCTGCTGTACTCATCCAGTGACAATATCACTGCACCATGATATCAAGGTTGTGGAGGATGCATTAGATGAGTGCTGGAGAGCTGCCCTGATTCATCCAGCTCGTGAAACTTGTTTCAGATTGTTTGCTCCATCGTGTTTCTGGTTCCTGCCTGATTTTCATTGTAGGGACTTTGGCCTCACATGGACAGGAAGCAGAGGGGAGTCATGGACTCGATGTAGAATGGATATTCTTTGTCACCCAGCTACTAGCCCTTTGAGTTTAGTAGTGTGCCAAAGATGGAAAGCGTGACTGACTCCTGTGGATTGTTTGCTGACAGGATAGTAGACCCTCAATAGGCTTGATAACACATCAGTTGGGTAATTGGATCAGCAGCAATTGAGGTTCCAGTACATTTTTCCATTAATATATGGGCGCGTAGACTTGCATTCTTGCAGTCAATTGCAATCTGCACTATTGGCAAAGCCACTTGCTCTCTCCTCCTGCTTCTCTCTAGTCAGTGAGAAGACATTGAATGCCCTTGGGTTCTAAATAGTGCCGCTGCCAGTTGCCTGATGTCGCAATGGTCAGTGAAATGTGAGGTGTTGCTGATGCCATCTGCTGCAAACTGAAAGAATCCGCTGCCATATAAACTTAGGACAGAATTGGTCCCACACCTGTGGGTTTGAAGGAGGATTTGGGGGGCCATAAATTTCCCCAGATGCCTTTTTGCCACCTGACCATCCTGACCAGTCTGCAATTTCATGTTGGCCATTTGTCCTCACAGGGTACCTGCCTGCAATTACAGCTCCCTTTTCATCTTTTCATGGGGTGCTCACCCCCAAATTCTGCCCTCAATAGGGACTTGCCCCACTCCTGGCCTCTCCATTAAGATCCGCAAACTCCTCTCCCCGCACCCACAATGCCTCTCCTCTCCATCCCACTGTGTGACTCCTGCACTTCCCTTCTCCTGGACTCCGAGACAGCTGAACCTGTAACGTTTGTTTGGCTGGGAGTGATGTAGAGACGATATTAACTGAACCTTTGTAATCCACAATGAAAAATTGTGAAACAAATCAGCATTAGAGTCTGTTTGATGTGATGGCCTGTCCACTCTGCATACTCCCCAGGCCCACATTAGCACTTTGGCAGCCAGGGCAGGTGAACACTGCTATAGTTATGGGCTTCTGCTGTGCCAGCACCAACGGAGCTGTGGAGCCCATCAGTTCAGAAAATATTCAGAAATTCCCACTGTACCATGGAGATAAGATACTAGATGACATTTATATGAGCCAATGTCCTGTACTACAAAATTGTAGAGGTTATAAATGATAAAATGATAAAATGGTGTTGACTTGTAACAAAACATATTCGTTATTGCACTTTTACACTGGGTCAAAGTCATTTAAACAGTCTCCTTCAGTATGCAGTAGGTAGATGTCACTGGACTGATTTTCAGATCAGCTGTAATGTGTTGTATGCTTGTCACGAACAGTTTTCTAAGAGCAACTTAGAAGTCCGTTTTGCCTTTGGCAGGAACTCTTTTAAATTGACAGTTTCAATATAAAGTAGGCAGTATTGTAGATAGTCATTGCACTTTATTGAGCAATTTATAAATTCAAATGAAATGTCTGTCATGAAAAATTGCTTCAGTTGTCTTTAAAAGGTGAATTTCTCCAAGACAAAAATAAGTTCAGTGCAAACAAAAATAAGCATTTATTTTAGAAAAGGACAGTTTAGCTCTTACTTCGATCAGCAGCTGCCATTAATAGGATTACTTTAGTACCAATCTGACAGACCCCTAAAGTACCAGAAACCTGAGAGTCTCACTTGTCCTTAGTAATTGCACTGAAGGGCTGGAAATTTCCAACCTTCCCTTGGAAGATTCCCCCGCAGTGGATGCAGCGAACCGTTTAAATGTCTATTAACTTCCACGGGACCGGAAGATCCACAGCGGGACGGGCTGGAGAAATCCGACCCGAAGTGGGAACTACCGATCTGGTCCAAATTGCTTGAGGGTGTTGTAATGATAGGTATATGTGTGTATATAACCAAGGGGTTAATTGTAACATCTAGCTGTAACACTACCACTAGAGGGCATTACAAGATCCATTGTAAGTATCAGCTCCTAAAGGATCTTGGTCTCTTTCTACCCAGGAGTGTTTAGTAAGCAGCAGTGTATTTAGATAGCTCTCAGTATAGTTGATATTTACAGTTGTGAATCAGTTAATTCCATCATATTTAATTACTTGATTTCCAGGGATTGTTCTGTAGAGTGTCGAACTCCGATTTATTCAATCGTTACTTTAAATAAATTAGTTTGTTTAAGTTGAAGACTCGTGGTTTCTTCAGGATCACACCATCAGACCACTGGTATCAACAGCAACTAGTAATGATACATATTACTAGACCCAGTAATATAACAGGTGTCTTAACTTAAATCAATTTAGGGGCTATTTTGTGAAATAAAAGTCACAATTCTCCAGCCTCATTGCGCTCTCACACGAGCGAAACGAGGCCGGTGAATAGGGAGAGAAGCGCCTGCTCATTCTTACTGGTATCATTGCAAGCAAAGTTCCTGTAGGCAAGTAGCCATCGGGCAAGAAACCTGGAAATGTCTCCAGCAGAGCCCTGAAAGGACCCTGGGGCAAAGAGGTTGAGTATGGTGGTGACTTTGGCAGCCATTGATAACACGTGGTTACCAAGTCTGGAAGGCAACAGGTCATGATTGCAGATGTCCAGCACATCCTCGCACAACAACCTCCTGAAACAATGCTGCATAGACATCAGGGGCTGGATTCTCCATTTTGAAGCTATGTCCGGAGGAAGTGCCTATTTTTATGTCAAAAAATCGGCAAGGACCCAGTACCAACGCTCTGACTGGTGAGGGGGTGCTAGCAGCCACGCCACGTAAAACACATGGCCTTCACGAAATAAACGGCAAGTGAATTGCCGAGTCCATGGCCATGCATGCGCACAGCGAGGCGCCGTACAACATGGCGCCGTCCGCGCGCGGACCCGACCTGCCAGATAGTGCCCCACTGCACACCCCCTCGCCACCCCCTACCAGTTCCCCAGCCCTCACTAAAGCCCTCCCGACCAGCAGCGCAGCTCCCCCCCATGCCCCCTCCCCCCCACCCCCCCCGACTGTGGAGGCACTGGACACAGTCCGCAGCCGCCACGGCAGGTTCACAAAATCTGAGAGCACACGTGCCCCGCGCCGTCGGGAACTCGGCCCATCGGGGGCGGAACATCAGAGTAGGGCCTTCAGGCCAACGGCGTGCGGCCGTCCCAACGGCGTGCGGCATGCTCCTCGATGATGCCGTTTTGGAGGGGGCGGAGCATCCGAAAACAGGTGTCGCGCCTGATTCGGTCAGGAAAAGGGATTCTCTGCCCGATCGCCAATTTACAATATCGTCGTCCAGGAACGGAGAATCCCGTCCCAGGTTTGCCAATACTGCATGACTAGCCGAGAATTGAAAATCAATCTCCAGAACACGGCTTTGTGCAATGCCAGAGAAATATCATAGGGACATTAAAAATATATATGCTTTAATTTCTTTGAACATTTCTCTCCACCAGATACAAGTATATTGGAAAATTGGAGGAAAATGCTGTTTGGCTACCAGTCGAGCATCAATCAATTGGTTAATGAGTTGTTTTGCTTTCCAATTGGTGTAGGAGGGCAGTGCATAATGAGGATAGATGTATTGCTCGAAGAATGGCTGGAGTGTGGAAAAAACATTTGATGAAACTTCAGGAAGACATTTGATCACATTTGGTGACTCTATTCTGATATATCAAGGAAACTCAGCCTTTTTGTGTCTCAGTTAGTAAATCCACTGCGGTCCTTTCTGCTGCTCTCCATTCTCTTACTCCTCTGTTATTCCCCTCGAGCAGAGATCTCTGCTGCTCCCCTTTATGCTGCAGACCTTCCTGTTGCTCCCTTCTCTATTACTACTCCCCTCTCTGTTACTGCATCCCCCAATGCTGCCACTCTCTCTGCAGCTCCTTCCTCTGCTATTCTCCTTTTTGCATCTCCATTTTCATTGATTCATAGATGTTTACAGCACAGAAGGAGGCAATTTGGCCTATCACCGATCAACAAAGATCTGATTACACTAATCCCATTTTCCAACGCTTGGAGGTTATGGCAGCACAAGTGAATATTTAAATACTTCTTAAAGGTTACGAGAGTTTCTGACTCAACTATCCTGTCAGGCAGTGAGTTCCAGACTCCCACCACCCTCTCTGGTAAACATTTCTCCAGTCCCCTCTCAACCTTCTAACTCTTACCTTAAATTCATGCCCCCTGGTTATTGACCCCTCTACTAATGCCTCCCTGTCCACCCAATCTATGTCCCTCATAATCTTATTTTCTGCTGCTTCTCTGTCAGTTCTCCAGCTACAGCTCTCTGAATAGCACGTTTGGATTTGGATTTGAGTTATTGTCACGTGTACCGAGGTACAGTGACAAGTATTGTCCTGCGTACAGTCCAGACAGATCGTTCCATACATGAGAAAACATAGGACATATGATAATTACACAATGCAAATAAATAGACACAAGTGAAGCAAACAGAGTGCAGTACTACTCAGTAGAGAGGATGTGTGAAGAGATCAGCTCAGTCCATAAGAAGATCATTCAGGAGTCTGGTAACAGTGGGGAAGAAGGTGTTTGTGAACCTGGTAGCACGTGTTTTCAGACTTTTGTATCTCCTGCCCGATGAAAGGAAGAATTACCCGGGTGCAAGGGGTCTTTGATAATGCTGCCCGCTTTCCCAAGGCAGCGGGAGGTGTAGACAGAGTCAATGAATGGGAGATGTTTTGTGTGATTAACTGGGCTATGTTCAGGACTCTGAAGACTCTTACCTTCCTGGGCCGAGCAGTTGCCATAGAAAGCTGTGATGCAGCCAGATAGAATCCTTTCTATGGTTCATCTATAAAAATTGGTAAGAGTCAATGTGGACATGCCGAATTTCCTTAGTTTCCTGAGGAAGTATAGGGGCTGTTGTGCTTTCTTGGTCGGTATTGATCCTACAGGTGTTGCTTCTGCTGCTGGTCATACCGATATGCATCCAGGTTCCATCTAAGGCACTCAAAGCACGTCCCATCCTGATGTGATTGAGTAAATGGAAACTGCAACTGGGTTAGTGGGAGTATGGGGAGGTATCCTGATCTGGCAGGGGTGTTTGCCAATTACTGAGGGAGGGCCAAGCGTGGTGCGATCGTCGATGCCTGGGGGTTTAGAAACTGGGGTTTGGAAGAATGTCTGATTCTGTACAGAGGGTAGTTTCTGATTTTGGGGTGAGGAGGAGTTAAATCACAATGGTAATTTATTAATAAGGGAAGAACTTTATATACACAGAACAACACAACTCCAACACACGACTAATCTACTTGACTTCCAGATTTACTCTGATCCCCCGTTACGAGGGTTCATGCCCTGGCACCTGATAGGCCCAGGTTCACGCATTTCGTCCCCATAGGTTCTGGTGGGTCACGTGGCCTGCGAAGGATCAGCCCTTAAAGGGGCCATGCTGTTACAGATCCGATCTCTGATTCCAGGCAGTCTCATCACGGGAGGAGGGATAGACTGATTGACAGGCAGGGAAGAAATAATCTTGTTGGGCTGGGATGAAACACTTCTGCTCCTCCTGGCACACAAACAATGCTGTAAAGGCACTTGGCTCTTCGACAAAGTTATCCTCACCTCCTTTGAGCTAGCAGATTTCTCAAGGCCTGGGAAAGCAGCCAACCAGCGTTAAACCAGGAAGGCAACTTAATGAAGAGATGTTCAGCCTTATTATAAAATGGAAATGATGAGGTTGCCTCCTGTGAGGATGTTAGTGCCCGTCCCTGTCCTGCCTCCATTAAAACTACAAGTGAGCAGGTTAGAGATAGGTTTGGGCTTGGGCTAACCTTTTAATATCCAGCTTGACCCCAGCCTACCTGTTCTTTTTTGTGGTTAAAATGACCCGTTGTGTTTCTGTCACCCCTGAGCCTGCTCTGTTATGTATGCCTAGAGCTTGCATACAGTTTGATGTCAGTTCCTGATCAACCTAAACTTTTGATAGGAGGCCTGATATATCATCAATGACCACGAGACGAGTATGGTGAAACAATTGAGGCTTTATTGCACAAGATGTTGAGCCTCCTGCAGCTGGAACCAGAATGGGAGCAGCGCAGGAGAGCATACACTTTTATACGGCGCCTGCTGGGAGGAGCCAGCAGGCTGGGATTACTGTGGTACCTGTAATACAGTGGCAGTACCGTAATATGCGTAATGTGTTACCAGTGGTGTTTACCATATACACTGTTTAAAAAGAGCCCGGCGGGGGTGAAGAACAACATTACAGATTTAGTCTGTCGGGGGCTTTGGCCCTCCGCTGTGATCACCTCAGTCCTGGTGGTGGTGTGGGCGCCGATGTGGTCACCTGCGACTCCGGGAGCATGTTGTCCTCTCCATCGTCACCCCGTAGTGGACCCAGTGAGGAGACGGATGCTGCTGGGGTGGGGACTGCGGTGAGGTTCGCTGGCGGGAGGGTGGGTGGCTCAGGTGTGAGGGAGGCAACCGGAGAGGGGAGAAGCGGTACCAGGTCTCGGGTTGTGGGTGGGAACCCAGCGGGTGCCAGGTCCCGGAGGGAGACTGTGTCCTGTCGCCCGTCGGGGTGTGCCACGTAGGCGTACAGTGGGTTTGCATGGAGGAGGTGGACGTTCTCAACCAGGGGATCCGATTTATGGCTCCGCACATGCTTCCGGAGGAGGATGGGCCCAGGAACTGTCAGCCATGTTGGGAGCGAGACCCCGGAGGTGGACTTCCTAGGGAAGGCAAACACACGTTCGTAAGGGGTCTCATTAGTAGCGATGCACAGGAGCGACCAGATGGAGTGCATTGCGTCAGGGAGGACATCCTGCCAGCGGGAGACCAGGAGATTCCTAGACCGAAGGGCCAGCAGGACGGTCTTCCAGACCGTCCCGTTCTCCCTCTCCACCTGCCCGTTTCCCCGGGGGTTGTAGCTGGTCGTCCTGCTCGAGGCAATGCCCTTGCTGAGTAGGGACTGATGCAGCTCATCACTCATGAAGGAGGATCCCCGATCGCTGTGGATGTAGGTGGGGAAACCGAACAGGGTGAAGATGCTGTGCAGGGCCTTGATGACCGTGGCAGAAGTCATGTCTGGACATGGGATGGTGAATGGGAAACGGGAGTACTCATCGATAACATTGAGAAAGTACACGTTGCGGTCGGTGGAGGGGAGGGGCCCTTTGAAGTCCATGCTGAGGCGCTCAAAGGGGCGTGAGGCCTTCACCAGGTGCGCTCTATCTGGCCGGTAGAAGTGCGGTTTTCACTCCACGCTGACTGGGCAGTCCCTGGTCACGGTCCTGACCTCCTCGATGGAGTAGGGCAGGTTGTGGGCCTTGATAAAATGGAAGAACCGGGTGACCCCCGGGTGGCAGAGGTAATTATGGAGAGCCCGGAGTCGGTCCACTTGTGCACTGGCACATGTACCGTGGGATAGGGCATCTGAGGGCTCATTGAGCTTCCCCGGGCGATACAAGATCTCATAGTTGCAGGTGGAGAGCTCAATCCTCCACCTCATGATCTTGTAATTCTTGATCTTGCCCCGCTGTGTATTGTTAAACATGAAGGCAACCGACCGTTGGTCAGTGAGGTGAGTGAATCTCCTGCCGGCCAAGTAATGCCGCCAATGTCGCACAGCTTCCACAATGGCTTGGGCCTCCTTTTCAACAGAGGAGTGCTGAATTTTGGAGGCATGAAGGGTGATGGAAAAGAAAGCCACAGGCCTGCCCACCTGGTTGAGGGTGGCGGCCAGAGCCACGTCCGATGCACCGCTCTCCACCTGGAACGGGAGGGACCCGTCGACCGCCTGCATCATCGCTTTGGCGATGTCCGCCTTGATGTAGTTGAATGCCCGGCGGGCCTCAGCCGTCAGGGGAAAAACTGTGGACTTGATGAGTGGGCGGGCCTTGTCCGCATAATTGGGGACCCACTGGGAGTAATATGATAAAAACCCCAGGCGTCGTTTCAGGGCCTTGGGGCAGTGGGGGAGGGGGTGTTCCAGGAGGGGGTGCATGCGGTCGGGGTCGGGCCCGAGGACTCCACTTTCCACAACGTAGCCAAGGATGGCTAAGCGGTTGGTGCGGAAAACACATTTTTCCTTATTGTAGGTGAGGTTAAGGAGTTTGGCGGTATGGAGGAATTTTGGGAGGTTTGCGTCGTGGTCCTGCTGATCATGGCTGCAGATGGTGACATTATCTAGGTACGGGAACCTGGCCCGCAGCCCGTACTGGTCAACCATTCAGTCCACCTCTCGCTGGAAGACCGAGACCCCATTGGTGACGCCGAATGGAACTCTAAGGAAGTGATAGAGGCGGCCATCTGCTTCGAATGCAGGTATTGGCGGGCTTCCGGGCGGATGGGGAGCTGGTGGTAGGCGGACTTCAAGTCAACTGTGGAGAAGACTCGATACTGCGCAATCTGATTGACCATGTCAGATATGCATGGGAGAGGGTACGCATCGAGCTGTGTGTACCGATTGATGGTCTGACTGTAGTCGATGACCATCCTGTGTTTCTCCCCAGTCTTGATTACCACCACTTGAGCTCTCCAGGGGCTGTTACTGGCCTCAATGATCCCCTCCCGCAGAAGCCGTTGGATTTCTGACTTGATGAAGGTCCTGTCCTGCGCACCGTACCGTCTGCTCCTAGTGGCGACGGTCTTGCAGTCTGGGGTGAGGTTTGCATACAGTGAAGGTGGATCGACTTTAAGGGTCGTGAGGCCACAAACGGTGAGGGGGGGCAGGGGTCTGCCGATTTTCAGAGTCTTTGGAGGTGACATTGAAAATCGAGACCTAGTAACAGGGCAGTGCAGAGATGGGGGAGGACGTAGAGCCTGAAGTCGCTATACTCTATGCCCTGAACGGTGAGGGTTGCGACGCAGTACCCCCGGATTTGCACGTAATGGGATCCGGAGGCTAAGGAGATTTTCTGGGTGATGGGGAATACCGGGAGGGAGCAGCGCCTTACGGTAGCTGGGTGGATGAAACTCTCTGTGCTCCTCCGGAGTCAAAGAGGCAGGTCGTCTCGTGCCTGTTGATCTTTACCGTCGTCGTAGCGGTCGCGAGGTTGCGGGGACGAGACTGATCCAGGGTGATGGAGGCGAGCTGCGGAAGATGTTGGGAGGTCCCGGGCTGATCAGCGGTGGCGGAGGTATCGGCGGGCCGCGAACGGCCAGGCGAGCAGGGGTCCTGAGGCGCAGTCCAAGATGGCGGCGCCCACGTGGCGCACATGGTGGGCGGCACCCACAGGCCTCACGTGGCTTGTGGTGGAGAAGTTGGCGGCATCACACGTGGGGGGTGTAGCGATGCTGGGCCTGGAAACAGCGGCGACTGACCGGGCCTGGCAAACGGAAACTAAGTGGCCCTTCTTCCCACACCCGTTGCAGGTCGCACTCCGTGCTGGGCAGTGCAGCCTGGGATGTATGCTCTGGCCACAAAAGTAACCTTTGGGCCCTCCGGAGTTGGTCAACTGCCGCGCGGCGCAGGATTGCGGTGTACTCGAGTCGGCCGCTGGTGGGGCCCACGAGGGTGCCGCGCGGTCGGATGTGTAGGCCTCCAGATTACGGAAGGTCACTTCTAGGGAGTTAGCAAGCTGCACAGTCTCTGCAAGGTCCTTCCAATAGCCGCTGGCGAACGTAAGTAGACGTAATGCTCGTGACATAAGCGTCTCTGATTAATAGTTTGGTGTGTTGGACTGCCGAAACTGCCTGGCAGTTACAGTTCATACCGAGTATCCGTAGAGCCCACAAAAAATCGTCCTGAGACTCCCCTGGGAGTTGCTGTCTCGTGGCCAGGAGGTGCCCGGCGTACACTTGATTCACCGACTTGATGTACTGTCTCTGTTGGGTTTTGATGTTCCATCCTTGCCTTCAGAACAGAAGAATGCACAAATCCAAAAGAGACCATCCCGGCTCAAAAGCTCAGAAACAGATATCGTGAGTCATTTTTCTTTCCACAGTCCCAATCTGCCAAACATCCATTCCCCTCTTGAGTTTACTGATGTCTTCTGCTACCCGTTCCAGAAATTCTTCACCCTTTGTGTAAAGTAGTTAAATATGAAGTGTCTATTAATTTTCTTTCATCTGTGCTTGAGTCCTAACCACTTGTTGTAAAGCTCCTGAACTGTATCATAGCGACAATACATTCCCCCAGGGACCTAGCCTTTGTTAGAGCTCCATGAAATCAATGTTAAAGGTGAAAGCATTCAATTTATTTCATGTACAGTCCTAACAGGACTGTCTGTGTGAATTTTTCAACTTCCCTTATGATTTTTTAGCATTTTCGACCATGACAAATCGCTTGCCGTAGTAATATGCTATCACACTCTGATCCCAGGGGAAGCACGAAGATGCACTTTAAAGTTTTCAGTTTCCCCTGTCAAGGTGGTGGGGGACTTACACCATCTAGCTTACAAATTCACCATATCAACTGCATGACTCAGAGAAGTCAAATTGATGATTCACACCATAATCTAAACGTGTCATTTGTAAAGGAGTAAGAATTGTGAAGTTTCACAAAGTTGAATATTTGTTTGTAAGTAGCTCTTTATTTCCTTTTGTTAGAACCTGGGACAGAATGATATCAGGGCATGGGAGGTTAAATAATGAGGATAGGTTACATAAACTTAACTTGTGTATGCTATAATAAAGTAGAGAGAGGAGTATTCTCATCAAAGTGTCTAACATCGAAATATAGCAGCTGGTTTTTTTATGTTCACGTTCCGCACGTCACAGTACAATGAAGCAAGAATGAGATAAAATCAAAGGAGCTAACATTCCTGAAGTGTTGCAGAGAGAGATTCCCACTGCCAGTCAGCTCCAGCCGAACCAGAATGAAGCCTTTAGCATAAAGGAGGCAATTGTTCTGAGTTTCCAAATAGGAGACAACAGATTTTCGTGGCCAAAAAACTCTGATGTGGTGTTAACTCCACATAGCTACTTTACCATGCCGACTGCTTTCAGAACGTTATCGCTGACACTGAAATGCAAGTGAACATTGTGTGGGACGTGGGCGAGTGAAGCCAAACTGGCTTGATTTCCAAAGGTTGATATTGGACTTTGTATGGTCTGTAGCTCACAGAGAGGACCTGAGAGCCATTCAGTGCAGTTTGAGATCAGGAGAAGTTCTGCGAAGCTGAGGAGGTGGCAGAAGGCCACAGGTACTGTACTGGAGAGGGTTAGGGCTCTGATGAAGCCCTAGGAACGATTTAAAAGTTTGTTGCAGCTGGAGTTCAGAGAAACCCAGGGGTGGTGCGAACTGAGTGAAGTGAGCGGTCTGCGGTGATTCGAGGCAGGAATGCAGCTTTGTGAATCCCGTTGAACACAGTCTAAGGATGAGTTTGAGTCACCAGTAGCTGAGCAGTTGTTGAGGCAGTATGAGTTGGAACCGCTTTAGAGGCCAGATCTTCAAAAATGAAGAGTTGAAATCTCTCCTGAGGCAGACAGAGGGCACGATTTAACAAAAAAAAAGTCCCATTTTGGGCGCAAATAGCAGGTGTTTCTCGGTGCCTGCAGTGCCGAGAACGACCTCGCTATCAAACGGGTCTTGTTTTTTTTTGGGCCCTGCTGAGGCTGCACTTACATCACTTCCTGCACTGACAAGCTCAGTTTGACAGTAAAGGAAGAGGTTGGGGAGCCATTTTTCACTGCCAGCCCGACCTCTCAACCCCATCAGCCACCCAACCATGGCAAACGGAACCCCCAACCTACCCCTTGGGGGTCCTTGAGCCCCACCTTTTAAGGGCAGGCCACGTTTGTGTGGACCAGTGCTAAATGGTGACATGGCGAGGTCTTCCAGGCGCGGACGTTCGATCCTGAGTCTCAGGGTAATCAGGCACAGACATATTTATATTAGCCATTAGGGTTATTTAAATATGTTAATCTGGATCTCGCCCAGCGAGGGGACGACAGAGCCGTTCGATTGCACCCAGAGCTTCAACAAGATGTTATGACTCAGTGGTCACTGACATCTGGGTGGATTGCTGAGAAATCTGTATGATCTGTTTTGGTTGCATTTGCCATTTAATATACAGTGTGATGTGTTCACGCACAGTTTGATGTTAATTCATAATTTCCTCAGGTTGATTCTTAATGTGAGAGTGCAAAATAGATATTGTAGATAATTTTACTTTTCTGACTTTGTATAGTCAAGTTTATTTTGTTTATTTAAAAGGTTTGGAATATTATGGCTTTATTTTCTTTTGTGTAGTTGGGATTTGAAACTATGGCCGGAATTTTTGTGGCCGTTCACGCCGATGGAACCAGAAGAGGGTGCACCCCCACCACGGGTTTTCGGGCGGGAAGGGTGTATTCAACGGGAACCCCCGTTGACAACAGAGAGACTAGAAGATCCAGACGCTGGCCAATGGCATGTGACGGGTTGCACAGAAAATTCCATCCAATGGCAGTGTTTGTGTTAGCAGCAGGAGCAAATCCCGTAATGGCTGTTAAGATCGCAAGAGGTCTAAAACGGGATTTGAGCCGCCAAGATTTCCGATCACCATTTTCCTAGCACACCATCCCTACCCCTCATGACGTGATCATGTTCTTGGCCTTCCTGGTTTGCATGAATTTTAATGCATTATAATATACTTAGCAGGCTTAATGGCCCTTCATCCGTGCTCAACAAATCTTCCCACCCACCACCCATGTCATCACGCCGGCACAAATTACTACTGCTTTTTAAAAATGGGAATCAGGTGCCAATGACCTCAAAGGGAGGAAGGACGTGAGCACTACTGTCTCCACTGAGCACCAGGAAGTCCTAGGAGACAGAAGCCACTTTGCAGCTCCGGGGGTGGGGGTCAGGGGGTTTGGGGCTGGCGTCAGACGTCAATGAGGATCGGGGGGTAAGAGAAAGAGGAGGGCAGCTGTTGGGCTTTACTTATGGGGACAAAATAATATTGTGGTCAGTCATCTTGAAGTATGCTCTTGGTGTTGGGAGGTCGGGGCAGGGGTGTCTGACACCAGGGTGGGTGCTGGCCACATGGTACGGGTGTGGGATGTGATAATTGCCATGCAGCTAGGCCAGATTGACAGGGTGGATGAGACCAAACTTTTAAAATAATTTCAGTAAAAGACAAGGCTGAGGCTCAGCCACAGGGGTCAAGACTGTCAGCTGGTGGTTTGGGAACAAATGGCAAGGGGATTGCAACTCTCCAGTGTCCCCAACGCCTGCAACTAAGGCTCCTCCAGCCACCCCTCCCACCAGAACACACCAATTCAAAGGTGACCATCACTGTCCAGATGTCCATGTCCAGTTGCGATGACCGAACACATTTCCACCCTGAAAAATCCCCCAATGGTCCCATGTTGAAGGGAGGAAATACCCAGACTGATGGCTAGGTTCGAGTCTGAGTATGTGAAGGCAAATGAAAGGGGCAACCTCGTTCTGGAGTTGGAAGAGCAACTGAGCTGTGAGTGTGCGATTGCTGCAGGGTGATGTTCCTGGACTGGCTGATCCCAGGTCAGAATCGCCAATGGGTCAGGAAATGTTAATGATCAGTAGCTGCAAAACCAACCTGTCCCTCTCTCTCTCTCTCTCTCTGATCCCTCGCAGGGTACTGATCAATTTGAAGATGGACCCAAAGGAGCTGGCAATCTTATTAATCACAGCACTGGAGGTGGAGCGATTCCAGCAGCAATGTGCAACGGCACTCACGATTGAGCCTCCAAATAAACACCAGGGGCCCGCAGGCCAGGATCAGCCTTGGAGGGAGCATGAAGGCGAGGAAGACACCCAAAGAATACCACACTCTAATCTCCTTCCTGACAGCATCTGCTGATGGAGATTCAAGCTCACAAAAGAGACGATGCAACACACAGTTGTGTCCTGGCAGATTTGGCGTCCCATGGCAGCAAAGGATACCTGCTTCCTGTGGCCATCAAGGTCATGGCAACATTGATTCTTGCCTCAGAATCCTTCCAGGGCTCCACCCGGGACCTGTGCAGCATTTCGTAGACATCCACCCATAAGTGAATCCGTTAGATCATGGATTCACTGTATGCAAGGCGAGTGAATACATCCACTTCGACTAGGACCAGGCCAGACAGGATGAGAGATCATCAGTGTTTGGGCAGATCGTGGCTCTGCCACAGTTGCAGGGAGCAATAAACTGCACCCCTGTGGCTCTCCACACCCTATGGCACCAGGAGGGGTTCCACTTCCTAAACATGCAGCTCGTCTGTGACCACTAGTTGCCAGTAATGCATGTATGTGCTTGTTTTCCAAGGAACGTACATGACAACTTCATTCTTGGCCAGTCCCAAATACCTGGACTTTTTGAGGGATACCGCAGGCTACATGCATGGCTCCTGAGGAACAAGGTTATCCCCTTAGGTCATGGCTGATGATGTGAGTGTGGAGATCACAGACCGCTGCGGCAAACTGATATAACAAAGCACACAATGCGACTCGTTCAGTCATCGAGCGCTGCATCAGACTTCTGAAGATAAATTTCTGCTGCCTTGACCAGTCCGATGGAGCCCTGCAATATAGCCCCCAAAGGGTCGACCACATTGTTGCTGTCTGCTGCCCCCTCCACAACCTAGCTCTGCAATGGGGTGAAGAGCTTCCAGAGCAGGAACTGAAGGAGTGGCACATGTCCTCTAACATTCAGGCGCTGAGGAAGAGGCTGTTGAGGAGGCCGTGGATGGAGGCCAGGTGGGGGCGAGAGTGCTTATAGGCAGGAGGGCTAAGACGGCCTCATTGCTTCCTGATTCATGGAGTAGTACTAGTTTGGTGGACAACTGGGTTCCCCCTCAGGAGATTGTCACCTTCCCGGAAACAAGGGGCTGGAGGGGACAACCACTCACTCTTCAGAGAGCTGGGGATGGGGAGCCCAAGAGTGCCTACAGACCAGTCAATACAGGAGGATAATGATGACTTGTAGTAAGGAATAGTCTGTGATGCTCCTTGGTTAATGGTAATGTCTGAACTAGCCGCTGCCTCCAAGGTTCATGTCTGAGTAAGGCTGAGCACTACATTCTTCTGTCCTTATGCTCGAGAGCAAGATTAGGGGCAAACGTTTAGGGTTCCCTGCATCATGACTGGGTCTTGTCACTATGGATGAAATAGTCACACTGAGAAGACCTCATCATTTAGAGAACATGGAGGCCCAGTGAGAACAACTGCATTAGGAAGAGACTCGAGCTTCTGAGGCGTTAAAGTGGTGAGCAATAATAACAATTAATACAGTGAGATTTCACAGAATCACAGAATACTACAGTGCAGAAGAGGCCCTTCACACATCGAGTCTGCACCGACACATGAAGGGCCCTGACCCACCCACCTAATCCCACTTGCCAGCACTTGGCCCATAGCCTTGAATTTTATGGCATGCCAAGTGCTCATCCAGATACTTTTTAAAGGATGTGAAGCATCCCACCTCTACCACTCTCCCAGGCAGTGCATTCCAGACCATCACCACTCTCTGGGTAAAAAGGTTTCCCCTCAAATCTCCCCTCAACCTCAAACCCCTCACTTTTTGCCTTTTCCAGCACTCTATTAACCTGCCCGTCTGCGTTCAGAGATCTATGGACAATCACGCCCATTGTTCTTCGGAACTTCGCAGTGTCAGACCTTTCACAATATACTTCCTTGTTAAATTACTCCTTCCAAAGTGTATCACCCCACACTTTTCAGAGTTAAACTCCATCTGCCACTTATTTGCCCATTTGAACATCCCGTCTATATCTTCGTGTAACTCAAGACACTCAACCTCCCTATTAACCACCTGGCCAATCTTTGTGTCAACCGCAAACTTGCTGATCCTAACCCCCACATAGTCATCTATGTAATTTATATAAATGACAAACAATAGGGTGCCCAGCATTCCTGTGGTACACCACCGGTTACTGGCTTCCAGACACCAAAGCAGCTGTCCTATCATCACCCTCTGTCTCCTATCGCTAAGCCAATTATGAATCCACCATATCAAATCACCCTGTATCCCATGTAGAAGGATTAGCTCAGTGGGCGAGACAGCTGGTTTGTAATGCAGAACAAGGCCAGCAGCACGGGTTCAATTCCCGTTCCGGCCTCCCAGAAAAGACGCCGGAATGTGGCGACTAGGAGCTTTTCACATTAACTAGGGGCTAGTTTAGCACAGTGGGCTAAACAGCTGGCTTGTAATACAGAACCAGGCCAGCAGCGCGGGTTCATTTCCTGTACTGGCCTCCCCGGACAGGTGCCGGAATGTGGCGACTAGGGGCTTTTCACAGTAACTTCATTGAAGCCTCCTTGTGACAATAAGCGATTATTATATTGTGGAGATGCCGGCATTGGACTGGGGTGAGCACTGTAAAAAGGCTTACAACACCAGGTTGAAGTCCAACATGTTTGTTTTGAAACAAACCTGTTGGACTTTAACCTGGTGTTGTAGGATTATTATATTATTATTATGTGCATTTGTCTTCTTAATAAGTCTCCCATGTGGGACCTTGTCAAAGGCTTTGCTGAAATCCATTTAAACTACATCAACTGCATTACACTCATCTATACACTTGGTTACATGCTCAAATAATTCAATCAAATATGATAGGCATGACCTTCCTCTGACAAAGCAACGCTGACTATCCCTGTTCAAATCTTGCCTCTCCAAGTGGAGTTAATTCACTCCTTCAGAATCTTTTCCAGTAATTTCCCAACCACTAACGTGAAACACACTGGTCAGTAGTCCCCTGGCATGTGTCTACAACCTTTCTTAAATAGTGGGACCACATTAGCCATCTTCAGTCCTCTGGCTCGTCCCCTGTGGCTAAAGAGGAATTAAAAATTTGGGCCTGAGCCCCTGCAATCTCCTCCCTCACTTCCCACAACAGCCTGGGACACAATTCATCCAGAAGTGGAGATTTGTCCACTTTTACGCCTGCCAATATCTCTTATGCCTTGTCACTCCCGATGACAATTTGATCAAGAATCTCACAATTTCTCTCCCCATAACTACCTCCTCATCTCTTGGGTGAAGACAGATATGAAATAATTGTTCAACACCCAACCAATGTCCTCTGGCTCCACCCACAGATTTCCCAATTGGTCCTTAATGGGGCCTACCTTTTCCCAGGTTATCCTCGTCTCATTGAGATACTTATAGAATATCTTGGGATTTTCCCTACTTTTACCTGCCAGAGCTTTCTCATATCCCCTCTTTGCTCACCTAATTGATTCCTTAAGCTCCATCCTACACTTTCTGTATTCCACTAATCCCTCTGCAGACTTTCCCCCCTTATACGTGTTAAACGCCTCCCTTTTCCTTCTCATCGTATCCTGAATATCTCTGGTCATTCATGGTTCTCTGGGTTTGTTACACTTTCCTGTTACCCTAGAGGGAATATATTTGGCCTGTACTCTCCCAATTTCATCTTTGAATGCGCCCTACTGCTCTTATGTAGGTTTCCCCACAAGTAACTCTTTCCAGTCTACCTAGGCCAGATCCTGCCTTATTTTTTTCACTCTACTCTCCCAATCCAAAATCTTTTTTTGCAACTTAGTCGGGCCACCATCCAACCTCCCACAAGCTTCCTCATCTTCCCTGGTGGTCCCCACCTCACAATTCATCGCTGCTCATACGCAGAGCCCACACATGCCAAAGATCATCGCCATCTCAACCGGCAGGCAACCTGCAAACACCATCCCATTTGTCCCCCTGCAGGATAAGCTTGTGGGAGGTCGCATGGTGACCCTACTAGGTGGCAACACGTGGCGTCCAAGTGGCATGGGGAAGGGTGACTGAAAGGGCGAATGGTGAGGGAAGACAAGAAGCACTTACCCTGGCAGCATGGAGGAGGTAATTTACCGTGCACGTACTTGAATGTGTGGCATGTAGTAAATAAAGTTAGTAAGCTTTAGGCACAGATGGCTATCTGCAAACATGATGTTATGATGATGGAAACCTGGCTCAAAAAAGAGCAGGGCTTTATACCAAATATTTCTGGATACCGGGTGATCAGGGAAAGTAGGGAAGGAAAGAAAGGAGGAGACTAAGCATTATTGATTAAGGAGAATGGTAACATTCTGAAAAAGATGGCCGCACTTCCCACCCCAAGCGGAAGTGAAGAAGGCGTTTGATGAATTGTACACAGCTATAAATAACAATGAAACAGAATACCCAGAGGCCTTGTTCATCGTGGCCGGGGACTTCAACCAGGCCAACCTCAAGAGTGGTCTGATAAAGTTCCACCAACACATCTCCTATCCCACCAGGGGCCCCAACATCATTGACCACGGCAAGACAAACATCAAGGGCACCTACTGATCCATCCCCCAGCCACACTTCAGAAAATTGGATCACAAGACGGTGTTCCTTCTCTCGGCATATAGGGAGAAACTTAAGCTTGATAATCTGGTTAAGAAGGTCGTGCGATGCTGGTCCGAGGCAATAGAAGAGCTCCCACGCGACTGCTTGGAGGCAGTAGGCTGGTCCATATTCAAGAACTCAGCCACTAATCTAAACGGGTATGCCACCACCATCACAGGCTTCATCAGTAGGTGTGTAGAAGATTGCATGCCAAAGAAGTGCATGTGTTCCCCAACTGGAAACCATGATTTCACTGGGAGAATGACTCCCTACTGAAGGCCAGGTCTGAGGCATTCAAGACAGGCGACCCTCACCTGTACAAGAAATCCAACCTCTTCCATCGGGCAAAAGATACAAAAGTCTGAGAACACGCACTAATAGATTCAAAAACAACTTCTTCCTCACTGTTACCAGACTCCTGAATGATCCGCTTATGGACTGAACTGATCTCTCCACACATCTTCACTACTGTGTAACACTATGACTACACTCTCTATGCTTCACCCGATGTCTACGTCCATGTATTTGCATTGTGCATTTATTGTATGCCCTATGTTTTTCATGTGTGGCACGATCTGTTTGGACTCTACGCAGAACAATACTTTTTACTGTACCTCGGTACACGTGACAATAAATCTAAATTTCAGGAGAGCGTATTACAAATTTAAAGAGAATGTCTTACAGGGGTGAAAGACAGAATCTATGTGATTTGAGCTAAGAAACAATAGAAGGTGTTTCCACCTTCCAGTGGGAAAGAGACAGAGAAACACATTTCCGAGGAAATTACAGAACAGTTGCTAAAGGTATACAGGAACAATGGAGAACTTTATCATAATATAAATTGGAATGGGAATAATGCAAAGGTAAAAGGGAGAAAAATCTCTGAACACTGTTCAGGAAAATTTTCTCATCACTATGTTTCTGGTCCATAAGAAAGGAAGCATTGCTGGATCTGGTCCTGGAGGATGAGGTGGGTCAAGTAGGTCCAGTGCCAGTCGAGAAATAATGAGAAGACTGTAATCATAGTATCATAGGGGTGAATTTTACAGCCCCCCCACTGGCGTATTCCCATTGGGCACGTAAAATAAAGCATTGGAGACTCAAGAGAGAGTATGGAAAGATACTGGTAGTCAACATAAAATTGAGTCCAAAAGCCTTTTATTAACATTAAAATAGTGATAAAAGATAGAATGGGTGATTAAGGGCCAAGGAGAGGTCTTGTGCATGGAGGTGGAGTTGGGGAGATGTGGGGGGTTGGTGGTGGTACAGTGCTAATGGCAATACGAAGCAAGCATTTTGCCTCTGATTTTATAAAGGAAGAAGATTATGCCCAAGTATAGGAAAAGAGGACCGAAAGAGAAAATGCTGGAAAATCTCAGCAGGTCTGACGGCATCTGTAGGGAGAGAAAAGAACTAACGTTTCGAGCCAATTACTCTTTGTCAAAGATCCGCATAAAAGACTGGCATGTAAAATTAAAGTGCATGGGATTAGGGGTCGTGTATTGAGATGGATAGAAAACTGGTTTTGATAAACTGGTTTGCAAAAACAAGAAGGCAGACTATTATCTGAATGGTCATAAATTAGGAAAGGGGAATGTGCAACGGACCCTGGGTGTCCTCGTACACCAGTCACTGAAGGTAAGCATGCAGGTGCAGCAGGCGGTAAAGAAGGCAAATGGTATGCTGGCCTTCATTGCGAGAGGCTTCGAGTACATCAGCAAGGATGTCTTACTGCAATTATGAGACCACACCTGGAATAGTGTGTGATGTTTTGGTCTCCTTATCTGATGAAGGGTGTTCCAGCTGTAGAGGGAATTCAGTGAAGGTTTACCAGACTGATGGCTGTCATAATATACACCAGTATATCATGGTGCAGACACACACACTGATGGACACACAGCAAGACCAATCAACACACACAACACCGCAGCCAATCACCAGTTAGAGCACACTCGCGATAAAGACAGAGGGCATCAGTTTTCCCGTTCATTCGGGATGCAGCCTCTTAGAAGGACAGAGCTTACAGCTTACAGCACAGATCTCCACCATGTGCTGAGTGCATAGATTGGTTCGGACAGGCATAGGTCTTTAGTTTAACCGAACATCATGTTAAACCACAGTGAAAGTATGTTCAACAGTTTCTAACTTAATAAAATAGTGTTGCACTATTTTAAGTGTTGGTGGCCTGTATGTGTTCCACGGATCCAGAGAACCCAACACATCATGGTACCAGTAGTTGAGGGATGTTAGAACTTCTTAGACCTACCTGCAACTGATCTGCCTTCCACCAGCAGACAGCCATCCTGCAAAATAGACAGCGTCCGCCCGCCGCCGCCGCTCCGCATCACCGGTAACCTGGGTGCCAACTGGAAGATATTCAAACAACGCTTCCAGCTCTACCTTGAAGCCACAGACCGGGAAGCTGCCTCAGACACCAGGAAGATCGCTCTCTTCCTATCCAAGGCCGGGGACCATGCCACCCACATTTTCAATTCTCTCAGCTTTGCTGATGGTGAAGATAAATCAAAATTCAAGACGGTCCTCCTCAAGTTTGACACTCACTGCAACATAGAGGTGAATGAAAGTTTCGAGCGCTATGTATTCCAACAGCGTTTGCAGGGTAAGGATGAACCTTTCCAGTCCTTTCTCACCCACCTCCGCATCCTTGCGCAATCCTGTAATTACGGGTCCACCTCCGACTCCATGATGCGCGACCCCCTACGCCAGCAGCTCCTCAAGGTAAAGCTGCTCACCCTAGCGATTGCCATCGAGACCTGCGTGCTACATGAACATGCCACCAGTCGGTATTCCCATATTCAAGCGGCTGAAACGGCGCGGCAAGGTCCCCACAAGGCAGAACGGGTCCAAGCAGTCGAGCAACTCCAGGGCCTCAGCCTGGATGAGGGCGGCCATTTTGCGTGCTTTTCACGGACTCCCGTGCTTGTGCGCACCGAACGAGGGGACGGCGACGTCGACGAACGTACTGCGCAGGCGCGCACCACGTACGACTGCACCGCGCATGAGCGGTGGCGCAGCGAACGTACTGACGCTACAACATGCGGCAACTGTGGCTCCGGCCACTTAAAGTGGCAATGTCCTGCCAAATCCCGACAATGCCTGCGATGTGGCAAACTTGGCCACTATGCTGCTTTATGCAGATCAGCTCAGCCTGCCAACTCTCGTCGCTCCAGCCAGACTCGCAGGAATATCCGGGGCATTCAACCCACGGTCACCAAGCCCGATTCGGACCTGCGACCCGATATTGACACCGAGGACCTGAAGGCGCCTTTTCGAGTCGGTATCATTACAAAAAACAGGGTGTCCCCGAAGCAAAGAATCCAGCCTCGATCGGTATACAGCATCGATCCGGACGATGAGTGGTGTGCCACCCTTACGGTCAATTGGTCCCAAATACCGCCTGGACACCGATGCCTCCGCCAATCTCATTGCGCGGTCTGACCTCCAAAGCCTTCGTGTCAAACCAGCCATCCTGCCATCAGCCTGCCAGCTATTAGATTATAATAGCAATGCCATTGCTGCCAGCGGCTCATGCCAACTTGAAGTGATGCACAGGTCACGCAAAGCCATCCTTCCCTTTGAAATCGTGGGCTCCTCGAAAGCCTCCCTGTTTGGCGCGCAGGCATGCAAGCTGTTGAACCTAGTTCAGAGAGTTCACTCTCTCTCCTGCTGACATGTCTGCCTTTTAGGACACTGACTTCAGGGCGCAGCTCGACACCATTATCAACCAGTACCACGACGTCTTCAAGGGCATGGGCACGGTCCCGTACATCTACAAGATTTTATTAAAACCAAATGCCACGCCTGTGGTGCACGCACCTCGCAGGGTCCCAGCACCCCTTAAGGTCCGCCTCAAGCAGCAGCTGCAGGACCTCCAGAACCAAGGAGTGATTTCCAAAGTCACGGAACCGACCGACAGGGTCAGTTCCATGGTATGTGTAAAAAAGCCTTCCGGCGAATTGAGAATTTGCATTGATCCCAAGGATCTAAATCGCAATATTATGAGAGAGCATTATCCAATTCCCAAGCACGAAGAGCTCACATGTGAGATGGCTCGCGCCAAGCCCTTTACCAAACTCGACGCCTCAAAAGGATTCTGGCAAATCCAGCTCGATAAATCCAGCAGGAAACTCTGCACATTTAAAACCCCGTTTGGCAGCTTTTGTTACAACAGGATGCCGTTTGGGATCATCTCTGCATCAGAAGTGTTCCATAGGATTATGGAACAAATGATGGAAGGTATTGAAGGCGTTCGCGTCTATGTCGATGACATAATCATTTGGTCCACCATCCCGCAGGAGCATGTTAGTCGCCTCCAGCGCATATTCAGACGTATACATGAGCATGGCCTCCGCCTCAACAGGGCCAAATGCTCTTTTGGTCAGACAGAACTTAAGTTCCTCGGGGTCCACATCTCCCAATTGGGTGTGCAGCCGGATGCGGACAAGGTAGCTGCCATCACAGCTATGAAAACACTAGAGGACAAGAAGGCGGTCCTCCGATTTCTGGGCATGGTCAACCTTTTAGGGAAATTCATCCCTAACCTCACCTCTCATACCACGGCTCTCAGGAACTTGGTCAGGAAGATGACTGACAGCCAATGGCTCCCTGCCCACGAGCGTGAATGGAGGGAATTCAAGGCAAAACTGACCATGGCCCCGGTCTTAGCATTCTTTGATCCAGCAAAGGAGACCAAAGTTTCGACCGATGCCAGTCAATCTGGCATTGGGGCAGTGCTCCTGCAACGTGATGAGGCCTCATCATGGGCCCACGTTGCATATGCGTCACGTGCGATGAATCCCACGGAGCAGCGCTACCTGCAGATAGAAAAGGAGTGCCTGGGCCTTCTGACCGGTGTTGTTAAGTTTCATGATTATGTCTACGGACTTCCTCAATTCACCGTCGAGACCGAGCATCGCCCGCTGGTCAATATAATACAGAAAAACTTGAACGATATGACGCCTCGCCTCCAACGTATTCTTCTCAAGCTCCGGCGATACGACTTCCAGCTGGCATACACCCCACGCAAGGACCTCATCATTGCTGACGCTCTCTCCAGGGCAGTCAACACTCCATGTGACCCAGCGGGATTTGTCTGCCAGGTTGACGCCCATGTGGCATTCACAGCCTCCAATCTACCTGCCTCGGATGAACGCCTCGTCCAAATTCGCCGCGAGACGGCGGCTGACCCCTTGCTACAGCGTGTCATGCGCCACCTAACGGATAAGTGGCTCAAGGGCCAATGCCCTCAGTTCTATAATGTCAGAGATGATCTGGCGGTAGTAGATGGGGTTCTTCTAAAACTGGACCGCATTGTCATCCCGCATAGCATGCGCCAGCTTGTCCTGGAACAGCTACACGAGGGCCACCTTGGCGTGGAAAAGTGCCGCCGACGGGCCCAAGAGGCAGTGTTCTGGCCCGGCATTAATGAGGCAATAACCAACACAGTACTCAACTGCCCCACTTGTCAGCTCTTCCAGCCGGCCCAACCATGTGAGACCCTGCAGCCCCATGAGTTGGTCACGTCACCATGGACCAAGGTGGGCATCGACCTGTTCCACGCACTGGGTAGAGACTATGTCCTGATCGTGGATTACTTTTCAAATTACCCGGAGGTGATATGGTTGCACGACCTCACCTCGTCTGCAGTCATTCGTGCATGTAAAGAAACATTTGCTCGACACGGCATCCCGCTCACGGTTATGTCGGACAATGGCCCCTGCTTCGCCAGCCAAGAATGGTCCAACTTTGCCAGGCGGTACAATTTTGCCCATGTGACGTCCAGTCCCCTGTACCCCCAATCCAACGCAAAGCAGAGAAGGGAGTCCATATAGTCAAACGGCTCCTCTGCAAGGCTGCCGGTGCGGGATCCGACTTCTGCCTCGCCCTGCTGGCCTATTGCTCCGCCCCACTGTCCACTGGCCTGTCGCCAGCCCAATTACTCATGAATCGCACCCGGAGGACGACGGTGCTGTCCATCCATGTCCCAAACCTCGACCACGTTCCGGTCCTTCGCCGGACGCAGCTGTCTCGTGCACAGCACAAGGCGGCTCATGACTCCCGTGCAACTGATCTCTCTGCTCTGGCTCCAGATGACAACGTCCGCATCAATCTTCCGGATGGTGGCTGGTCTGCATCCGCTGTTGTCCTTCGGCAGGTGGCCCCCCGCTCGTTCCTGGTTCGTCTACCGGATGGCTCTATTCTGCGCCGCACTCGACGCGCCCTTCGCCTCGTTCCACGCTCGCCATGTGATCCTCCAGTGTTGCCTCGCCCTCCTGCTGACCCTGCCACGGACTGTGCAGAGCTCCCTGTCACTCTGCCTCCCCCTGACTTTGACGCAGTCCAGCTCACTCCTGAACCGACGGCTCTCGATCCAACCTTGAAGCAGTCAACCAGAATTTGTCGCCTACCTCAGAGACTAAATTTATGAACTTTTCGAATTTATGGACTCTCTGAATTGTTTCATTGCTTTGTTTGATCGTTTCCCTGGTTTGTATATAGTGTTGATCTCATTACTCTTGTTGCACACTGTTTCTCTGCACCAGGCACCTTCCCAAGTAAATAGTTTACTTCTCATGTACGTAGTCCTGTAAATATGTCTTTGCACTCCACACGTAGTTAGGAACATTATCGCCACACATTATTTATTGCCACACACATACATTTTTTTATAAAAGGGGGATGTCATAATATGCACCAGTATATCATGGTGCAGATACACACACTGATGGACACACAGCAAGACCAATCAACACACACAACACCGCAGCCAATTACCAGTTAGAGCACACTCACTATATAGACAGAGGGCATCAGTTTTCCCACTCATTCGGGATGCAGCCTCTCAGAAGGACAGAGCTTACAGCTTACAGCACAGATCTTCACCATGTGCTGAGTGCATAGACTGGTTAGGACAGGCATAGGTCTTTAGTTTAATCTAACATCATGTTAAGTATGTTCAACAGTTTCTAGCTTAATAAAATAGTGTTGTACTATTTTAAGTGTTGGTGGCCTGTACGTGTTCCACGGATCCAGAGCACCCAACACATCAATGGCAGGACAGACCTTCGAGCAGAGATTGAATTGGTTTGGATTGTATTCATTGGAGTTAAGAAGAATGAGGGGGGATCTCATAGAAACCTATAAAATTCCACAGAGCAACAGCTTGTAAAAAATGCTTGTATTAAGTACAGTCACAGATGCATCTATCCAACAAACCAGGAGATCAATCCTGTTTCAAGGAAGCGTGCAGGAGGGGAACATTATCTAGCATAACTAAAAATGAGGTGATGTGGCGATGTCGGCGTTGGACTGAGCTAGACACAGTAAGAAGTCTTACAACACAGGTTAAAGTCCAACAGATTTGTTTGGAATCACTAGCTTTCGGAGCACAGCTCCTTCATCAGGTGAGTGTCAGCTACAGCACAGGACTGCAAGGATGTCAAACAGCCTCTGCAGTATTTGACAGAGCTAAGCAAAGTGAGGATGTTCGCTTCTGATTGCACAATGTTCAGAATCACTCACGACTCCCCAGATACTGAAGTAGTCCGTAGCCAAATGAAGCAAGACCTGGTCAATATTCAGGCTGGAACTGATTTGATTTGATTTTGATTATTGCCACGTGTACCGAGGTACAGTGAAAAGTATTTTTCTGCGAGCAGCTCAACAGATCATTAAGTACATGAAAAGAAAAGAAAATACATAATAGGGCAACACAAGGTACACAATGTGACTACATAAACACCGGCATAAGGTGAAGAATACAGGGGCGTCGTGTTAATCAGGTCAGTCAATAAGAGGGTCATTTAGGAGTCTGGTAACAGCGGGGAGTCTGTTCGTGCGTGTTCTCAGACTTTTGTATCTTTTGCCCGATGGAAGAAGTTGGAAGAGTGAGTAATCTGGGTGGGAGGGGTCTTTGATAATGCTGCCCGCTTTCCCCAGGCAGCGGGAGGTGTAGATGGAGTCAATGGATGGGAGGCAGGTTTGTGTGATGGACTGGGCGGTGTTCACGACTCTCTGAAGTTTCTTGCGGTCCTGGGCCGAGCAGTTGCCATACCAGGCTGTGATGCAGCCAGATAGGATGCTCTCTCTGGTGCATCTGTAAATGTTGGTGAGAGTTCATGTGGACATGCCAAATTTCCTCAGTTTCCTGAGGAAGTATAGGCGCTGTTGTGCTTTCTAGGTGGTAGCGTCAACATGGGTGGACCAGGACAGATTTTTGGAGATGTGTACCCCTGGGATTTCTTGGAGATGTGTACCCCTAGGGACTGGCAAGTGGCATGTAATATTCATGCCACACAAATGGCAGGCAATGTCCATCTGCAACAAGAGAGAATCCAACCACATCCCCTTGACATTCAATGCCATTACCTTCGCTGATTTCCCCGCTATCAACAGCCTGGAGGTTAGCATTTTGAAAGGAACTGAACTGGACTGGCCATATAAATACTCTGGCTACAAGAGCAGATCAGAAGCAAGGACTCCTGTGGTGAATAACTCATCTCCTGACTCTGCAAAGTCTGTACACCATCTACAAGGTACAAGTCAGGAGTGTGATGGAATACTCTCCACCTGCCTGGATGAGTACAGCTGCAACAATGCTCAAGAAATGTGACACCATCCAGGACAAAGCAGCCCACTTGATTTGCATCCCAAACTTCCACATTAAAAAGCCAACGTCTCCCCCACTGAAGCTCAGTGGCCGCAGTTTCTCTGTATTAAAAGTGCAAGATACAAGGCGGAAGTGTTTGCAAATGTCTTTAGCTAAAGATAAGTTCGATCCCATTCTTTCAAACCCCATATCTTGGATCCCAATATCCAGCTACCTTGACTCACCCCAACAAGACATTAAGGAGCAGTTAAGTAAATTGTACCCAGTGAAGATAATGAGCCCTGCCAAACTTTGGACTGGTGATCCAGAGAACCAGGGTAATATTCTGAGGGCCTGGGTTTGAATCTGCCATGGCAGATGGTGTAATTGAATCTAATAAATATCTGAAATTAAAAGTCTAATGATGACCATGAAATCATTGTTGGTTGTTGTAAAAAACCTTGCTGGTTCACTAATATCCTTTCGGGAAGGAAATCTTCACTCCTCGTTTGGTCTGGCCTACATCTGACTCCAGATTCACAGCAATGTGGTTTACCCTAAAATGGCCGAACAAGTCACTCAGTTGTATCAAAACCACTACAAAGTCTAAAAGAAAGAAACTGTACGGACCACCCACTGTCCACCTAGACACTGGAAACGACAACGGCAAAGCCAGTCCTGTCGACCTTGCAAAGTCCGCCTTACTAACATTGAGGAGCTTGTGCCAAAGTTAGGAGAGCTGTCTTACAGACTAGTCACGCAACAGCCTGACATAGCCATACTCACAGAATGATACCTTTCTGATAACTTCCCATACACTACTATTACTATCCCTAGGTATATATATCCTGTCCCAATGGCAGGACAGAACTACCACAGGTGGTGGCACAGTGGTATACAGCCAGAAGGGAATTGCTCTGGGAGTCCTCAACATCGACTCTCGTGGTTTCAGGTTAAACATGGGCAAGGAAACCTCCTGCTGAGTACAATGTACTGGCCACCATCAGCTGATGAATCTTGTTGAACACCACTTGGAGCAAGTACTGAGGATGGATTGTACTCTGGGTACAGGACTTCATTTTCCAACATCATGAGTGGCTTGGTAGCACCAATACTGACCGAGCTGATCAAGTCCTCAAAAACATAACTGCTAGATTGGGTCTGCAACAGGCGATGAGGGAACTAACAAGAGGGCAAATGTATTAGACCGCATCCTTACCAAACTACCTGCCGCAGATGCATCTGTCCATGAGAATATTGGTAGGAGTAACCACTGCACAGTCCTTGTGGAGACAAAGTCCCGTCTTCACATTGAGGATACCCTCTAACTTGTTGTGTGGCACTACCACTGTGCTAGGTGGGATAGAATTTGAACAGATCGAGCGACCCAAGACTGAGAATCCATGAGGCACTGGGGACCATCAGCAGCAGCAGAATTCATAGAATCAAAGAATTTACAGTGCAGAACGAGGCTATTTGGCCCATCAAGTCTGCACCAGCCCTTGGTAAGAGCACTCTACTTAAGCCCACGCCTCCACCCTATCCCCGTAACCCAGTGACCCCGCCTAACATTTTGTTCACTAAGGGGCAATTTAGCATGGCCAATCCACCTAACCTGTGCATCTTTAGATCATGGGAGGAAGCCGGAGCACCCAGAGGAAACCCACACAGACACGGGGAGAAAGTGCAAACTCCACACAGTCACCCGAGGTCGGAATTGAACCAGGGTCCCTGGAGCTGCGAGGCAGCAGTGCTAACCACTGTGCCACCCATTACACTCAGCCACAATCTGTAACCTCATGCCCCATCATACCCCCACTCTACCATTACCACCAAGCCAGGGGGTCAACTCTGGTTCAATGAAGAGTGCAGGAGGGCATGCTAGGAGCAGCACCAGACATACCGAAAAATGGTCAACTTGGTAAAGCTGCAACACAGGATTACTTGTGAGCCAAACAGCATAAGCAGCAAGTAATAGATAGAGCTAAGTGATCCCACAACCAATGGATCAGATCTAAGCTCTGCAGTCCTGCCACATCCAGCCGTGAATGGTGACGGACAATTAAACAACTCACTGGAGGAGGAGGGTCCACAAATAATCACATCCTCAATTTGAGGGCAGCCCAGCACATCAGTGCAAAAGACAAGGCTGAAGCAGTCGCAATAGTCTTCAGCCAGAAGTACTGAGTGGTGTGGTGTTCTTTGTGTTGCTAAATTCAGGATGGTTGGCATAGTATTCACCAAGACCACAAATAACTTTAACTTGAACACAGCTATAAATTTATTAATACTACTAATTTGGATTCGACATGTACTCCTAAATAATACATAGTTGATTATTAACATGTAATCTACACTCATCTACAACTAATGTCCACACTATAGAAAACTATGATCTACTCTTACTCACACTATCTTTCCTTCAGTCTGTACTCTAGCTAACTCCTCCACTTCTCTCCCCCACACAGCTTAGCATCAATGTCTTATATACTTGGCCCTGACAATATTCCGGCAATACTGAAGACATGTACTTCAGAGCTTGCAGCGCCCCTAGCCAAGCTGTTCCAGTACAGATACAACACTAGCACCTACCCAGCAATGTGGAAGATTCCCCGTGTATGTCCTGTGCACAAGAAACAGGACAAATTCAACCCAGCCAATTACCGCCCGATCATCTAGTCAATCATCAGTAAAGCGATGGAAGGGATCATGAACCCTACTAACAAGTGGCACTTACTTAGCAATAATCTGCTCATGGATGCTCAGTTTGGGTTCCGCCAGGGTCACTCAGCTCCTGACCTCATTACAGCCTTGGTTTAAACATGGACAAAAGAGCTGAATTACAGAAGTGAGGAGAAAGTGACAGCTCTTGGCAGCATTTTGGCGCAGTGGTTAGCACTGCTGCCACACGCCGTCGAGGTCCCAGGTTCGATCCGGCTCTGGGCCACTGTCCACGTGGAGTTTGCCGCGCTAAATTGCCCCTAAATTGGAAAAAATGAATTGGGTCCTCTAAATTTATTTTAAAAAAGAGTGACAGCTCTTGACATCAAGGCAGCATTTGATCGAGTATGGCATCAAGGAGCCCTCACAAAATTGGAGTCAATGGGAATCAGGGGAAAACTCTCCACTGACTGGTGTCATAGCCAGCACAAAGGAATATGGCTATGGTGGTTTGTGGTCAGCAATCTCAGTCCCGGGACATCACTCCAGCAGTACCTCAGGGTTGTGTCTTAGGCCCAACCATTTTCAGCTGCTTCACCTGTTGCTAACTTTTGGCTGGTTCTTAATCTGGCTCTATTTAATCACATTTGCTCAAGAGTCGCCAGGTATCTTTCGACACCTCCGCAAGGTTCAGAACTGAATACTGATACACCAGTTAATAAGTTCAAAAGCAATGCTCGGTTATTTATATACAGTCAAATCTACTCATGCATAAACTGTACAAACTAAACTACCACTATTGCTAAAGCCTATACTTAGCTTTGGGCGCCCACTCAGTTAGAGGAACAATGGCCGTTGCTCGGTTCTGAGGCTGCTGGGTTGAGCTGTTTACAGGGTAGCAACTAGGAGCGTCTATCTCGTAGCGTGCGTTGACTTGGAACTTACTTGGTCTGCTGTAGCTGCTAGGCTGGTCTCTCTCTTCGCTGAGAGCCAAAGCCAAAGGAGGGCGTTCTCCCTTGGGGGAATACCTTTTATACCCAAAAGGGCTTTGTGCTATTTTGGGCGGGCCTTGAACTTGGCCTCAACTAATTGGGTCTTTCCCAATCATCAGTATCGATTTTCCTCCAATAGAGGGGTGGTTCCCTGATCGCTGGGCATGTCCTGGTGACTGTCAGTCAGCTTTGTCTTAGCTTCTTCTGTCCGAACATTGTATATCTAAATGTTTCCCTTTTGTCCCCGGAAATGGCTCATTAGTATGTAAATTGTTTGGTAGTTTCTGTCCTGTCTGAGCGTTTAAGGTTCTAATCAACAGACAGAGCTTGCACCTGCTTATT
Source organism: Scyliorhinus torazame (assembly GCF_047496885.1). Taxonomy (NCBI): domain Eukaryota; kingdom Metazoa; phylum Chordata; class Chondrichthyes; order Carcharhiniformes; family Scyliorhinidae; genus Scyliorhinus; species Scyliorhinus torazame. The sequence continues at coordinate 202,171,948 of NC_092712.1, read as the reverse complement.
TCTTAGCATTGTCCAATTTTCCCTGCAGTCTTTGCAAGTGTCCATTTTGTAATTGGGGTGTGGCCATCCCAGATGGCTACACCCCCTCCTTGTGATCCTCAACACGAAGCGTGAAGGATCACATTACCATGGCATCTTCATCCTCTGATCCCCAGGGCACCCATGCTTAGGCTCTACACTGTCCTATCCAATGCAACACAATTTTACCTAAACCATTTAAAATACATTCATTATCAAAAAATTCTACGGGGCGCTATGACATCAATACATGCATTACAGAAAAATAAAAAACTGAAACCTCTAACTATTCTCAATAAACTATCCTCATTTAAACAATCCAAAAATACAAACAATCCAAAAATAATCTATACATCTTAAACTGTACAAAATAGCAGCACATAAATTTCTCTGGCCTGGCAGTCAGACGCAGAGGTTTACACCTCTTTATTTCATAGAATACATTAAACAAAATGGATGCTCTTTAATCCGTCCCAATGGGTTCGGGGGTCTGGTGAAATCTGAAAATGGGGGACCTAAATCTCTATACCGGGGTGCGAGAGCGATATGCTCTGTTTCGCCATTTCCTGACTCTAAACGTTTGCATGACACTGCAAAGTATCGCCAGCACTAAGTGTGCTTCAACTCCATATGAGAGTGAGTACCAGGTGATAAACTTATCACATCAGGTCGGGGTATTGCTAGCAGTTGCTGGGCTAGTTATCTCGGGGTTCCATGTATTACAGGGGTGAGAGTCATTTACAGTTTGTGTGGTAGGGGTCAGGGGGGTAGCATCCGCGCGCAACTGAAGGGATCCCGCTAAGAACCATTTGAACACGAAGGTAGTCTTCATCTTTGTCAGACTTCTTCTTTGTCTTCCTCTGGGGTTTCTGTGAACGCAAGCATAATATCTGTTATTATCTTGCTTAAGATCTCATATGTCTGTCTGTCTGTCCTTTACTGCCAATTTCCCTTTATAATTGGTCACCATCTGTGATGCCCTCATTTTTTTTTTAAACCGAATATTTAGACAAGACACCTAAAAAAATACTGCCATACTGCGAGCCGTCTCGCAGCCTATGTGATTTACCATCCCAATGTTTGAGGATGTAAATAGCATAGGGAAGCAACCTAAGGGTTGCCAAAACCAAACAAAAGAATTTTGAACATAACAAGCCAAAATGGGGTGTGTATGGGCCGTGGCGGGCAAGAAATGGGTGGAATCCCTGGGTAGAACGGTGATCAATGCCGTATGTGCTCTACCCAAGTCTAGCTGACGAGAGGGGGGGGGGGGGTCCTCAGGCAGGGCGGGGACCACTGCCGTTTCTCCACTGCCTGAATGTGGTCGTCGCGGAGGGCTGCCTCTCGAATTAGGAGAGCAACTATGAGACGGATTCTGTCGACAGACTAGTTCCTCTGAACTATTGTCTGGGACAAACTTGTTCCATTAACAGCCAGGGGGCATTAAAGGAGTGGTGACGTGGGGCCGTGAAAAACTTTCCGAATTTACACACAACACTTAATGGTAACACTAACGAACAAACATTCAACAAGCATGGTGCAGGTTCCATCAGAAAGGACACCGTATCTCTCCATCGGTTCCTTTTTCCTCCATCATCTGGACACCTCACTGCTCAATAGCGAACAGGGTCGCAAAGGGATTCGTTTGGTGGGAGTCAGACTCCAAGTCATCATCTTCTCCCGGCTGCCAAACTCTTGTCTGTAGTAACCGTGCTATTGCTGCTTGGGGCGAATTGGGATTCAGCTCATCATTCCAGATGAGCCTGAACGAATTGTCTCGGTGCCAGAATCATGTGTCGAGGTTGGAGCTACTATGCTTAAATCTGTAATCGTCGGCGGTGGGTCTGGGTCAGGGGCTTTGATATAAGTGATTTTTAATGGGTCGGTAGAATCATGCTCAGATTCACTGGGAGTGGGGCCTGGAGCAAGGGTATAGTCGTATCGTGGTGTGCTATGGCTGTCGTCATCTTGATCGCTATCACTGTCGCTGTTGCTGCTGGTTGAGGGAAGGGAGAGGCGGAGTTGTGCCTCTGGGGGCGGAGTCATGTCTGAGGGCAGGCTGGAGTGGTTGGGGGAGGGTAGGAATACGTCATCTGTGGGCAGGGCGTGATCGTCTGCTGCTGCGAGCAGGATGTGGTGTGTGTGGTTATTCTGTGAGCCGTAAGCCTTGAGCTTGTTTATATGAAACCACGCAGACTTACCATTGGGATAGGTTATTTTGTATACTGAGGGGCTGACATTGTCCGAAATGGAGTACGGTCCGGAAAACTTTGGGAAGAGGAATGAACTGGGGATGTAAAGGGAAAGCAGAACTTGTTGCCCTACTGTAAACTCAGTGGCGTGTACTCCGGCACCGGAGATTCGGCGTGGGCGGGAATCGCGGTGCGCCGATTGGCGGGGCCCCCACCCCGGCGATTCTCCGGCCCGCATGGGCCGAAGTCCCGCTGGTGGAACGCCTGTCCCGCCGGCGTGGATTAAACCACCTCTCTTACCGGCGGGACAAGGCGGCGCGGGCGGGCTCCAGGGTCCTGGGGGGGGCGCGGGGTGATCTGGCCCCGAGGGGTGCCCCCACGGTGGCCTGGTCCGCGATCGGGGCCCACCGATCCGCGGGCGGGCCTGTGCCATGGGGGCACTCTTTTCCTTCCGCCTTCGCCATGGTCTCCACCATGGCGGAGGCGGAAGAGACCCCCTCCACTGTGCATGCGCGGGGATGCCGTGAGCGGCTGCTGACGCTCCCGCGCATGCGCCGCCCGGCAATGTCATTTCCGCGCCAGCTGGCGGGGTTCCAAAGGCCTTTCCCACCAGCTGGCAGGGCGGAAATCAGTCCGGCGCGGGCCTAGCCCCTCAAGGTTAGGGCTTGGCCGCTCAGGATGCGGAGGATTCCGCACCTTTGAGGCGCCGCGATGCCGGACTGATTTGCGCCGATTTTGGCGCCGGTCGGCGGACAACGCGCCGATTACGGAGAATTTCGCCCCTGGTTGCTGTCCTGGCTAGGAACCATATAAAGGCCATCCTTTAAAATCACACCGTCGTGTGTGGTGATCGCGTTTCTAAACTTGTCGTTCAGGGCTGGGAATGTCCCTTTAAAACTTCCCTGAGTTTCTTGTCCTCTTTCTGGGCCTTCGCTAAATCCTGAATGTTGGTCTGTGAAACCTGAACTACGTGTACTGGGGTGCTTTCGGGGGGTTCCAAAAACAACCATGCCTGGAGCCTGCCTTCGCTAGGGCGTCTGCTTTAACGTTACCGGGGGGAAAAACGGTGATGACTGCGAACCTTAATTATGCCATATTTCCTACCCTTCGCTGTCTCTAAGATATGGTGGAGTAATGGGGCTGAGGGTAGGGGTTTACCGTCCGCGGAAACAAATCCTCTTGTTTCCCAGAGTGGTAGGAACTCTGTCAAACCATTATAGACATACAAGCTGTCTGAATAGATGTCTGCTGGGGTCGGGAATGAGTCTGGGTGGTCTACAATATACGCAATTGCTGCCAGCTCTGCTGCCTGCGAGCCTAAGTGTCCTGGCAACTTCAAGGAAATTTCATCTAGGGCGCGTCCCTGCGCGCCCTCCACATATATACCGCAACCGGTAATTCTCTCTCCATTTAACACCGTGGATGAGCCTTCCACATAAATCCTTAGGGGTGCGCACGTGTCTGTGGGCTGGGGTCTCTGGGGTGTACTACCTGTTTTCCTGGGGGTTGTTTTGGGAATAAATGGGCCTGTGTTGTGTTTCCTGGTGTGTTCTGTGAGGATGGTGATGGGGTTGAGTCCTGTAATGTAGGTGAAGTATTGCACTGCCCCAAAAACTGCGAGCAGGTGCCTTTCACAGGCAGAAAATCCTTGCTCTACGGGGTCTAACACGCTTGAGGCGTATGCTGGTCATGGCATTCCTGGAGGAGCACTGCCGAAAGGGTTCGGTCGGTGCTTGCTACCTCTATAGCATACGGGGAATGTGGATCTGGGACCTGTAGTGCGGGGGCTGTGCTGAGTGCTCTTTTTAAAGCATCCGCGGCATCTGTATGCTGTGGAAGCCATTCCCAAGGTGCCTGCTTCTTGAGAAGTTCGGAAAGGGGCCCTGCTTTCGTGGCGAAACCGTCAATATGGTTTCGGCAGTAACCAACTAGTCCTAAAAATGACCGGAGGGCTGAGACATTGTGGGGAAGGGGCAATTTGACGATCGAGTCAATTCTCTTGTGCTCGATCTCGTGTTTACCATGAGTGATCACTGTTCCCAAGTAAATCACTTTTTCCTTCAGAAACTGGGCCTCCTTGGGGTTGACTTTACAACCAATTTCTTCGAGGAGTGCTAGGAGTTCGGCGAGAAGTGAAATGTGCTCTCCCTTTGTGTCTGTCTGTAGTAACACGTCGTCTACATACTGGACAAGACAATTGGGGCGGGTAAATTTTGCTAAACCATTTGCCAGCTGTCGGTGGAAAATGGAGGGGGAGTTGTGGAGGCCTTGTGGAAGGCACGTCCACGTATATTGTTGCCCTTGGAATGTAAAGGTGAATTTGTACTGGCGCGCTTTAGCCAATGGAATGGACCAGAAGCCATTACTAATGTCCAAAACCGAAAAAAAATTTGACTGGAGTCCCTGTTTGAGCATGGTCTCGGGACATGGTGGGGGCTGCTGCTGGGGTTACTTTGTTCAGTTCCCGGTAATCAATGGTCAGTCGCCATGATCCATCGGGATTCCTAACGGGCCAAATCGGTGCGTTGTTTGTGGAGGCGACTGATCTGAGTACGCCTTGATCCAACAAACTCTCTATTACTTTGGAGATTTCTCCCTCTGCTTCCTGGGGAAATCCGTACTGCTTCTGGGGTTTAGGGTCGGGACCTGTAATGCTCACAAAGCCAGCCAAACTGCCACAGTCGTGCTTGTGCTGTGCAAATGCTGCTTTGTGTTCCTGCAGGACTGCCCTAACCTGTTTGTCTGCACTAATGGCTCGAGGGTCGAACCAGAAGTCTCCGACTGAGCTAATCCTGTTTACGTACTCTCCTACTGTGAGCGTGGTGGGGGCTTGTGCTGCCTTTGCCATTTTCCAAACACACTTGTTAACTGGGTCAAAAGAAAGGTTATGGGAGCTCATGAAATCGATCCCAAGGATATGTTCTGCTGTTTGGGGCAGCTCAACTAAAACTACGGGTGCTTGGTCGTGATGTTACCTATCTGTATTGCTATGGGGGCTGTGATGTGTCCCTGTTGTAAATGGGCTGTAAAGTCGCTGAGTGCAATGGTGTCTGTTGTGGGCCACGTGTCTCACTGGAACATCGTGGAGGAATTGAGTGTGGTGCGGGACCCTCCTGTGTCCCAAAGAAATTCCACGGGTTGTCCCCAAACTTTGCTTGCTACTACCGGTCTACCGGACTTGTCCCAAGGGGTGTCGCAGACCCAAGTTGGGGAGCCCGAACACCATCAGTCGGTGCCATTCATGTCTGTACTCTCTGAACGGGCACTAACGCTATGGATCGGCTTTGCCCTATTCCTGTTTAGGGTGCCTGTCTGTTGGTTTCTCTGCTGCTTCTGGGGTGCGTTGCACTCTCGTGCAAAGTGTTCTAGCTGTCCACAATTATAACATTCTTGAGGTTTTGGCTGGGTTTGGCTGATCCTGCCTTCATTTATCCATGCGGGGTTCTGGTGTGCTTTAACTGGGTTCATTTCTGCCTGCTCTTCATCGGGTGTTATAAATGTGGTATTGCCTGCAATTGATTGCTCCCAATCGCGGGACAATCTCTTCAAAATCCATTTTTCATTGTGGGCCTCATCTGAGGGGTCATAATTTGCGCAAGCTTTTCATCCTGCTTCTGTGGCGTGGGAGACGAGAATTCGGGTCCATTTGGCCATATTACCTGGGGTCAAATGGCCGCGGGCTAACTCTCCAAAAACTGCGGTAAAGTGAATCCACAAACGTCCAGCAAAAGCTGTGGGGTGCTCTGTCTTCTTTTGCCTACACTTATTTAGGCCTTCTACGGGGTCTCCTCTGTTAAGCCGATCGCATCAAGGATCGCTGTGTGCATCTCTTGGAGTGTGCCTCCTCCTACATTCTGTGGGTCGGGAAAGGCTGCTACGACTGAAAGGTCGAGACTTAAAACTGTGAGCTTCAATTGCTCCTTTTCGTCCAGGCCGTACATGGTAGCCTGTTGTCTGACTTTCGCGAAAAATTGGTGGGGGTCGGACGTGGGAAGGAAAGGTGTAATTTTTCCACACGCGTACCGTAATTGGGTCACGGTTAACGGGGTTGTGTAAAGGAAGTCTGCTTCTCCTTCTCCTGCGGCCTTGCGGTGTGTGGTCACAGGGTTCATGGGGGTGTGTTCTGCCTGTTCGGTTGGGGGTTAGAGCGCTTTCCTTTTCTGGGGTTTTTCCTGCGTACATGTCCCATGTACGTATCTATGGGCAGTCTCGTTCAATTTCTGCCAATCGGGGCCATTTTCTTGATCTAATTGGGGTCCGAATGAACTCTGAAATCCATTTTGCAGACAGCAGAGATTGCAATTCTGCAATTTGCTTCCGGCACTTTGCATGGTCTACGGACCTCTGCCTTTGTTCCGTCGTGGAAGTATGGAGCGCTCGTAGGGCTGCTTTTAAATTGTTGCACTATTTCTGCAATTTCTCAACTTGCTGTTTTGTTTCTTGTCTTACCAAGACCGCACGTTGCGTGTCCTGGTAGGCCTTATCGTATTGTGTCTGAAAGCTGTTCAAATGCGCGAGACAAGACTGATGTGCCCACATGGCATCATCCACCTCTCTGTCCCTTGCTGCTAACTGCTCTTTCAGATCTCGATTCTCTTTCCCTATCTCACTCACGTCTACCTCACTACTTCTGTCTCTCTCCTCTATCTCTCTACGGAGCGTCCTAATGACCTCCTCTGTGCCTTGCAATTGTGCCAAACAGGACACGATTGCCATCGGCTTGCGAGCTTTTCCTAAGCTCTTCTTCTGGATCTCTGACAGGTTCTCCCACCAAGTATGTCCTATACTCCCGGGTCCTGTTTCCTCATTATCACATAATTCACTCCAAAAGGGCCATCCTTTCCCTTTGAGATATTTCCTGGTCTCATCTTCCCAAACGGGACACTGTCCTACTCTACTGCTGGTCGCTGCGACCTCAAATTCCTGGGGGTTCATAAGGCGTTCCATTGCCTTCATTGCCATTTTCTCGACTAGGATCTCTAACGAATTTGGAACAGGGGCTGATAAAGTGGTGATGTAAACACGGGTACAACTTACGCTAATTTCCGGCCTACAAAACACCCGATAGTTTTTCGCAAAAAAATCTCTCATGTTTACCTTATATCCCTGCCAGTATGCATGCATTAACACACTTCCGAATCTCAGAGGCTTGATCAGTACTGTTTTGACGCTTGTGGTTTTTCTTTCTGTTCCCAATTGGATTCTCAATTCAAATTTTGGGTTCTCTCGGAGTGGTTAGGCCACTTCTAAGTCGAGTCCCGTCAGATGTCACCAGTAAATGTTGCTAACTTTTGGTTGGTTCTTAATTTGGCTCTGTTTAATTACGTTTGCTCAAGAGTCGCCAGGTATCTTTCGACACCGCCACAAGGTTCAGAACCGAATACTGATCAATGACTCGATACACCAGTTAGTAAGTTCAAAAGCAATGCTCATTTATTTACATGCAGTCAAATCTACTCATGCATAAAGTCTACAAACTAAACTCGGTTCTGAGGCTGCTGGGTTGAGCTGTTTACAGGGTAGCAACTAGAAGCGTCTATCTCGTAGCGTGCGTTGACTTGGAACTTACTTTGTCTGCTGTAGCTGCTAGGCTGGTCTCTCTCTTCGCTGAGAGCCAAAGCCAAAGGAGGGCGTTCTCCCTTGGGGGAATACCTTTTATACCCAAAAGGGCTTTGCGCTCTTTTGGGCGGGTCTTGAACTTGGTCTCAACTAATTGGGTCTTTCCCAATCATCGGTATTGATTTTCCTCCAATAGAGAGGTGGTTCCCTGATCGCTTGGCGTGTCCTGGTGACTGTCAGTCAGCTTTGTCTTAGCTTCTTCTGGCGCCGGGGAGTCTGTCCTAATATTGTGTATCTAAATGTTTCCCTTTTGTCCCCGGAGATGGCTCATTAGTATGTAAATCGTTTGGTAGTTTCTGTCCTGTCTGAGTATTTAAGGTTCTGATCACAAGACAGAGCTTGCACCTGCTTGTTTCTTAGCATTGTCCAATTTTCCCTGCATTCTTTGCGGGTGTCCATTTTGTAATCGGGACGTGGCCATCCCAGATGGCTACACACTAACAACTTTACTTCTAACACAAGGTCAGATGTGGGGATGCTTGCTGATGATTGCACAATGTTCAGCACCATTCACGACTCCTCAGATATTGAAGTGGTCCACATCCAAATGCAGCAAGACCTGGGCAATATCAAGGCTTGCGCTGAGAAGTGGCAAGTAACATTGAGACCACACAAGTGCCAGGCAATGAGTATCTCCAATAAGAGAGAATCAAACCATCACCGCTTGCGACTCAATGGCATTTTCATCACTAAATCCTCCATTATAAGCATCCTGGGGGTTACCATCGACCAGAAACAGAATTGGACTAGCCATATAAATACTTTGGCGACAAGAGCAAGTCAGAGGTGACAATGGGGGCATGGGACTGCCTCCTCAGAAAGGTGTATGAAGGAGATGGCATCCTTGCAATGAGATACAGTGGCTACAAGAGCAGGTCAACGGCTCGGAATCCTGTGATGAATAACTCACCTCCTGACTTCCCAAGGCCTATCCACCACCTACAAGGCACAAGTCAGGCCTGTGATGGAATATTCCCCACTTGCCTGGAGGAGTGCAGCGCCAACGACACTCAAGAAGCTTAACCCATCCAGGATAAAGCAGCCTGCTTTATTGGCACCCCTTCCACAAACATTCACTTCCTCCACCACCTACACACAGTAGCAGTGTGTACCATTCACAAGAAATGCAGGAACTCACTAAGGCTCCTGAGGTAGCACATTCCAAACCCACAGCCATTACCTTCTAGAAGGACAAGGGCATCAGATACATGGTAACACCACCACCTGATAGTTCCCCTCAAAGTCACTCCACATCCTGATAATAATCTTTATTAGTTTCACAAGTAGGCTTACATTCACACTGCAATGAAGTTACTGTGAACATCCCCTAGTCACCCCACTCCGGCGCCTGTTCGGGTACACTGAAGTAGAATTGAGAATGTCCAATTCACCTAATAGCACGTCTTTCGGGACTTGTGGGAGGAAACCGGAGCACCCGGAGGAATTCCACGCAGACACTGGGAGAACGTGCAGACTCCGCACATACAGTGGCCCAAGCCGGGAATCAAACCGGGTTCCTGGCGCTGTGAAGCAACAGTGCTAACCACTGTGCTACCGTGCCGCCCTTATATATTGCCGTTCCTTCACAGTCACTGGGTCAGAATCCTGGATCTCCCTCGATAATAACACACTGGGTGTACTTGCACCACATGGACTATATCGGCTCAAGAAGGGAGCTCAGCATCACCTTCTCAAGGGCAATTGGGGATGGCAAACAAATGCTGGCCTATCCAGTGAAGCCGATATCCTGTAAAAATGAATTTAAAAATCCTTCCATGGCTTTCGAGTTTCCTGAAATGGAAAGTGAACCCGGAAAGATACCACTGCGGCACAAGACCTCGTCTAACTTATTTTTTTTAATATAAGTACCCAATTCTTTTTTTTCCAATTAAGGGACAATTTAGTGTGGGCAATTCACCTACCCTGCACATCCTTTTAGCTTGTGGGTGTGAGATCCACGTAGACACAGGGAAAATACATACTCCACACAGACAGTGACCCAAAGCCGGGATCGAACCTGGGACCTCGGCGCCATGAGGCAGCAGTGCTAACCACTATGCCACCATGCTGCCCCAGACCTCCTATTACTTAGAGTAAATAAATTCTATAAACAAAAGTAATTTAAGCTGCAACAATATGATTACCTTACCAATCGTTTCATTGCATGCAGTTTTGTTTCTGCAATATTGCTTCTCAGCTGCTACATTGTGAGCTGTGTAACCATCAAGACCTTCTGTTTCACCATTCCAGTCACCAATTATTTTACATTCCCAGTCATGGGGCCAGCCAAGTGACTCATCGCAAGTGCAGTGACCACATCTGACTAATGTAAAAATAGGAAGGTTGAAACTCTTTGTAATTCTGGAATCATGTTGGATTGTTTGCGGGCATTTTATTACTTCTGAGAGAAGAAACAGATAGCACATGGGCATTTTACCTTATTACTATTGCATACATGAATCTCTCATGCTTCAGTTGTTGCTAGCTTTACATCCTGGACTAGAAAATTATGTTATTTTGAGCTGAAAATGAGAAATACCTTCTGTATTTTTGCCACTGCATAAAGCTATGTCACATATTAATGTGGAGGAGGGAAAATAATGTTCCTCTGGACATGAGCTATAAGCCTGAAGGCTCCTTCACACCACAGCTGAACAGCTCTTAAAATGCTATGTGAAAGCCTGCAGATTAGCTGTGCTTAGAAGCAATGATTTGATGCAATTTCAAACCGCCTGAATTGCTGTCCAGTGTCATTGTGGGGCTCCATTATACTAGCAGACCTTTTCATGCGGTTTCCTTACACACTTACCTTTAGCTCAGCTGCGGTCACCGATAGTCTTGTACTATTTTTAATGTTGGTTTTGTACAGTCAGGCTGTCGACAGTGAAGAAACCATCCACCCAGAGGGTGCATACACCATAGTTAGTGGTTTATTTAGATCTGATACTTCACAGTGTGATTCTAACTGCCTGTGTGAAGAAAATAGGCAAAGCTCAAGAGGCACTGCTCTATTCGTCTCTGTTATAGTTTTATTTTGCCACTGGAGGCTTCAGAAGATCCGTACAGCTTGGGTCACCTTTCATTAGCATTGAACGCAATGCTTCTGGGTGAGTTAATGTGAGAGAATAACAAAAGACAGAACTGCAACATGAAAGCAAGAAAGCAAGCATTATTTATTTGACAGTGCTCTTTTCCATCGTGCTTTCACCTAGCATAATACAATTGCAAAGTATGATAGACTTGAATGATGAGGAGGTAGCAGCCTGTTCATACTGTGCCCTTCCTTGTAGGCTATATAACCTGGTTTTAAGTGCCTCCATTAGAATGCAATGCTTCCGCGTTTTAGTTGACTGATTTTCTTTCTTGGTTTAATGGGTTTTCATTAAAGTCTGTAGAACACAGGTTACATTGTTTGATTAACGTATATTTTAGTGAACGTAATGATGGAAGATGCTTTTATATTGTATTTTTTAGTTGGAAATTCTGCTGACTTCATTTCTGCATTCAATTTCTGGGGGAATCTTTTGCAGTGCAAATATTTTATTTTTTTATTGTCCTTAATGAACAGGCTTTGGTTTGCTTTTACTTACTATTCAAATATGTTTATTCTCCATGTTATCGATTATTTAAAAAAAAAAGATATGCTAAAGCTGCGGGTAAATTTCATTGATCCGATACATGCACGCAGTGTATTGTGAAATACTCAAGATTTTTCAGGCTTTAAGTAAGGGAACAACAGTTGCTGAATGTTTTTTGCATTTGATGCTGACGCGAAACGTGTACCTGTCTTATGTTGTAATATATATAATATAATTGCAGGAATATCATATTGTCCATTTATGATCTGGATTCTGCCCTAAAATACATAGAACCCATATGAGTGTGACTTATTGTTCTAGGCTTGAGCAAGGGTTGGTAAGAATAGACTTTGCTAATGAATTTATCACCCTACTTGGCACCCCAAATCTGCTGATGGGGTAAAGAAATCTCTTTTTTATTGCATGTTTTCTGTACAAATTTGTAAGATGAAGGGTAAAAGTGCTGAGAAGTGAAAGACCAAATTCATGCAGTGTACTGATAGGGTCCTCAACTTGGTTTCAGAAAGACATTTTCCCTTCGGAAGGACTTTCTGCTGTGGAAACTGCTGTCTGTTTGCTGATTTCAATATGCATTGGCATTTATCAACATCTTAAATAAAAGAGATTGGCCGCTTTAACAAACTGCTGATGCTGACCACATATTATAAAAAGAGGGTTAGGGCACATAGCTGATACTTATTCTCTGCCATGTATTGTATGATTTAATAAAATAGCAATTCCGTATCTCATTGTTTGCTAAAATAATGAAAAGAGGTATTCTTCTAATTCCCTGAAATTCCAACAGTAGCCCCAAGTACTCATGATCGCTCTAAAATGAGCAACGTCTGCATCGGAAAAAAGTATCACCTGAGTCCTGCTAAACAAACTTTTATCTCACTCTTATTTTTACACCACTTGTCAATCGTGAGTGTAGATAAGCTGTGAATTTGCGCCAATGGATAACATGTTTCAGTCTGGCGAAAGTCATGTTAGTTATTTGGGACCTATAATGGAGGGCAATGCAACCAATTTATTAATGCCAAAAATTGAACTAAACAAATTAGACCTGACAGAGTATTTTTTAATATTGGCCGGAATTCTCCGATCCTTGCGATTCACTTTTCCCATCGGCGGTGCACCCCGCCTGTTGTTTCCTGGCGGCGTGGGGTGGTTACAATGGGAGATACCATTGACAAACGGTGAGAAGATAGAATCCTGCCGCCAGCGAACGGCACACTGCTGAGAAACACGCGGCTGGGGGAAGGAAGAATCCAGCCCGTCATCTATAACAATTAGAAAAGTACCATCTATTCAAAGAAACATTTTTGTTGACTCCAATATACCACATGACCCAAAGTGATCTTCAGCTCTTGAGTGTTAGCACCAAATTTAACCTTTGACATATTATAACCATGCCAATTTTCTTTTTTTCCCCCATTTGATTTGTGGCTGGATGTTAACCAATTATGGTTGTTGTTTTAAAACATACCCCCCAAAAGTTCATGTTGGGATCAGCGAGATAAAGTAAAAGTAGATTACACATTTTGGGCTGTTTAGAACAGGGCTAAATCGCTGGCTTTGAAAGCAGACCAAGGCAGGTCAGCAGCATGGTTCAATCCCCGTAACAGCCTCCCCGAAAAGGTGCCGGAATGTGGCAACTAGGGGCTTTTCACAGTAACTTCATTGAAGTCTACTTGTGACAATAAGCGATTTTCATTTCATTTCAAAAGAACAATATTACTGTAGAATAAAGTATATCACACAAATAAATATACGATGAAAGAGCCAATAGAACAATACAGATTTACTTTTGTGAAATTTGTATTTACTTCAGAATAACGATGTGTCAACTGGGAACTTGCAAAATCTGGACCACCCAGTGAGACAGATGTTCCCCTAAACTAACAGCAGTTCAAGGCTTACGATCACTAATAGGTAGTGGGTGCTTGTTTTGTTCAAAAAATAGTGTATTTAAAATATTTTGACCACTTGTATCATCATGCTTTCAACATTTTGTGTACGATTTATAGAAAGTTACCTTTCCAGTTACAAATTCAACTTCAAGTAAGGCACACTATACAGGCTAATACATTAATTTAGCACCAAGTTTATGTGAAACTTGTCTTTCGTCAAAATCTGGTTTCAGAAATGGTGTCTGTTTTGGCCACGTTTATGTAAACATCAGTTTCTGAACTGCAGGTTCACCGTGTGGCTTTTAATAAAGATTTTGATTGGCGTGCCATCCCATTTTTATAAACTATCAGATAGCTGGTATCCTGAGGATTATGAGATTTCCACCATGTTCTGTAGGAAATGAGTCACAGAATTCAGAGGAAGCTCCTTACAGAGACTGAAGATAACAAAAAAAAAAAAAAATCCCACTATGACTGAATAGGACCACACTCAGCACAGCACATGTCTTATAAAAAAAACGATACATTGACATGGTCCATGCAATAGATAATTTTAATTTCTTTTTGAAGGATTCTTTTTTTGACTGTCAGTTCATTACTATCTGACACTGAGGTTAAGACTTTAAGCTCAGTTTGCAATACCAGTTAAATGTATGACAGTTGCACTCATTATCCAGATAAGCTTTCCAACAGTTGACAATCTACTCCTTGATGTAACCATCAGGAGTCAAAAGAGCCTGGTAGCATATTCCTAATATATGACCCATTGGTAGCACACAGTCCAAAGCATGTCAGGTGAAATAATTAATCTTTTTTGCTGAAAATTTAAAAGCAACATGATATAGTGAGGAACTACTTAATTCATTGAAAGATACAGAAATGCACAGTGGAAGTGATCTATATTATAGTTAATCAGCAACCTCTTCCCATTTTGGTAACATAGTTATCTGAGTACTAAATTTGTTATTATTGATTAAATGTTTTGTAGTCCTTTTGAAGATTGCAACTGGATGTGTACGGTTACAAATGCTGACATTTTCCAGATAGTCCCAAGATGTATGCATAACTAATTGCAGTTCCTCAATTGTTTTACAACAATGGCTGGTTATCCAAAGGTAGAAAATCTCATTGTGGAAAGTTATAGATGCCTTTCTCTTTGAAGATACATTGCAACATTCTGTGATGACTTTCAAGTTTTTATTGAACTTCTAAAATTCTATCAAGCCCCTGAATAATTTTAAGTTTGTAAGAAACTTTGCCAACGATTCTTACTGATGCTTTTGGAAAAAGCCATTTATTACTGATCTTGCATTATGTGAATTCAGACAGGTTCTAAAAGGTGCAAAGAGCTCAACTGAACCTCATCCCTCAATTGAAGGCAGGGTGCTCACTAGGAATTATTCAACAGTGACGCACCGTCTGCAGAGTTTGAAACAATACCACTGTCAAATATGCAGAAGCAGCATGAGAAGGATTCCCACAGTCAACTCAAATGAGGCAGAACATAAGTTTCACTGCTGCTCCATACATATGATCCCCTGCTACGATGCGCTGTAAACAGAATAAAGTAATTTCTTTGATCTTGCCAAAGGACTCAATAGCAATAAAGTTTGAGGACTTTCAATAAGAGCTGTAATCAATGATCAGGTCAGGGAGTGACTCTGACATCCTCCCAGTCTAATGTGTGGGCATCCCAATAGCATTGATATTGGTGTGGCACTCACCCCGATAATTGAAAGACCCCAGCACCAGAATCTGACAGACTGACAGACTAGTGGGTGGAAGTTTCATCCCACAACTTACCAGAAATTCTACCTCTGGTTTCTGAGGATGCAAAGCGATATAACATGGTGTGGGAATTCAAGACGGGAATCATCCAGAAAGTGAGGTGTGATAGTAAAACGTTCTGTCAGAATGGTAACCTGGAAGGAGGAAAGGAGATGAGTTTCAGAAAAACAGAGATTGTGAGCTTGGAGGTTGTGCTGGAAAAAGGTGCAGTGACAAAGTGGGCGAGGGTTTGGGTGAGGGTCCGGGGTGGGGGGGGGGGGGTGGGGGGGGTGGGGGGGGTGGGGGAGTGAGTGGGGAGGGGTGTGGTGGTGAGTCCATCGATGCCTTGTCCTACCACATCTACCAGTTACTGTTTTCTGCCAGAAACAGCTAAACATATGTCCGGTTGCATTCAAATGAGTCTTAGCGGTTAACACCTGACTTGCTCTTCTGTGGTGAATTTCCATTTATTCCCGTCGGCTGTTAAATTGGCCCTAATGTCTAGCCTCATTTTCAGTACTCCCATTTTAATTGTAGAAGTGGCAAACTTCTTTTGTTGTCAATGTGTGTACAAATCCCCATCATTTACAGGAATACATTTAAATGGCTTATTACTTCTTTTCCACCGAACATACTGCTACTATTTAGGCTACACATCTCTGATCTTTACATTTGCTACCTAGTATAAAAAAAGAAAGAATCAATATAAAAGATTACTCACCAAAAGTGTAGTTGTCTGCAATTTTTAAAAGATGTTATCCACACACCAACGTTCTCACCCTGCTTCTCTATGACCTTGGGCGAGATAAACAGAGCCAGTTTCAGGTTTGACGCAGCTATTTTGAAAGCAATCAGTGTTACATGGTTTGAAGGAGAGGATCAGGACAAGTTGGTGAAAATGATTTATTGTTTTAAAGAATACATTTTGAAAAGGTTTGAAAAGGAAACAAATACAGTGCTGGTTAAAATAGCTATTTTTATTATCGATGCAATAGGGTACTGATAAACGTTTGAATAATTTACCAAGACAGCCATACTGGGATCAGGATTATCCTCAGATCCGGATTTCTTAAATTGATGATAAAAATAGTTAGATTGCAGGGCTTGGTGCACAATCTATTTATTCAGTCGTCTGCTCGGCCTAAAGGGACAGATGGCACTTAGCAGAAACATATTTTCACAAAAAAGCAATCACATTTCAACAACGTTTCACTAGCTGCACGTAAGACTTGGTAGTGGATTGACTATATTTATAGACAACCATTCATATTGTTTCGAACCTAATTTAAGTCATGAATTATGTACAATGGGAAGTTGAAATTGCATATTTGGACGATGTATGTAAATCTCTGGAGTCAAGTATATTCTGGGCTAAATATTGGCTTGTTCCTACTTTTTGATATGGAGGTTGCAATTTACAATCTGCTTGTGTCCAGTTCCAGCCTCCTCATTTGCTTGATTGTAGCATGCAGTTGAGTGTGTGTGGTGATACACCACTGTACTTCCCTAGCAGTGTACATAGTTATATAATAGTTGTGTGTAACGTGGCCCTGTAATCCTGTATATGGTACTGTGTATTGTACTGTAGCTCTGTAGAGGTTCGGTCACCTGTATGTAACCTGACCTGGCCACGGAGATCTCCGCCTTAGCCACTCCCCCGGGAGTTCAGTATAAGACCAACTTCTGTGACCGGACCCATTTTGTCTGGGGTTGTCTGTGTCTGGTAAGCTTCCTATGTAGTGTATTAAAGCCTTAGTTAAAGTCTCACATGTCTTTGTGGTTCTTGACACTTAGTGCATCAGTGTGACCAATGATTCTTGCTTGCTACCTGATCAACAGGGTCCCTGAAAGCAGGCAAGACTAGCATATATTCCAGTTAACCTCCAGCTCTTAAGGGCAGTCTGTCCTTCTTAAAGGGAAATTGCACTGACTGAAAGGAAGCTTCAGCTAACTATGAGGAATACATCTAGCTAAATTTAGAAACAAAGGAAATGAAATGAAAAAAATGAAATAAAAATTGCTTTTTGTCACAAGTAGGCTTCAAATGAAGTTACTGTGAAAAGCCCCTAGTCACCACATTCCGGCGCCTGTTCGGGGAGGCTGTTCCGTGCTGCTGGCCTGCCTTGGTTTGCTTTCAAAGCCAGCGATTTAGCCCTGCGCTAAACCAGCCCCTACATGGAGCACTAGGCAGGAGAAGAAAAGTTCAGATTTCTTTAATTTAGCACTGGAGGCCTTTCCCAGAGAGGTTCGCATGGGGAGAGAAGACATGTTTTCACAGGAGGTCATGAAGGGAATCGGAACAGGTGGCAAGGGAGGTCAAGGCAAGGGGTCTTGTCCCAAGGAACTGGCAGCAGTACCAAGAAAGGTTCAGTGACCTGTCATGGCCAAGAGAGAGATGGTTGGATGGTTTCCCCCTTTTTCCAGACCTTGGCTGGCTGCAGATAGATGTGTTTTAAAGAAAAAATATTTTAACCCCTTGAATGCCGTGACTCTCGAGAACAGACAGAAGACAGGTTTTCTCGAAAGCCTAAATATTGTTTTTCAATGCCCAAATACATTCACAGCAGCACTCACACACGCATACACACAGGTTGCACATGGACTTTTAAGAGACATTCGTTAAAAATGCTGCATAACAGATTTGTGGGCAAAGTTAGAGCTCACAAAATTAAAGGACAATCATAACATGGAAGCTATGATGGTGTAGAGCCCATGTCACTGAACTTGTAATCTAAGAAACCACCTTAATGCTCTGGGGCACGGGTTCAAATCTCATGGTGGGAGTTGGTGGAAGTTAAAAATTCAATTCATAAAATCTGGAAATATAATTCTTAATAATGGTGACCATGAAGCTAATGTTGATTGTTGTAGAAACCCATCCAGTTCATTTAGATCCTTCAGGGAAGGAAATCTGCTGACTTTATCTGGAAATTTTACAGAGTATTTAAAATCACGAGGGTAAATAGGGAGAAACCTTTTTCATTGGTGGAAGGATTGAGTACCAGAGGGCGCAGATTTAAGGTAACTGGCTAAAGCGGAAATGACAGCATGAGGAAAAATATGTTTTAAAAAGTGAGTGGTTAGGATCTGGAATACGTGGTGGAGGCAGATTGAATCATGGCATTGAAAAGGTAATTGGATTACTATCTGAAAAGGAAAGATTTGCAGGGCTATTGGAAGAAGATTAGGGGGTGGAACTCGGTGAATTGCTCTTGCAAAGAGCCAGAACAGACCACATAGATTGAATGACCTCCTTCTGTGCTGTAACCCTGTTATTCTGTGATTCAAATCCCACCTAAACCTCATCCTGCTTTCTCCCATGACAAGCAAGCTGCACATGGTGTCACTCTGAACCTGGGATGATGGCAGCTGTGAGCTCGGGGAGTGTGACCAGGAGCCCTCGCCTCCAGTGCCCCAAAAAAAGTCAACGACCTACACCGGGTAGCACGAGAAAGTAGATAGCAACAACCCCCCCCCCCCAAGGGAGTATCCACCCCTCAACTCCCCATGTGACTCCCAACCCTCCTTCAACCCTCCTCCCCCTTCAAGCACTCCACAACCCTCCCTTCACACACCCCCTCCCACCACTGTGAACCACGCTAACAATGGCTAACGATGCCCCCTCTGTGTCGCCTCATGAAAATCTCTCCCATAAGCGTCGGGAGAGGGCCCAGACTGGTGGTGAGGTGCCGGACTTAAGGATCCTCACCTCCTTCGAGGAGCGGGCCTTGGAGATGACTGGTGTGGCCGCGACAGGGCAGTCATTCACGCGGAAGCTGGCGGACACCGCAGAGATGAGGAACCACCAGGCTCCACCCGAGGGACCTGTCAAACTTGAATTGTTATTGCCTTACTGACTGACTCATCCCTCCCACCGACCACATGCCCTTTCTCGCACAAGTCCTCCAGCTGACAGCCCTGGCCAATCCTGGGCGGCACACTCTCCTGCCTCCCAGGAGTCCACCTTGGAGGAGAGCTCCGAGGATGCAACCGTTATAGTCTCAGCACAGCTGTCATCCCCACCATCCACCAGCTCAGATACACACCTCGGTGGAAAATGTTGTTGGTCAGGCTTCGAGGACACAATCAGGTGACACCACACCGCTGATGATGCATATCAGGTGGAGGCAGAAACCCCCAGGGGAGACAGCAGTCGGAGGTCTGCTGGATCCTAGGACCCAGCTGGGTCCCAGCCTGATGCTGAGCTTGTGTCACAGAGGTACCCGGAGCTGTTGGGGATGATAGGGAGCAGCCGAGACATTCAGAGGGCGATGTCACCCTCACTCCATAATAATCGCTTATTGTCACAGGTGGGCTTCAATGAAGTTACTGTGAAAAGCCCGCAGATCCATAGCTGCTTGGAGGTGTTCCAGAGGCTACAGGCTCAGGAAATAGCGCCGGCAATGCGTGGCACTGAGGCCAACACTGTGAGGGTGGCGACTGCAGTGGAGAGCCTGGTGCACAACATCAGCACCATTAATGAAAGTGTCCAAGGTGCCTCAAAGTCGGTGACGGCCATGGCTGAGGGTCTCGGCAGAATGCCTGCCTTGCGGGGGGATATGATCCAGTACCAGGCTGACCTGAATGAGATTCTGCGGGACATGTCCCGCTCTCAGATGGGCACGGCCGAGATACTTCAGAGCTTGCCCCAATTGCAGGTGGACATTGCCGAGGCACTGCAGAGCATGGCCCAGGCACTGAGGAGCATTTCTGAGGACGTTGACCCAATGGTGCGTACCATGGGGAACCACCAAGGCCGACAGAGCCAGATGATATAGGGGCAGCCGGAACTCAAAAACGCTGCCCCTTCCATCCCAAGGCGAACCCCAGGGCCCTATGGGCACCGACCGGGAGGAGGGGGCGCTGGGTGCCAACCTGGAGCCATCCCATGGAGCGGTGACGGTGGCCACCAGTTCCCCCGAGTTCCCTCCCTCTGATGAGGCCGTGTCTCGAAGTCAGCACATGGGACAGGGTAGCACGGCATTGCATGTGCCCTCGACAAGTGCATCAGGGCCCTCCGGTCCCAGAGTCCCCAGAGGATGCCCGCCAGGGGCATTGAAGGCCATGGGATGAGGAAAGCAGCTGGCTCCCTCCACTTCAGATGTGCATCCTGGGCAGATACTTAGATGTTGCGGTAGAGCTAGGAGGGCAAAGCACATTGAGGATAACCTAGGTACTGGAGGAGTAGGAAAGGGGTGGGGGGTGGGTATTGAGAGGGCAGCACCATCGGGAGAGTGGTAAATTGTATTACACAGTAAACATCCTTGTGCACAACCATTATGATACCTCTGTCACTTTCTTCCGCAATGCGGGCTGACCACCGATCCCTTGGCCCATCTCTCCAGGTATCTCCCCTTCTCCGTGGCACCCATGCACCCTCCATCCATGGATATGTCCCCGGAGCTGTATCCCATCCCCTGGGTGTTCGGATGTTGGCTGCTCTGTGTGTGGTATTGACTCCGACACAGTGTCCAGGCATCTAGTTGTGATCGGAATGCTAGACAATGACTCCCACATACTACATGGCCCGCCCACCCACTTGGGATGTGTGCGATGCTTACTTAACCACGATTGCCAAAGGCCATCAGCTGCACTGCCAGAGGCCTCGGCAGTCAGAGGGGTTATGGGTTGTCATACAGGCAGGCAGCTGGGACAAGGGTTGTCCCCGGAATGGGTACACACGATCCAGAGGTTGGCAGGATGGTGCCGTGAGCAAATGCCCCCGGTTGCCTCCCTCAGCACCGACCCTCCTATGGCGGTCCACTCCTGCGGAGGGCCCCCACCGCCAGCCGAGGGTCCCCCACCCCCACCGAGCACTGTGGTGGCAAGCCCAGCACCTCTGGGCTTTTTGCCTGTGAGCAAATATGGCTATTCACCTCCTCGGCTCCCCACAGAAGCCCTTCCACCAGGTTAATGTTTTTCAAACGGAATATTAATTGACACCAGCGTGACCACTTGCTGAGGTGGCAGTTGAATGTCGGGAGGCCGATGGATATAGGGTGGCTCCCTTTAATTGTATGGAAATGGGGCTTAAGTGGTGATAACTGGTTTCTCACCACGCTGCGGCGAGATCCCGTTTTCGCCTAAGGGAGTGGGCCGGCCCCTTTGCAAACTGTTTGGACCTGGCACGGGTTCTCCTTTTTGACCTTTCCTGCTATTCACTGCCCTCGTTTCGCTTGGGCGAGAACGTAACAAGGCCGGAGAATTGGGCCATCACGTAGAATAATTCCAGTTTTGTAAAGGGATTCACTTTCTTGCCATTTCGAACTTGGATATTATTCTGATGAACCTCTTGATATCTATCTTATATTTGCTTTTTATTAGATTGAACCTGTGCAATTTAATTTAAAGTAACTTTCTGGTTTTTCCTTTGCCATTCCACTTACAATCCTATATACCTCGATAGAATTGCTTTTCCATTACCTTCTTTCAAGGTTGAAAAGTCTACTGCATTCTAATAATTTATTATAAATAGACTTTGACACCTGGGCTAAGCCTTGTGGCTCTTTTATGCAACATCTTCAACACTTAAATGTCTCCCGCGTTGCCAGGTGACCAGAACTGGTGCGGTACACAAGAAACAGTGGGGCCATAGTGCGGTACCTGACTTGTTTTTGTTGTTTGCACCATACAGTTCAACCTTCTATTGGTTTTGTGCATTGTTGCATGGAATTTCCTGGATATGTTGAGTCCAGAAGAACATAGAACATACAATGCAGAAGGAGGCCGTTCGGCCCATCGAGTCTGCACCGACCCACTTAAGCCCTCACTTCCGCCCTATCCACAGAACCCAATAACCCTTCTTTTTGGTCACTAAGGGCAATTTATCATGGCCAATCCACCTACCCTGCACGTCTTTGGACTGTGGGAGGAAACCGGAGCACATGGAGGAAACCAACGCAGACACAGAGGGAACGTGCAGACTACGCACAGACAGTGACCCAGCGGGGAATCGAACCTGAGACCCGGCACTGTGAAGCCACAGTGCTAACCACTGTGCTACCGTGATGCCTTGTTCAATGTTTTTCAGCTTCATCCTTACTTACTTCAACACTACTCATGCTGGATGAAGATGAGTCCCGCCCCCGCCGGCTGCCGAATTCTCTGGCGCCGGGGTTTTAGCGGGGGCGGGAATCCCACTGCACCAGTCGACGGCTGATGGCAGCGGCCCCGCTGACGATTCTCCGCCCGCGATGGGCCGAATGGCCGCCCGTTTTCGGCGGGTCCCGCCGGCGTAAATCACAACAGGCTCCGCCAGCAGCCTGCAGAATCCTCGGGGGGGCGCGGAGGGATCTGGCCCCAGGGGGTGCCCCCACGGTGGCCTGACCCGCGATCGGGGCCCACCTATCCGGGGGCGGGCCTGTGCTGTGGGGGCACTCTTTCCCTCCGCACCGGCCGCTGTCAACGTCCGCTATGGCAGGTGCGGAGAAGAATCCCCCTGCGCATGCGCTGGGATGATGCCAGCACACGCTGGCACTCTCGCGTATGCGCCAACTGGCGCTGGCCGGCGGAGGCCCTTCAGCGGCGGTTAGCATGGCAACAAGCCCTGCCGCGCCGGCTGGCGCGGCGCCAAACACTCTGCAGGCGACCTAGCCCCTGAAGGTGCGGAGGAGTCTGCACCTTCGGGGTGGCCTGACGCCAGAGTGGTTCACTCCACTCCTCAGCTCTGGAGTGGCCCGCCGGTTCGCGGAGAATCCCGCCTGAGAGATCAATATCAAATTTTCAAAAATTGGAAATGTATCCAAATTTGGGGACTGGTTAATTGAGAGGGGGGCCATGATAAAAGACAGGAAGACATCAATAAAGTTGCAGAATGACCAAGTGGTTGTCAAATGAACGGGTATGTGTTGTTTCATTTAGTAGGAAAAATAAGAAGGTCATATACTCCTGGAAAAACTGTCAAAATGGAGTAGAGGAGCAGTGGGATCTCGAGGTACTGATAAACATACATGGAAAGTAATGATAAACATTAGTAAGGCTGTAAAAACACACCCTGATGTTAAGTTTTAAAGAAATAGAATTGAAAAGCAGTGAAGTTATGTTAATCTTGTACAGAAACTTGGGGCACGAATCTCCCGAAATATTTCTAAGCTCATTTGTGGCGGGCTTTTCAGGGAGCTTCCCGTCGGCTCTGTCGGTGATTTCCCCACCGCTATTCAACGCCATTTAGTCATTTTTGGGGGGCCCTGGGGAGTTTCTCATCGGTTTAGCTCACACTTCGAATTTATTTTATCACTGGAGAGCTGAACTCAGAGATAGGGCTGCCATTTTGAAAGGGTGCCCCGATCTCTAAGTGAGCTTGTGGGTCCCCCACACCCCCCACTAATGAGCAATGCCACACTCCCACATACATGAGCACTACCCCATACCCCCCAAGTGAGGACACCATGCCAGAGGTCCCTGGGGAACCCCCTCTTCAGGCCCCCCCAAGTCCCCTTACAGCAGCTCCCTCCTTTCCAGGACCCACACCTTCGAGAGCTCGGCCCATTCGAGCCGCAGAATCGCTGGGGCCACGGCGAATCAGTCGTCGGAGCACTTGAGGCGATTCTCTGGGCCGCGCGGTGGGCACAGCGATCCGTTAAGTTGTGGGGTCCGGAGATTCTGAAATATGCGCGTAAACGGTGTCAAATCCGATTTCTGCGTGGGAGCCGATTTTCTTGCTGATCTTGTTTCGCAATTTCGCCGCGATGTCTCGGAGAATCCAGACCATGATTCCTGGGCAGAGGGCCGGAGAATCATGAGGATCTGGAGAATATTGTGCCTGATCTATTAATAGGCGGGGCATGAACCTCAATCACAACCCCAGTAGGCATGCAGCCCTGTGGCAGCATCGGCGCAGGTGGCTCAGAGAGGAGACGGAGGTTGCAGCAGAGGAGAGGGCCACAAAGGGGCAGGTGGCAGCCGCCCAGGCTGGAGGGCCGCCTGCCTGACAGGCCGAGGTGGATGTGGAGGAGGAACAAGACGAGGAGGAGGGGGTGGTGGTGCCTGATGAGGCCCCGATTGTATTGGCACTGCATGTCCTTTGAGGAACTCCCAGACCGGGCATGCAGGAGGAGACTGGGAATGGGCCGGGAGACGGTCAGACACATCTGCCACATGATGGCACATCTGGCACCACGTGGGAGTGGTGGAGGACACCCGCTACCGGTGGCCGTCAAGGTGAAGGTTTCCCTGATCATTTATGCTACGGAGTCGTTCCAGTCGTCGAGTGGAGACCTGTCCGGCATCTCGCAGGCATCGGTGCACAGGTGCATCCGTGCCGCCACTTGTGGACCGTTACATCAGTGTCCTGTGGACTGCACCCACCAGGATGTTTCTCATGTTTCAGTCAGACATTTGTAGAAGCTTGTAAATTTAATGTAAAACATTAATTCATACAACATCTTGAAACCATTTAACATTTAACTCCATGTTTAACTTTTCAGCTGAACAATGACATAAAATGTCCTCAATTTTTACAGATTTCTTGCAATAAAATACATTTTCTCAATGGCTCCATCTATTTGTGAAGGGGAGGGAGGGAAGAGGAGAGGAAAGGGAAGGAGGGAAGAGGGGAGGGAGGGAGAGAAGAGGGGTAGGGGAGGGTTTTGATATATCAACTGTTGATTGACAATTTCAATGTCCGAAAGCAGCTGCTTCTGAAGAGCAGGGCCCTGGCACACGTCTCCTCTGACATCATTGCAGGATGTCCTTTGGCAGTAGGGTTGGGTGATTGATTTGCTGCAATACCTGTCAGACAGCTAGTTCACATTAGCTTACAGGAGGTTTGGATTTTTCAACTAAGGCATTAAACTTTGTTAAAGCTTTTGAAATAATCACTGAGGCTTCCAAGGATGAACATTACATCAGGGAGACTCATAAACAACTGAGTACTTTGGCTGTGAATCAGCTGGGAGGATAGGCGTGTTAACATTAGTGTCCTTGAAGGAGTCAATAGCACCAGTATCAAGGCAATGATCATCTGAAACCATACCCCAGGGCCACCCATATACTCAGAGTCCCAACTGCCAAAGCAAATTTTCTTCACCCATCTCAAGGATGAATCCTGAACAAGTGGAAAACAAAAGAAGATCTTCAAAGACACCTTGTAGACTTACCTCAAGAAATGGAACATAGAAATCAATGCCTGGGAGACCTTTGCTCAAAAGAGACCTACTTGGAGGAACTTCCTGATTGAAAGATCACAATTCTTTGAGAACACCTGATGGCAAGAGCAGGCCCGGAAAGAAGCCTGAGAAAGGAATACCCGCGACCTAGTGTCCAAGGGCCGATCCCACCTTTTGGAAACTCCTGCCAAGTGAGCGATTGAAGATTCGTCTCCAGGATCGGGCTCATCAGCCACGCAAGGACCCACAGAACCCGTGACCAGTAACACAGAGTATCTTAAGTGGACAATCATACTCGTTAGTGAGTGATCACCACATTCTATCCATTATAGTTCCTGTAATGGAGTAACATCCTCATTGCAAACCAAAGTTTCAAAAAAACATTCTTCCACCTTCTGAAACTTCAAACTCACTTTATACAGTAAAGTACATTTTTAAAAAATTTAGAGTACCCAATTCTTTTTTCCAATTAAGGGGCAATTTAACATGTCCAATCCTACCCTGCACATCTTTTTGGGTTGTGGGGGGGTTAGACCCATGCAGATATGGGGAGAATGTGCAAACTCCACATCCGCAGTGACCCGGGGCTGGGATTGAACCCAGGTCCTCATCGCCGTGAGGCAGCACTGCTAACCATTACGCCACCGTGCTGCCTTAAAGTACCCTTTCAATGGAATTAACAGCCTCATGACAAACCAACATTTAAAAAAGTTAAAATATATCTTCCTTTCATTTATTTGCATTTTAAACATATTTATAAATGCTAGACACAAGTAATATAAAATCTTAACCTTCCAAAAAAGTGTCTCCCGATATCTCCTGCCTCTGCTAGACCACACATTTTCAAATGAAATAAAAAAGGTGTAAATACTCACCTGAAATCCATGTAGGTAGGCCATGTTAGCGCGCTAGCTGTATTTTTCATTCAGCAGCTCCAGAGCAGGGCTTCAAGGTGTCAAAATAGCCGGCCGGGAGTTTGAATGCCGCATGCTTCGAGCACGCATGCGTGTATGTCTTCACTTCTGGGTCATCACACTATGCATGCGCGACGCAGCAGTGACTCAAATCACTGGCCAGAGAGTAAGTGATTGTTTTTACCATGCTGTGATTAACAGTGTCCACACACACACGCAGCTATCAGCATTGTACCATTCATCTACCCTCACACTTGAGTAACTTTGAAGTAGTCAGCTGTGAAACTAACCACAATATTTATGAACATCAAGCTTTGATTCACAGCTCCTGTCCCACATCAAAGGGAGTTAAGTGCTTTCTATTGGTTTCACTGCTGACTACTTCACAGTCACTCAAGTATAAATGGAAATGAAACGATAGCACTTGACTTATCAAAAGAATGACTTCCAATGTCTTCTGCCTCTGCTAGACCACAAATTTTCAATGTAAATATAAAGATGTAAATACTCACCTAAATTCCAGGCAGATAGTCCAAGTTAGCACTGTAGCTTTATTTTTCATTTAGCAGCTCCAGCGCAGGGCTTCAAGCTGTCAAAAAAACTGGTCCGGATTTGAACACTTTGATCTGGTCCAGGATCTATCAATCAAAGCTTGATGTCCTGATGTCCTGGTTGGGGGAAGGGGCGGGGGGAACGGTGGGGGGGTGGGGCAGTAGGGGTCAGGTCACCCCAATACTAGGGGGAGGGGTGACCAGAAAATCATGTGGGGGGCGATGTTAGTTCCCACATTGTATTAATATGTATCGAAATTAATCTAATAATGGACAAAATTCTCCACCTCGCAATGCCACAAATGCAAATGCTGATTGGGTGGAGGATTGGTCATCCAGCCAAAATGGAGGTCCAGGCTGGTTCTGATTTGGGTGCCGTGCTCCGGTCCCTCGCTGGTGGAGCCCCTAAATAATGAGCTTTGAGCCCGCGCAGGCCGCAGCATGCAAAACCAGCACTTGCAAGCATTAAATATGATCAGCGGGTTGGACACAGCATATTCCATCCTTCTGCGAAGCTCTGCTCCTTTCAGGCGATGATCTCGTGGACATGAATTTCTACAAGTTTTTACAAACGTGGACTGGACACCATGACTGCGGAGGGGGTGCAGGATGCTAAAATACACTGAAAAACCATTGAAAACTATTGGACTTGCTGAGGGGTGGTTGCCCAGGCCAGAGGCAGCAACGGGGAGACACTTGGTGCCGAGTTCGTGGACTCGGGGCATCCTTCTTGGGATTGGGATGGCCTGGCTCAGACTGCTATTGCTGCATGCTGTCTTTTAAACGCACCCTTTGGTGTTATTTACATGCTTCTGGCTGCTCACACTGCTGAGTGCTGTCTGTGTTCTTTAAATGCTAGAAGGCCTCTGTTCATTTGGGAGCCCACCCAGGCTACCCCTCTGGACATCCTTGTATCCCAGATGTATCATCAAAGGCCAAGCTCAATCAGAAGCCCAGCATGTGTTGGCACTCCTCAGAAGCACTGCCCATTGCAGAGGAAGCAGGGGATCAGCAGAGCTCCCCCCAACCAGAGCCTTCCACAAGCCATGCTGCAGCCATTGGGTTTGCAGTGCATAGAAATACTAGGCCAGGCCAAGGCACATGGAAATCATCTTCCTTCATGTGATTTTTAAGTGATCAGCTGGAAACTGACTGCACTTAACTCTGTTGAAGTGGTCCAGGAGCTGTCAATCAAAGCTTGATCTTTGTAAATATTACGCTAGACCACTTCAGAGTTAGCCATGAAGGAGCATGAATGGAGCAATGCTGACGGCTGGGATGTGTACAGACTACCAATCACAGCCTAGTAAAATCATAATCAAAGAGAAATGAATGAAAGGCCTCGAGATAAATGATCTGATGGGTTTAAACACAGTTGACTAGTTTTCTCTTCCCAGGAGTTGACAGGTGCTGCTACCTGTGCCTGAGCCAGCAGGTGTATTGTCCAAGTGAGTGGTAAAGCAGTGATTTATTTCACTGCCTCTGTCTGATGCTCTCTAGCTTCCAGATCTGGCGTCTCTCTTCTGGGGGTCTTTCTGACAGGGGTCGCTTCTCTCAGGGGCTTCCTGACAGGGGTCTCTTTTTTGGGGGGGCTTTCTGACAGGGGTCTCTTTTCTAGGGAGTCCGTGGGGGGTCCTCTTTATTTAGAGGGTCTCTGTGTGGGGTTCTCTCTATTTAGGGGGTTTCTGGAGGGTCTCTTTATTTAGGGGGTCACTGATGGGGGGGCGGTGGGGTAGCCTGTGCGGTTGGGGTGGGCAGGTCTTGCATTGTCCATCGGGAGGGTGACCCTCAGACAGATTTTAGGGGCAATTCCCTTAAAGAGCTATCCCCTTGGCCCACCACAGGATCCATCACACCAGGGCCACGTTTGTCAGAACCCGTCGTAATTCTTGCCCACGTGATTCCTGACCCATCGGACAGGAGAATCATCCAGGCCTAGAGAATAAATTGCCCGGCCCGCTATGCGGATGCAAATGGATCTTAACACCCATTTGCATTCTCCCGCTGGGGTGGGCTCGAACCTCGATCCTGATGTTGGTGGGGACCAGAGCAGGGCACCGATCCTGTTTTCTTCACGTCACTGGATTCTCCACCTCATTGACAATCCGCTATCGGCGGCTCAAGGCAGAGAAATAGTCCTGTCAGCACTGGAATAATGTTTTCAGTTTTTTCCCTTTTGCAGTTATTATTCTTTTTGAAATCATAAATTGTCCCTCTGACCACCTTTTTAATGTGTTTCTCCATCATCCTGATGAATCTCGTCTCCATTCGCCCTGTGGGATTTACATTAGCTTTTTGTCCCCTTTACCAAGGGATTGGCAGGCTAACACTGACAGCGTCATTGGACAACATAAAAGACAGCATACGTAAACAGGTTCACAGAGTGCAGGGCAGCATGGGTGAATCAGTGGCAATAAATAAGTATATATACATACACGGTTGATGTTTATACAGCCTGTTGTAGCAGGAACTATGGCAGTCAGGGCTACTCAATCATGGGAGAGTTCCAATGTCAGTCCCACGGCAGTGGGAAAGGGCTGCTGTTGCAGGATTCTCAGTGACTGGAGGGATGTCAATTAACCTTATTAATGAGCCAATTGACACCATTGTCCCAGAGCCCACTGGAACTTAATGGTGGCTCAGGATTACATGGTGGCTGCACAGGTCTCCTGTGCCCTCTTAGGTTTGCCACTGGCCCCTGGATTGGGGAAGACCTCACATCCAGACACTGTGTGCCTGATTGAGGGACCTGGCATTGGGTGGGAGGTGAGTGCTGCTGAAACCCACTCTCCTATCCTAGTCTCCAACCCTATCCCCAACAGCCTGTCCTTTTTTAATGACTGCCACCGAATGACCTGTGGTCTGAGGTACCGCCAGTGTTCTTGCAACTCAGGTGGGTGTCGCCAGCAATCGCCACTCCTGCTGGCACTGGTGGCAGGGGAAGCTGCCAGTCTCTGATTGGCTGGCAGCTCTTGCTGGGTGGGACTTGGGTCGTCGGAGGCCTTAGGTACAGAGGAGGTTCAATGCTGGCCAATTAAGCGCCTGAGAGGCACTTGATTCTGTCAGGTAGCTGCCACAAAACTAATGGGGTTTACCCCCCCCCTGTCTTTGGATGTTGATTGAGAACCCAACACAATCCAGGCCATAATATTTTTGATTAAAAATATAGAAAAATATAAGCAGTCGGCCATTCTGCCCTTGGGCCTGCTTCACCATTATACTATATCATGGCTGATCTTCTGTCTTAGTGCTATCTTCCTGCTCTATCCCCATATCCCTTGATGCCATTGGAATCTAGAAATGTATCAGTCACTGCTTTGAACATACTCAATGATTGAGCTTCCACACCCCTCTGTGGTGGAGCATTCCAAAGACTCACCACCCTCTGACTGAAGAAATCCCTCCTAATCGTGGTCCTAAATGGCCTACTTTTTATTCAAAGACTTTGCACCCTGGTTCCAGGCACCCCTCACCATCAACCAGGGGAAACAGCCTTTCTGCATCCACCCTGTTGAGCCCTGTAAGAATTTTGTACACACAATATTGATAAATTCAAATTAATGTTTTGATTAACAAGATATTCAATTGGTATTGAATAAATACAAATAAGTTAAAATACCTTGGAAGGAGGCAAACAGCAGAGAAAACACAGATAAAACCCAGTTTTCAAGTTATAAAATTAGAGTGGCAAAAGATTAAATGAAGCTAAAAATAAAGAACTTCAGGATAAAATTACAAGCCACAGTCAGCGACAATCGTATTGAATGGCAGAGCTTGCAGAAAGGGCTGAATGGCCTACTCCTCCTCCTATCTGCTTTTCAACAATGATGCTTGCTCCTTAAACTGCTAAAGAGGTTTCAATCCTCAATCAGAAGCATTGATCGTGCTGGGCTTGTGGAGAACATTCAGATCAGGCGAACGCAAGACAATCAGGTAAGTTTGGTACTATTTCAGTCAACCATGCACAAGTTCTGCTTTGTTGCTCTCATAGGATGGGATGTTGCAGTCGTTCCCACTGGCGGGAACTTCCTGTCCCGCTGACAGCGACCCTGCTGCCATGGGTTCCCCAGTGGCAGATTGTTCAAACGGTGGGAAACCCTGTTGCCAGTGATAGAACCAGAAGGTTCCACTCGAATGAGCAGGAACTCTGATGCCCCCTGTCTTTATAGCGCGTGTGCTCTAACTGGTGATTGGCTGCGGTGTTGTGTATGTTGATTGGTTCCACTGTGTGTCCATCAGTGTGTGTCTGCACCATGATATACTGGTGTATATTATGACATCCCCCCTTTTATATCAAAAAATGTGCCTGTGGGCTGTCTCCGTGACCTCAAAACACGCCACACGGGGGTGCGGGGGGGGGGGGGGGGGGGAGGGGGCTGAAAATCCCACTAGTATTGATCACTCGCAACAGTAGGATCCAGTTTACAAAGTTTATCACACTGTTTTCAATATAAATAAAACCTGAAACTAAGTCCATGTGATTTGCTTCACGCGACAACTGAATTTGTCTGTATGATATTTGGTGGGTAGTCATTTTTCGTAATATGTGTGTGTATAATTTTTGAATTGTGGAGATTTTACTTTTTATAATCAGCACAGAATGCACTGATTGGATGAATTGATCACTGGGGTCACTTATCATGGGATTTATGGGATGTAGATAGGAAGGAACTATTCACGGAATGGGCAGCATCATATGATTTGATCAGTAGTAAATGGAATGAAACAATTGTAAGGTAGATCAAGTAAAAAAAATGGGTGAGAGAAAAAGGGATAAACACTAAGTGGAAAAGCAAGGATAAATGGAAGCAAATAATGCTCTTATTTTCCTGGCAGTAGTTTTACTTTGTAGGTAATGTTATGGACTCTGCAGGAGTATCATAAATGAGTGCCAATTGATGGGCTCATGCTGGGATTTAATTTCCTATGGTAATGTATTAAAACTTCATTAAACTGGGCTACTGACTCCATTAAAAAATGCACAAAATAGTTTTATTTGAAGCGTGTTACAAGGGGAAATTATCCCCCTGCTGGGTTTGTGGTTTCACAGTAGTCCTTTGAAAGAAAAATGGCCCAGATTTTATGATTCTAATGACACCAAAGTTGTCAGCATTTCCTATCATTAATCTGTGGAAATGGCAGATGCTTCTGGCATACATACATAATAGTAAACCCAGAAATCCAGATGTTGCTTCAGATTCCTCCATACCCCTGGTAAAGTCCTTACAGATTAAAGTCAACTGGAAATCCTGAATTGATATAAACTTTAATTTTGATGCTATGATTCTCACCACAATAAAATTACACGCGATTGAATGAGATGCAACTTGGTGTATTTAATGGTGAAATAAATTGTAACCATTGCTGAACAACATCTCTGGTCCTGAAAACTAATTTTACAGGGCAAAATGTTCCCAAAATTGCTGAGTGCTGGATCAGGCAAGGAAATCTGTGTGAAACTCGCTGGCCTCACAGTCCCTTTTCTCGCCTGATTTAACAGCACTTTATGCAATTCCAAAGTGCTGGCGAAGATCACACAGCTAGCTGGGGTGCAGTGCCTAAATAAACGGGGAGCCCCGATCTAAAATTACATTAAAGGCCCCCCTCCCCTTTCCCCCACAGAGAGCGGGACACCCCCCTTCCATGGAGATTGGGACCCCCAACGGAAATCAGACCCCCAATGGACACATGGAACACCCCCCAACCCCTGCCACCCACCCCTCACAACATGTAAGCATCAGGGTGACACAAGCTCCTCCGCCGGCATCGGGGCACCCCCCCCCACCCCTCTCACTGACACTACCCCACCCGTCTATAGTCTCTGGTCCCCCACAGCCCACTGCATGCACAACCACCAGCCCCCAACGACCATTATATCTCCCTCCCCCCCACACACATAAGAGGGAATCCCCAATTGGGCTCTTGAGAGGGGGCGTGCAGACAGTGCAGACCTGACATTGTCCACTGGCACCACGGCAGTGCCAGGGGACAGTGCCAGGACACTGCCCGGCCATGTCCCTCACCACCTAGGGAATATACTCACCTCTGTGCCCCCAATGTGGTCATCATAACTGGTTTTCATTTTTGAACACTAGTAGTGATTTGCACTGTGTGACTCCACACCAGCTGGATGGGAGGATAAGGTGTGGGTAAACGTTATGGTGTCAAGCCCGTTAAGTATATATTCAAATATTAAAATGGATGGAAATCAGGTTCACCCCCTTTTAGGGGGAGAACCTGATTACGTTGAATTGAGCACTTTATCAAGGAAAACAATATTTATATGACTCTACTATTATACTTTAGTTGAACTCTATCAAACTCTACCAATCTCTTCACAGGACTCTTCAGTAAATGGTCTCAAATCTCTAAGTAAACAGTCTCAAATCTACACTAGCTACCTACTTCTCACACGTGCATCGGACGATTTGCTACACCCTATCCACACGTCCCTATCACTGTGTTTTAACTGTTTGTCTGAAAAGACTGATCAGTACGGTTGGGACAGGCTGTTCCTCGGTTTTTGAAGGTTGGCTGATGTTTCAGGAACTGCAGTCGTCGATTTGGGCTTCCTCTCTCATCTAGGCCTGGTTCTGGTCTTCGAGTCATCTCGCCGGGGTGGTCTCCTGGGTCCGGTCAGCCTGATGATGCTCGCCACAAGATACAAGGAGCTGAAGATGCTGTGCCATTTGGCTGCCAGTTGACAGTGCTCTCTGGAGATGCCGTTGAAGACGACAAAAAGCAAAGCGCACGAATGCTCCAGGTTGCCTCTTTTTCCCCCCTCTTTGCGCTGCTGCACCTTTTTTGAAGCTTCTGTGGCCTGTGTCCAATACTAGATCGGGTGGGGGCAGGAAGATCAAATGAGGTGACGACTTCTCATATTTGGAAGTCGCAGAACATGGTTTTGAACCTTCAACTGCCAAGTTTGAGTATAAAAATTGGCAAGTCATGTTGCAGCTGTATAGAACCTTAGTTAGGCCACACTTGGAGTATAGTGGTCAATTCTGGTCACCACACTACCAGAAGGATGTGGAGGCTTTAGAGAGGGTGCAGAAGAGATTTACCAGAATGTTGCCTGGTATGGACGGCATTAGCTCTGAGGAGAGGTTGAACAAACTTGGTTTGTTCTCACTGGAACGAAGGAGGTTGAGGGGCGACCTGATAGAGGTCTACAAAATTATGAGGGGCATAGACAGAGTGGATAGTCAGAGACTTTTTACCAGGGTAGAGGGGTCAATTACTAGGGGGCATAGGTTTAAGGTGTGAGGGGCAAGGTTTAGAGGAGATGTACGAGGCAAGTTTCTTACACAGTGGGTAGCGGGTGCCTGGAGCTTGCTGCCGGAGGAGGTGGTGGAAGCAGGGACGATAGTGACGTTTAAGGGGCATCTGGACAAATACATGAATAGGATGGGAATAGAGGGATATGGACCCTGAAAGTGTAGAAGATTTTAGTTTAGACGGGCAGCATGGTCGGTGCAGGCTTGGAAGGCCGAAGGGCCTGTTCCTGTGTTGTATTTTTCTTTGTTTTTTGTTCTTTATACCATCCTTGTCAGGGGGCAGCACGGTAGCGTTGTGGATAGCACAATCGCTTCACAGCTCCAGGGTCGCAGGTTCGATTCCGGCTTGGGTCACTGTCTGTGCGGAGTCTGCACATCCTCCCCGTGTGTGCGTGGGTTTCCTCCGGGTGCTCCGGTTTCCTCCCACAGTCTAAAGATGTGCAGATTAGGTGGATTGGCCATGATCAATTGCCCTTAGTGTCCAAAATTGCCCTTAGTGTTGGGTGGGGTTACTGGGTTATGGGGATAGGGTGGAGGTGTTGACCTTGGGTAGGGTGCTCTTTCCAAGAGCCGGTGCAGACTCGATGGGCCGAATAGCCTCCTTCTGCACTGTAAATTCTATGATAATTGTCCTGCAATGCCTCTGGTCTCCTAGTGAGCTGGGTGCCAAGTCTGCGTTGCATTCTTCTACCAAAGTAGGTTCATTGGAGGTGTAAACAGCGATTCGTCAGAAACAATGTGGCCATTAGCTTCCGGCCAGGCAGTCCCAGGCCTGTCTGGTTTTGACGGGATGTTGACTGTCCAAGGCCAGGCTGTATGAATACAGTCTGTTCCAGTTCTGCAGTTTGCAAATTGTAGGGTCTGGCGTGATTTGAACTTGGCTTCCACATTTTGTGTTTTTATCCATGGCTCATGAAAAATATAAATATTTCTCTCACAATCCTGGAGGTCATGGGTTACCTGGCCACAATGACATCGGTGTGAGCGGGCAAGATCTCGCACTAAGACTCGCCAGCGCAAATCTCGTTATGGCCCTCTCATGAGATTTAGTGGCCATAATGG
Source organism: Scyliorhinus torazame (assembly GCF_047496885.1). NCBI lineage: Eukaryota > Metazoa > Chordata > Chondrichthyes > Carcharhiniformes > Scyliorhinidae > Scyliorhinus > Scyliorhinus torazame. Next base: position 202,136,951 of record NC_092712.1, on the reverse strand, counting down.
GATTTGCGCCCACGAGCCCATTAAATCCCATCCATAGTTTTGGAGTGCTAAATTGCTCCATTCATAAGAAGGGCTATGCCTTGTGCCCCTGAGCAACTGGAAGTAACCTGAACTCATCGTGTTGATTTGGACACTAGCCATGGGGGAACTATACAGCAGTTTCACCCAGAGATAAACGTTGGCCCAAACCCAAACTGCCCCAATATCTCGAAGAGGTACCTCCACTCCACCCAATCAAATACCTTCCCTACATCCATGGAGTTGATTACCTCTGGAACAGTCCCCAAGGAGGGCGACAGGACCACATTTAACAGTTTCCTGATGTTGGCCCTTGACAAACTCTGTCTGGTCCTCAGATACCTCCTCGGGCAAGCACAACCTCCAGGCATGTCGTCAGCACCTGAGGCAGCACCTTTGCATCGATGTTCAACAGTGAGATATGCCTATAAGACCCACACTCCAAGGAATCTTTGTCCTTCAAAGAGATCAATGCTTGTGCGTCCGAGACAAAAAGCCATTAAACATCCCCAATAAGTATGGCACCAACAAGTCCGCAAACTGCTCATAGAATTCCACTGAGAAACTATCCGACACCGTGCCTTCCCCGACTGCATGGTTCCATTACAATCCATAATCTCCTCCAGCCCCAGCAGTGCCTCCAGCCCCTGGCTCCTCTCCCGATCCACTACCGGGAAGTCCAACCTATCCAAAAACCGCTCCATCCCAAGTCATCCTCCGGATGCTCTGATGTTTACAGCCCCCGATAGAAAGCGTCAAATGCCCCATTAATCCTATCTGGAGCAGTAACCAGCCCTCCCCCCTCATCCTTAACCTGGGCTATCTCCTGCCTGGTGTCCTACTGCCTCAACTGATGCGCCTACAACTGGTTGGCTTTCTCACCATACTCATAAAATGCCTCTCGCGAACGACAAAGTCTTGTCACCACCTTCCCCGCCAAAACAAGCTCAAGCTCCATCTCTAGTTTCTACCTCTTAGCAAACAACTCCGCTGTCAGGGCTATAGAGTACTGTCGGTCCACCTCCAGAATGGAGTCAACCAACCTCTGCCTTTCCATCCTTCCATCCTTGACAACCCTCTCTCCCCCTGACAACCACCTTTAACATTTTCCAGAACATGGAGGGTGAGACCTTCCCATCCTTGTTGAATTCTACATCGTCCCGATGGCCGAAGCCACCCTTTCACAAAAATCCTTATCTGTAAGGAGCATCGTGTCTCCATGGGGAGCACTGGGTTCGGCCTGTCTCCTGCCGTATATCCACATAGTGTGAAGGGTGGTCCAATATTACAATCACCGAGTATCCACCACCTCAGGAGTAACGATTTCCCCACCGCAAAAAAAGCAATTTAGGAGTAGACCCAGTGGAGGCTCGAGAAGAAGGAAAACTCCCTGTCTCTCGGTTATCTAAATCTTCACTGATTCACCACCTCCATCTGCTCCATGAACACTGCCAGCACCTCTGCCATCCTTGAAGTAACAAAGGACTTGAGGCTTGACCTATCCAGCCTTGGGAATAACACACAATTGAAATCTCCCCCCCGCCCCACGATCAATTGATGAAAATCTAGCTTGGGATGGCCGCCAACACCTTTTGATAAAGTCCACATCATCCCAAATCGGTGCATATATGTTCACTGAAACCACCGGAACGTCTACCAACACCCTACTCACCATCACATACCTGGCCCCAGGTCCATCAAAATACTGGCTCCTGTAAAGGCTATCCTCCCATTAATCAACACCACCACCCCCTCGTCCTCGCATCAAAATTCGAGTGGAACACTTGTACCACCCATCGCTTCCTTAGCCTCGTCTGATCCCTAACCCTGAGATGTGTCTGCTGCAAGAAGATTACACCCACTTTAAAACTCTTCAAATGGGCAAACACCCAGGACCTTTTAATGCATCTGTTTAAACCCCTTGCGTTCCACGTAAGCATTCTAACAGGGGGACTCTGTCCCCCACCCCCTCTACTAGATTCAGTCATATCCCACCTGTGAGGAAGTCCAACAGGGCCCCGATTCCAGACCCACCAAAGATGTCTGCTGTCACCATCCCACACCAATCCATAAGCAGAGAAAGCTTAATCTCCAGCACTCTACCCTCTCCCTGCCCCTCCCCCACCCCTTGAGAACCTCTCCCAACAGCCCTCCCCATCCTCACTCCCCTCCCCCTTTGAACTTCAAATACACACCCTACCCAACTCCCAAACACATCCTTCTCCCCCTACCCCTGACTCCAAATAAAGAAAACCCAACCAACCTAGGCTTGTTACCTCAAACAAAACAAACCTCTCCTCAGGCAACAGCCGCAGCCCTCTTCCCCACTCTGCTCCTGTTAACTAGCATACCTGTTTTTTACAAAAATCTTTATGTCATCAGCAAAGTGGACTACAATGTATCCAATTTATTTGTTGATTGTAAATAGTGGAGGCCCCAGTACTGATCCTTGTGGAACCCACTTGTTACAGGTTGCTAACTTGAAAATGACCGATTTGACTGTTTTCTGTTAGTTAGCTAATGCTCTATCCATGCTGTATTGTTAGTATAATCTTTATTGTCACAAGTAGGCTTACATGAACACTGCAATGAAGTTACTGTGAAAAGCCCCTAATCGCCACATTCCAGTATTCAGAATGTCCAAATTACCTAACACCACGTCTTTTGGGACTCGTGGGTGGAAACCGGAGCACCCGGAGGAAACCCACGCAGACACAGGGAGAACGTACAGACTCCACACAGACAGTGACCCAAGCCGGGAATCGAACCTGGGACCCTGGAGCTGTGAAGCACCAGTGCTACCCACTGTGCAACGTGCTGACACCCCCCCCCCCCCCCCCCAATACCACGCAGTAACTTTTTTATGTGGCATCATGGGTGGCACGGTAGCACAGTGGTTAGCACAGTTGCTTCACTGCTTGAGGGTCCAAGGTTCAATTACCACCTTGGGTCACTGTCTGTGCGAAGTCTGCACGTTCTCCCTGTGTCTGCGTGGGTTTCCTCCGGGTGCTCCGGTTTCCTCCCACAGCCCAAAGATATGCAGGTTACGTGGATTGGTCATGCTAAATTGGCCTTCGTGTCCAAAAAGGGATGGGGTTACTTGGTTACGAGGATAGGGTGGAGGTGTCGGCTTAGATAGAGTTCTCTTTCCAGGAGCCGGTGCAGACTCAATGGGCCAAATGGCCTCCTTCCGCACTGTAGATTCTATGAATCTCTGATAACAAATGAATGCCTTTTGGAAATCCAAACGTACCACATCTCAGGTCTCCCCTTTATTCACCCTGCTTATTATATCCTTGATAAACTTAAATGCATTTGTCAAACACAATTTGACTTTCATAAAACCATGTTGCCTGATTGTATTATGATTTTCCAAATGTTCTACTACGGCCTTGTTAGTGGATTCCAGCATTTTCCCAATTACATCCTAATTTCTGTCTCCCTTCCTTCTTGAATAGAGGCATTACATTTGCTGATTTGTAAACTGCTGGGAGAATTTTCAAAATCTAGAGTATTTTGGATGATGACAACCAATACATTCACTAGTTTTGTAGCTTTTGGCACAGGGAACTTGTTAGTTTATAGTCCCATTAGATAGCCAAGTGCTTTTTCTTTAGTGCAGTGCTAGAGTGCCAGCGGCAGTGCCAGGAGACAGTGCAAGGAGGCAGTGCCAGGGGGTGTCCCCCTTGGGAGCTCCTGGGGAGGGGCCCCCTTATCCTTGGATGGGGTGTTCCCTTGTCTGTGGGGGGAGTTTATTTTATGCGTGTGGGGAGGGGTCTCTGTATATGTGGTCCGGTGTTCTTTGTTTTTCATTGGGGCGCTCTTACATTCCCAGCGTTGGTAGCCTTTTCTGGTCCCGCCGCACCAGCATGATGGCCTAGGTGATACCTGCAGATTTTCTTTGCACTAAGTGTTGGATTATCTTGTGAGGAAAATCGCTGTGCAGCTGATGCTCCATTTTCTTGCCTCAGCGAACACTTGGCGCAAAGATGGAAAGATTCCGCCAATAGTTTTTAAAAGCTTTTTTCTTAATACTTCAGCTTCCAACTGAATCCCTTGAGTACGTCCCAATCTTTATTTTCCTATTTGTAAAATTATAAGGAGTAAATAATTAAAACCTTTTTGTCACTTCCTTATTTGTTGTCTATTAGAATTCTTCGATGTGATTGGCTACTTATTGTGTGATGCCAACATCACTGCCGGATGTTAGAGATTAATCTATGGTTGGCTAACATCAGGAAGTATGAAATCCACGTCACCAGTGTGGTGATGTGCATCACTGTAAATACACAAGGGGTTAATGTAAATACATGTAGGCTAGCTAGACACTAGAAGGAGCACCAGAGACATCACACACACACACTCAACCAATAGATCAGTTAGATAGGACACGACCAATGGACATTCACGATACACACAGAGGTGACACGACCACAGGAGGGCATTACACCAACCCATTAAAGGACACCACACACATGATCTGCCTCTTTCCAGTGGAGACAGTCAGTGAGTACAGACAAAGGGTTGATTCAATATCACTCCCACCATGTGGATTGTAGCAACTGGTTAGTCAGTCTGGATAGCTATAGTAGGATTAGCAGTAGTGTTGAACCCGAGTAATAGAAGTGTAAATAGTTTAATAAACGTGTTGAAGCTATCTCCACGTCTGAACCTTCTTTTGTCAAGTGCACCACAAGGAAGCCGCTTATGCTACACCTAGAGCATAACAAATCATGGTACCAGCAGTGAACTGTTTCAATCCAGATAGTCATACCTCAGCGTACAGTGACAACCAGCAATGATACCCAGGCAAGATGTTCGAGATCCGGGTTCCGCAGCAGCTCCAGTACCACGGCGATCTCCGCAAAAACTGGCGGGCATTCCGGCAAAAGTTTGAAATCTTCCTGGTAGCAGCCGACCTACAAGACGTGGCCAATGCTGAAAAGACAGAGCTTCTGCTCACCATCGCTGGTGCCAGAGCAGAAGAAATCTTTTAAAAATTCAAGTTCTCCAAAGGGCAAAACAGGATCGACTTCCAGGCAGTCCTGGACAAATTCAGCAAATACTGTGAGGAAAACACACTCCAACCTGCAAGAAATGGTAGGAGAAGTGCCAGTACTCACCATGAGGCCGAGATCCCGGAGCAGAGAACAATTTTGATCGGCGGCTATCTTTCTAAAGGGACTGCACTTGCGCAGTTGCACGAGAAGCGCACAGAACGGGAAGATACGTTTGCGCATACGCAAGACGCTGCGCATGCACAATCACGAAAACGGCCCCGGTACAGGAACAGCGATTTGCGCAAACGCTTCCTACCTATGATGTCACATGCGTCATGACGTCAGAGACCCTGGACCACGCCCATTTAAAGGGGAAATGTCCCAAATCAAAGAAAAAATCTTTTAAAGCCGTAAAACAACCTTCTTTCACCTGGAATGACAGCACAATGCCTCAAATTGAACCAGGAAATGAAATTAACCTCCGAAGAACCCTGCAACAAGCAGTTACCTACGCCCAAACTGATGATTCTGACCTTGAATACTTCGAAACCGACCTTTACATTTTCTCTGGACCTCATGAGCCCAATGCCACCTCTGACGCAAACAGTGATGATCTGGTCCTAGAAGACTACGATTCGGACAAAGGTTTTTTCATTAGAAATGGGGACCCCCGTACTGAATCCGATGCAGACGCGGATTCATTCTTTGCATTTGAGGATCTTCAGCCCAGCATCTACGACATCCCGACTCGTGAGTGCAGGATTATGCTGCGGCCTGAAAACAAGAGACAGAGAGCGGTAGAAGCCCACAGAGAGCGGCCTGCTGCCACACAGAGCATGGTCCACGCACCGCTCAGGGTTCCTGACTTTACGAAAGAAGACACGCAAGACTCCAGAGCGTAGTCCTTGCATGAACAAGAAGTGACTCCAGTGTCACAAGCCTCCTCAGCGAGCTCGTGGACAGCTTCCATGATAGAAGCAACGGAAGACTCCGACACGCATTCCTTGCAGAAACAAGACCATGAGGGTCTAGCAACCTCCTCTGACCAACTAGCAGCAGACGATGCAAGTCTGCCATGCTCAAGTAAACAGCAAGAAGACTATGACAGTCTACCACGTTCCAGTGCACAGCAGGACGACCATGACGTTTTATCATGCTACAGTGAAGAACAAAGCAACGATGACAGTCCAAGCCCAAATGAAGGACAACAGCAAGACAATGACAGTCCACCCACATTGTTTGCACCACCAGATGAAGACTCTGACAATTTACCTAACCCAAGTGAACAACAAGCAGCTACTGAGGCTCTACCCATGGCATGTGAGACGAGTGACGGCAGCATCCCACTTCCCATGCAAGATGTGCAAAGTGACAGACCTCAGCTAGTGTGTACGGAGGCACTCGGATGATCACTGTGAGACCACTGGTGACTCCGGTGACACCATGATACTTCCACCCTCATTCGCTCGAACCTCTCCACAAGTCAATGCATTCCTGCATGTTCCGACTCCAGACGTGCAGCTTCAAGAAATCTCAGCTGACTCCAGTGAACCTGCTAAGACTCCGGACAGGGAGCATCAACAAACCAACACTGACTCAGTTAAAACAGACCAGACTCCAGATGGGGAGCAACCAAACGCCGACTCTGATTCATGTCAGCCGGACTTTACTCCAGACAGGGAGTGCATCAACTTCAGTGATGGCAAGCTCAGGGTGACAGCAGATGCCACAATGACAGGAGATGGATCACTTAACAATTACACTGGATCAGTAATAACAAGCAGCGGCTACAGTCCAAGGGGAATACACCAATATTCACCACAGCTATATCCACACATTTGTTCCACACCAGCAGTGCAGCCAATGACAGCACATGCTGGACAAACCCAATATTCAGGCATGCCGCAGCCAGCAGTCTATGCAGCATATTCTCAAACAGGCCAGCACTACGCATTGCCCACTAATGGAATCAAGACCGAAGGAGGACTACCACAAGCGCAATCTGCACTACAGACTGGATGCCTTAGTTACTGCCCAGGATTTGCTGCACCCCAGCCTGGCCAGGCGGCATATTCCTATCAGATGCAAGGTTCTGGTTTCACACCATCACCAGGTATTTATGCGAGCAGCAATTCTGTTTCCAATTAGACAAGCTTCAACGGTTCTCAGCAGGATCACCCTTCCTGCACAGCACATGGCCAGAACCAGTATGTACAGTCTTATCCAACAACAACATATGGCACATCCATAACCTCGAATGATACTGTTGATGGTACCTCTTCAACATCAACACCTTGTCAGCTACAAGATGCCATCCAACAGCACCATCGCAAACATCGAAAAAGAAAAGGACTCCAAATCAGACAGCAAAGTGATTTGACCACTTCTTGGTTCCTGTGGCACAGGGGCATTGATGGCCAAGAGAGACATTTGACCATGATGATTGATGGTTTTTGGACTCACACAAATGATTTGGACTTATTGTTTAATCACTGTTCCCATGACTTTTCCACCTGTTTTTTGTTCAATTTTCTTAAAGTGCATAGAAAATATGTAACATATAAAAAAGGGGGTTGTGGTGATGTGCATCACTGTAAATACACAAGGAGTTAATGTAAATACATGTAGGCTAGCTAGACACTAGAGGGAGCACCAGAGACATCACACACACACACACACTCAACCAATAGATCAGTTAGATAGGACACGACCAATGGACATTCATGATACACACAGAGGTGACACAACCACAGGAGGGCATTACACCAACCCATATATAAAGGACACCACACACATGATCTGCCTCTTTCCAGTGGAGACAGTCAGTGAGTAGAGACACAGGGTTGATTCAATATCACTCCCACCATGTGGATTGTAGCAGCTGGTTAGTCAGTCTGGGTAGCTATAGTAGGATTAGCAGTAGTGTCGAACCCGAGTAATAGAAGTGTAAATAGTTTAATAAAAGTGTTGAAGTTATCGCCACGTCTGAACCTTCCTTTGTCAAGTGCACCACAAGCCGCTTATGCTATACCGAGAGCATAACAAATCAACCAGAGCTCACTCAATCTCAGTGGACAGCTTTCTTTAAGGTCAGCGGTAGGAGTTGCCAGTTTGCTCGGAACTGAAAAATCCAGGTCAAGATCACAAAACTATTGTGTTGTTGTTCTAAAAACATACCATAATGAATTGTCTCATTTCTGCAAACATTTTGTGAGTGGGCATCACCAAAATACTCAGTCACGGAACTTAGCCAAAAATCTATGGGCATGATTTAGTGGCCATATGACCTGCAGACATAAGTCCCACAATGATCGCTAAATCTCATGAGGTTGAGGGGTTGGGGGGGGGGGGGGGGGGGAGTCATAGAGTCATAGAAGTTACAGTGCAGAAGGAAGCTATTCGGCCCATCAAGTCTACTCCGGCTCTTGGAAAGAGCACCCTACTAAAGCCCACACCTCTACCCTATCCCCATAACCCAGTAACCCCACCCAACACTAAGGGCAATTTTGGACACTGAGGGCAATTTTTTCATGGCCAATCCACCTAACCTGCACATCTTTGGACTGTGGGAGAAAACCAGAGCACCCGGGGGAAACCCACGCACACACGGGGAGAACGTGCAGACGCCACACAGACAGTGACCTAAGCCGGGAATCGAACCTGGGACCCTGGAGCTGTGAAGCAATTGTGCTAACCACTGTGCTACCATGCTGCCCTTAAGAGGGGGAGGTGCGGTTGGGATGTGGGTGGCTCCAAGGTGTGGAGCGAGGCAAGGGAATGTAAGAGAAAGAGGAGAGCACCTGTCTGAGGCATAAGTCTACTTGTGGGTAGGGTCGGGGTTATAGTTGTCATGGGTGGTCCTGGGTACTGCTGACCATAAGACCATAAGACCATAAGACATAGGAGCGGAAGTAAGGCCATTCGGCCCATCGAGTCCACTCCACCATTCAATCATGGCTGATTTCAACTCCATTTACCCGCTCTCTCTCCATAGCCCTTAATTCCTCGAGAAATCAAGAATTTATCAACTTCTGTCTTAAAGACACTCAACGTCCCGGCCTCCACCTTCCTGACTGTGTAGTGTGACTGAGCTTTGAGTGCTGTGTAAGTCAGTTGCCTGTGGCATGGGAGTATGGGACTGGGGCAGCTGCAGGGCACATGGGATGACGGGTGGGATGTCAGGTGCCAGGCGTAATGCCTAATGGGCTGGGTGGATGAGACCCGAAAGAGAAAGCAACATGGTGTCCACCCTGGGGGCGGGAGACGGGGGATTGTGGGAGGGTGGCAGGGAAGTCTTCAATCTATGAATTGACTGTCCAGGTGGTTTTAGTGTTTAAGCATGACAGCAATGAATCTCTAAGTTATGCTACCTGAGTAAGAAGGGCACCTATTAGCACTGCTTCTCCTGAAGCAGAAAGCAAATGTGCCCTCTACCATTCCTGAGACTTATGCTGGTCACACTATTGAGCCATCACAAGTTAACCCTCAGCAATGTCAATTGCCCACAGTCTCAAAGTCAAGGAACGGGATGAATACTCAGGGCTCAGGGCCCAACGCTTGGGTGCACGAGATCAAGAGGCACTGGATTCCAACACCTGCCAGTCAGGATCCATCAGCACCCAAGGTTGACATAACTATCCAGTTGACCCTGGCCATTTGGGATGAGAGCACCTATAACCTTCCTGCCAGAACCCCTAGTGCTGGAGAGACTAAGCGAGGGAAAATCCACATTGGAGACTAGAGGGGAGTCTAAGTGGGTGAGAGCATGGGCCGGGTCCAGTCCTGCTCAGAAGATGTGAGGGTACCTGAACTATGAGTAAGGTATTGCTGCCGGCTAAAGTCTGGGACTGGCAGCTTCCAGGTCCGGAAGGTCAATCCCGAGATGTGATCTCCACCCTGATGTGCGGCACAGTGATTAGCACTGCTGCCTTGGATGACTGACTGTGTGGAGTTGCACTTTCTCCCCGTGTCTGCATGGGATTCCTCCTGGTGCTCCGGTTTCCTCCCACAGTCCAAAGATGTGTAGGTTAGGTGGATTGAACATGCTAATTTGCTCCTTAGAGTCCAAAGATGTGCAGTTTGGGTGGGGTTATGAGGTTACATGGTATGGGAGGGAATGGGCCTAGTAGTGATGCTCTTTCTGAGGGTCGGTGCAGATTGAATGGGCTCAATGGCCTCCTTTTGCATTGTAGGAATTCTGTGAATCCATGTGCTCCAGAGGATCCTGCTCTCTCTGGGAGCTTGTGGGCCACTGGGTTACTCCAGTGGCCGGACCGACAACTGAAGTGAGCTCCGGAAACCTCAACGTCATCAGGAGCTGCCAGGCTTGGAGACCCACCATTGTGTGGACCATGCAGTTGAATCCCTCAGCCACACTGCTCAGAGGCTGAGCCACGTTTCAATGTTCTCCTGTCTGACCTCTTGCCTCAGGCTTTCCACTGCAGACGCCACCCTTGCATTGTTGACCTGGGTGTCACCATTAATGGCACCTTTTCCTACGACAGCAGGTTTGGGAGTCCTCCATTCGACCTTGCAGTCACAGGTGTGTCACTGACACCCCTTCCTGGTATTCCCGGCTGTGCCTCAGCATGTCAAGCAGCTCAGGGCCAAACATGTCCAGAGGCATGGTACTTGCTGGGGCACAGCTGAGTCATGGCAGGAGATCTCAGACCCGTGTCATGCTCATTGTGTGCGATGTGGGAGCTCAGGGACACGTCCACTGTCACTGGCTCCTTCACGTGCAAGAAGTATGTCCAGTTGCAGCTCCTGTTAGACAGCTTGACGGCTCTAGAGCTGCGGATGGACTCACTTTGGAGCATCCGCGATGCTGAGGACGTCGTGGATAGCACGTTTAGCGAGTTGGTCACACCGCAGGTGAAAGGTACTGAGGGAGATAGAAAATGGGTGACCAAAAGACAGAGCAAGAGTAGGAAGGCAGTGCAGGTGTCCTCTGCGGTCATCTCCCTGCAAAACAGATATACCGCTTTGGATACTGTTGAGGGAAATGGCTCACCAGGGGAAGGCAGCAGCAGCCAGGTTCATGGCACCGTAGCTGGCTCTGCTGCGCAGCTGGGCAGGAAGAAGAATGGCAGGGCTATAGTGATAGGGGACTCAATTGAAAGGGGAATAGACAGGCGGTTCTGCAGACGCAATCGAGACTCCAGGATGGTATGTTGCCTCCCTGGTGCAAGGGTCAAGGATGTCTCAGAGCGGCTGCAGGACATTCTGGGGGGGGGAGGGTGAACAGCCAGCTGTTGTGGTGCACATAGGCACCAACGATATAGGTAAAAAATGGGACGAGGTCCTACAAGCTGAATTTAGGGAGCTATGAGTTAAACTAAAAAGTAGGACCTCAAAGGTAGTAATCTCAGGATTGCTACCAGTGCCACAAGCTAGTCAAAGTAGGAATGTCAGGATAGAGAGGATGAATGCGTGGCTCGAGAGATGGTGCAAGAGGGAGGGATTCAAATTCCTGGACATTGGAACCGGTTCTGGGGGAGGTGGGACCAGTACAAACCGGACGGTCTGCACCTTGACAGGACTGGAACCGATGTCCTAGGGGGGGTGTTTGCTAGAGCTGTTGGGGAGAGTTTAAACTAATGTGGCAGGGGGATGGGAACCGATGCAGGAAGTTGGAAGGTAGTCAAACAGGGACAGAAACAAAAGGCAGTAAAGGGGAAAGTGTAAGGCAGAGAAGCCATCGTCAAAAATCAAAAAGGGTGACAGTACAAGTACAGTGACTGAGGGGAGCTCAGTGAATAGGACCAGGAATACTAAAAGAAATAAAACGGGAAGTGAAAACCTTAATGGTAAGCGACGCGGCAGGTTGTTACATGAAGATATGGGTTCAACGACAAGGAAAATTAGGAGAAAGAGGAAATATAACTTAGGAGAGGTTACTGATCGAGGTGTTAAGATTCAGAACAGAGGTAAAAAAAGCCAATATAAGTGTACTTTACCTGAATGCTCGTAGTATTCGGGATAAGGTCAATGAGTTGATGGCGCAAATCATCGTGAATGACTATGATTTAGTGGCCATTATTGAAACATGGTTAAGGGGTGGTCACGACTGGGAGTTAAATGTCCGAGGGTGTCAAACTTTCCGGAAGGACAGAGTGGATGGTCAGGGAGGTGGTGTAGCTCTGTTATTTAAGGATGACATCCGGGCAACAGTAAGGGATGACATCGGTGCTATGGAGGATAAGGTTGAATCCATTTGGGTGGAAATCAGGTCTAGTAAGGCGTAAAAGTCACTGATAGGAGTAATCTATAGGCCACCAAATAGTAACATTATGGTGGGGCAGGCAATAAACAAAGAAATAACAGATGCATGTAGAAATGGTACAGCAGTTATCATGGGGGATTTTAATCTACATGTTGATTGGTTTAACCATGTCGGTCAAGGCAGCCTTGAGGAGGAGTTTATAGAATGTATCTGCGATAGTTTCCTAGAACAGTATGTAATGGAACCTACGAGGGAACAAGCGGTCCTAGATCTGGTCCTGTGTAATGAGACAGGATTGATTCAGGATCTCATAGTTAGGGATGCTCTCGGAAGGAGCGATCACAATATGGTGGAATTTAAAATACAGATGGAGGGTGAGAAGGTAAAATCAAGCACTAGTGTTTTGTGCTTAAACAAAGGAGATTACAATGGGATGAGAGAAGAACTAGCTAAGGTAGACTGGGAGCAAAGACTTTATCGTGAAACAGTTGAGGAACAGTGGAGAACCTTCCAAGTGATTTTTCACAGTGCTCAGCAAAGGTTTATACCAACAAAAAGGAAGGACGGTAAAAAGAGGGAAAATCGACCGTGGATATCTAAGGAAATAAGGGAGAGTATCAAATTGAAGGAAAAAACGTACAAAGTAGCAAAGATCAGTGGGAGACTAGAAGACTGGGAAATCTTTAGGGGGCAACAGAAAGCTACTAAAAAAGCTATAAAGAAGAGTAAAATAGATTATGAGATTGAACTTGCTCAGAATATAAAAACAGATAGTAAAAGTTTCTACAAATACATAAAACAAAAAAGAGTGGCTAAGGTAAATATTGGTCCTTTAGAGGATGAGAAGGGAGATTTAATAATGGGAGATGAGGAAATGGCTGAGGAACTGAACCGGGTTTTTGGGGTCGGTCTTCACAGTGGAAGACACAAATAACATGCCAGTGACTGATGAAAATGAGGCTATGACATGTGAGGACCTTGAGAGGATTGTTATCACCAAGGAGGTAGTGATGGGCAAGCTAATGGGGCTAAAGGTAGACAAGTCTCCTGGACCTGATGGAATGCATTCCAGAGTGCTAAAAGAGATGGCTAGGGAAATTGCAAATGCACTAGTGATAATTTACCAAAATTCACTAGACTCTGGGGTGGTCCCGGCGGATTGGAAATTAGCAAATGTGACACCACTGTTTAAAAAAGGAGGTAGGCAGAAAGTGGATAATTATAGGCCAGTGAGCTTAACTTCGGTAGTAGGGAAGATGCTGGAATCTATCATCAAGGAAGAAATAGCGAGGCATCTGGATGGAAATTGTCCCATTGGGCAGACGCAGCATGGGTTCATAAAGGGCAGGTTGTGCCTAACTAATTTAGTGGAATTTTTTGTGGACATTAACAGTGCGTTAGATAACAGGGAGCCAATGGATGTGGTATATCTGGATTTCCAGAAAGCCTTTGACAAGGTGCCACACAAAAGGTTGTTGCATAAGATAAAGATGCATGGCATTAAGGGGAAAGTAGTAGCATGGATAGAGGATTGGTTAATTGATAGAAAGCAAAGAGTGGGGATTAATGGGTGTTTCTCTGGTTGGCAATCAGTAGCTAGTGGTGTCCCTCAGGGGATCAGTGTTGGGCCCACAACTGTTCACAATTTTCATAGATGATTTGGAGTTGGGGACCAAGGGCAATGTGTCCAAGTTTGCAGACGACACTAAGATAAGTGGTAAAGCAAAAAGTGCAGAGGATACTGGAAGTCTGCAGAGGGATTTGGATAGGCTAAGTGAATGGGCTAGGGTTTGGCAGATGGAATACAATGTTGACAAATGTGAGGTTATCCATTTTGGTAGGAATAACAGCAAAAGGGATTATTATTTAAATGATAAAATATTAAAACATGCTGCTGTGCAGAGAGACCTGGGTGTGCTAGTGCATGAGTCACAAAAAGTTGGTTTACAGGTGCAACAGGTGATTAAGAAGGCAAATGGAATTTTGTCCTTCATTGCTAGAGGGATGGAGTTTAAGACTAGGGAGGTTCTGCTGCAATTGTATAAGGTGTTAGTGAGGCCACACCTGGAGTATTGTGTTCAGTTTTGGTCTCCTTACTTGAGAAAGGACGTAAAGGACGTACTGGCACTGGAGGGTGTGCAGAGGAGATTCACTAGGTTAATCCCAGAGCTGAAGGGGTTGGATTACGAGGAGAGGTTGAGTAGACTGGGACTGTACTCGTTGGAATTTAGAAGGATGAGGGGGGATGTTATAGAAACATATAAAATTATGAAGGGAATAGATAGGATAGATGCGGGCAGGTTGTTTCCACTGGCGGGTGAAAGCAGAACTAGGGGGCATAGCCTCAAAATTAAGGGAAGTAGATTTAGGACTGAGTTTAGGAGGAACTTCTTCACCCAAAGGGTTGTGAATCTATGGAATTCCTTGCCCAGTGAAGCAGTAGAGGCTCCTTCATTAAATGTTTTTAAGATAAAGATAGATAGTTTTTTGAAGAATAAAGGGATTAAGGGTTATGGTGTTCGGGCCGGAAAGTGGAGCTGAGTCCACAAAAGATCAGCCATGATCTCATTGAATGGTGGAGCAGGCTCAAGGGGCCAGATGGCCGACTCATGCTCCTAGTTCTTATGTTCTTATGTTCCTGAGATCCAGCAGACCTCCTAGGATGATCTTGCCTCCACCTGATGTGCATTAGAACTGGTGTGGTGCTAATCAGACAGTGACCCAGAAGCCTGCATGCTAAGGTCGACCCAAGGCATGTGCCTCTGTGTGGGTGGATGATACGGGGGGGAAGCTGTGATGCATATTTGGTGCCCCCCCCATGGACATCTCCTCCAAGACTGTGTGGAGCGAGGACAGTGGGACACTGATGGTATATGGACCAGGCTGATTGGGTGATATTCCGGGAAGGCAGGGAAGATTAAATGAAATCATGGACTGATCATGGCATTTGAATACACGGAACTCATTTGAGTTCAATCATCTGTATGGAAGTGCAGTAACTCCTCATTTGTCTCTCAGAGGCTCACCTCACTCTCAGCACAGGCCCTCTCCTGTTTCTCTCCTGTGAGCTTCAGAGCTCTCTCCTCAAAAGGGATCAAGATTTTCAGCTCTGACATCCCACCTCCCGTCTTCTCTCGCTCATGGTGGTTGTGAGCAAGCTTCTCCTGCAGGACAACAAGTAGGGGTGATGTGAGCTGGCCACCTGGCAGATCAGATGTCAGTGGTACCTGGCATATGTGGGCACAGCGCATGAGCAGGGAGGGGTTGCGATGAGGAGTGCCAAGGACGTGTGGGGAAGCTTATGGGAAGTCAGGTGCTGGGACCCTGCAAGGTGACAGCATGTGGGATTGAGGTGACAGTCCGAGGTGTGAGAGCAAGGTGGAATGCAGAGCGATCAGGAGCACTTACCCTGGCAGAAGGGAGAGTAGATCATTCATTATCTTGTGGCATTGCACACCCATCCTCTTGGTCAACTGCGGACACTGACCAGTGCTGCCACCATCTCCCAGGCAGAATTCATCATCCACTGGAGGATCTCCTGCCAGCCTGAGGGTATATTGTTGCCCGCCTCTCCTCCATGGCATCCAGCACACGGCTGAGGGCCCCCTCCGTGAACTGAGAAACAGATTTCCTCGCTGCCATCGAGGTGGGTGGCTTGGCCATGCAAAAATTGCCCCTTAAGGTCCAAAGATGTGCCGGTTAGGTTATGGGGATAGGGCAGGAGAATGAGTCTAGATGGGGTCCGCTTTTGGAGGGTCGTTGCAGACACAATGGCCAAATGGTCCCCTTCAGTATTGTAGGATTCTATGATTTGCGGATGTCAAAATATTCCGCCAATGTCATTAAAGTACACCTGAATGGAAAACTGGATGGAAATCAGCATAAACAATCAGAGCCCAAAGGAAAGCACTCACTTAATATATTTCTTCTTTAAGTGTAAAAATTGAAGTTTCAACTCATTTAATGCACATTAAGCACAGCTTGTTTATGAACCTGCAAGTGGGGAGCTCTTCAATTTTTAATGCGACTGATGCCATGAAAATATATTAAAAGGATACAGTGCAAGATCAATTCAATAAATTCAGAATAAATACCAGAAAATTATGTCAGTTTGTGCTGTACTCTGAATTCTCGGCTTAATTTTGCACCAGTGTAATTGTAGGAAATTTCTGTGTTATCACTACCTGGGGGCAGAACCGTTATGAGCCTTGATCGAAAGACTGGTGTAAAGAGTGAGAAAATTTGAGTGCAGCAGAATCATACTTTCCACTCCAGTTTTCCTGATCTTTTACATTGGGTGTTTTCTGAATGCATGGATTATATTTTTCTCTTAGTGCAAATGCTCAGGAAATCCTCCTGCTCAGTAAGCATGTGCAATCAAGAATGCCCAACCTCTTGCCCTTCCCACTGTCACTCTGACTTCTCGACCTTTGGCCTTCCGCACAGTACCATTGAAGCTCAACATAAACTTGAGGAACAGCACCTCGGCTGAGAAATGACTTGCAGCAACAAGCGCTGTAAACACATAATGGTGGCCACAGCAAATTGCTCAGGAAATCTATTCAATCAGCATTGGTGAGCTGCAGATTCCAGTTGTGGCCTCAGAAGACTTTTGCTGTTTGGTGGGATACTGAAATTGGTCAACTAGAATGCTGATTGATGGCCTCAAATAATTCTGGAAGAGGAGGGGTTGGGGCAGCAACCAAGAGGCAGGAGAGCTGTGACTGACACTGGCCTACAGTTTTAATGTGGCCTGACACCTTCTTCATTCAGGACCTACCAATTGCTGTCCCCAAAAAGGTTTTAGGCCCCTATTAACACTTTCACGCATCCTGTTCCAAATAAATGTTTTAGGTAGCCATCAGAGATGTAACTGGAGTGTTCTAGTTACAATGGTGTCAGAAATGTTTCTGACATTATTTAGATGGAGTGGGTGACTTCCTAAATTGGACAGCTTTACATCAATCTGCCTGGGAAATGTATGCAAGGAGGCCTAATTTCAGCTATCCCTTATCTTGCAGTTGTATTCTTTGCAATCCTTGGACTTTAATTGACTTTCCCAACTTCATACAAACTTTTGTTCTCACTACCTTTATGATGGGCGAGGCTGGTGATGTGGGTTGCAGGTGGAAGAGAGTTAGATAGGAGTTTGGAATACCATCTCTCCATTGGCATACCATGCTGGAAGAGTCATGAACCTAATATTTTTTCTTCTCTTTGAGTCCTGGATTTTTTTACACTTCAGAAGTATGATATCACCCTTTTACCACTGGACATATTCTCAGTGACCATTTAACATCCTTAATTTTGTTATGTATCTTCCTCTCATCTCATGTTAATGTAATTTCAAGAAGTTAACATCTCCTGTTTCCCTTGAAGCACTTCACAAGTAATCCTACTTACAAAGCAGGACAGGCGGTTAATCTTGATGCCTTTCTTTTTTACCTTTAACAGTTAATAGATTTTTCTTCCTCTGTATCTTTTTTACTTCCTTTATGCTCTTATATATGATCTTTTTTTGAAAATGACAACAGTAAACAATTAATTGTAGATCAGTTGTTACAAACAGTTGTCTCTTAGAATACAACCATTGCAATGAATTGTGTAAAAAGAGAGAGCATTTGAGCATTGTTATAATGCCAATGATTCTTCTGGGGATTTGTGGTGTTGGCCACCTTTTGTTCCACAGTGTGACCTTGATTGTTGCACAGATTATGCATCTGCTTTACCAGCAAATGCACACTGCTGAGGATTATTAGAAGTAAAAATATCCAAATATTATCAGATAAGCAGATAAGACAGGTCCATGGAGAAGGAGAATGAAAATACATTTGTTTTGGAAATCCATGGTTCATGTTCCCCTACATTAGTTTCACTCTTAAGTAATATCCCGCTTGGAATTTGCAGGATCAAAAAGAAGGCACCTGGATTGCATGGGTCTGGCTTTGGAGGGTGTAGGGGACAGCATAGTGGCACTTCTCGTGTTCATCCTGAAAATTTAGCTCCGGCTTCTGAGGTGGTGGTGTCATAACCTAATCCATATGATCTGTCTTCCCTTTGTATGAGGGCTGATCTTTTACTTTTGTGAAATCCTGACATTCTTGGGGATAGGCCATTTTCCTGGCACCCTTGTTAGTATCAGTCCCTTCACTTGGAGGACTCTACACCTCCAGCAGCAGACTGTGGCGAGGACGCTGGACTCTCTAAGGAACAATAAGCTGCAATTATACAATGTCTTTAATATGGTAAAATGTCCCAAGGTAAATCACAAGAGCATTGTGCCATTATCATAACTATCAGCATCTCAAGGGGTAATGTAGTACCATGAATAGCCACTAGAGGGAGCTGCAGATACTACTATATAAAGTAGTGATGCTGGACCTTAAGGGAGGAGTGTATGCAGGAGACAGCTGGTGAAGGTCATAAGAGCAGTTAGTGTGAGAAGGTTAGATTATAATTTATACCAGTAATGAGATTGGCAGTAGATGAGCGTCGGTAGATGTTATTGATCAATTCTGTATTCTAAAGGACTAACTGTTGAAACCCTGTTTAGTAGTGTAAATAAAATCATAGCTTTGTTTCAGTAAAAGCTATACTGTGGTCTTTGTGGAACATTACGTCAACCATCCTAAATAAGCAACACAAAGAACACCACAAGCATTATCAAAAATCAATTGGCATGGAACCAAATAAAGGAGTATTAGGCAATGACCAAAGGCTTAGTGAAAACGATAGATTTTAAGGAGCAACTTATAGGCAGTATTTACCCATTCACGCCTTTAGCTTTGTTGGCTGTGAGTAAGATGGAAAGGAAATGCAAAAACAGCAACGACTGTATATAAGTAGTTTTGTTTTGTTTGATGCATTCCATCAGACTCACATCACAGCTACACTGGGAGTTTGGCAGAACACGTGTGAATTTTAGCCATCCGAATTTACCAATTTTAAATAATATAAAACATTTTGAAACATTCAGGTTTTCTGAAACACAAGACATCTTTATACAACTTTTGTAACCAACTTACTGATCAGGGTTCCATTTGCGAAGACTCCAGTTTACAAATGCTGGCAGTGATATGTTTTGGCTTCATTTGATGAAATGCCAATGCCAAAGGTCCAGGATACAGGTCGCATCATTAGAATAACTCATGTCTGTAATTTTAAGTCTGCCTGTAAAAATGAAATGAAGTCACATCTCCAGATCACAGATGCAACATTTACACCCCAGATTTTACAATGAGAGAATTTCAAAGCCCTTGTGCTCATGCGTGAAGGTATGCTAATGCGAAACTGATTTTACGTTAATTAAGAATAATGATATAAATGTCTTGGAGGAATTACTGAATCTTTGAGCATGAGGGAATCAAATTACCATACACAGTCAAAGTGTCATGATCACTGAAGTTCCTTGGATTAATGATTATATAACTATAGATTTTAATTTTGCTCCCTTTTATAGGTCTCACTAACATATAAGAAAAATGGGCCAGGATGAATTACTTTTTAATTAAATCATAACCTTAACTTTGGGTTATCACAAATTAAAAATGTCTAAAATAAGAAAAGTGGATCAGTGCCAGGGACTTTTAAAGGTATACAGTAGTACTCCGACCTGACAAAACATCTTGTCTGACTTTTAAAGACAGGGCAGGACTTTAGGGCAGCACGGTAGCACAAGTGATTAGCACTGTGGCTTCACAGCGCCAGGGTCCCAGGTTCGATTCCGGCTTGGGTCACTGTCTGTGCGGAGTCTGCACATCCTCCCCGTGTGTGCGTGGGTTTCCTCCGGGTGCTCCGGTTTCCTCCCACAGTCCAAAGACGTGCAGGTTAGGTGGATTGGCCATGCTAAATTACCCGTAGTGTCCATAAGGGTTGGGAGGGGTTATTGGGTTGCGGGGATAAGGTGGAAGTGAGGGATTAATGTGGGTCGGTGCAGACTTGATGGGCCGAATGGCCTCCTTCTGCACTGTATATTCTATGTAATCTATAATGTCATGTACCACAAAGAGAACTAATTTCTGATCTGGGGCGAGATTCTCCGACCCTCCGCCGGGTCGGAGAATCGCCGGGGGCGGCGTGAATCCCGCCCCCGCCGGTTGCCGAATTCTCCACCACCGGATATTCGTCGGGGGCGGGAATCGCGGCGCGCCGGTTGGCGGGCCACCCCCCCGCGATTCTCCGGCCCGGATGGGCCGAAGTCCCGCTGCTGAAATGCCTGTCCCGCCGGCGTAGATTAAACCACCTACCTTACCGGCGGGACAAGGCGGCGCGGGGAGGCTCCGGGGTCCTGGGGGGGGGGGCGCAGGGCGATCTGGCCCCGGGGGGTGCCCCCACGGTGGCCTGGCCCGCGATCGGGGCCCACCGATCCGCGGGCGGGCCTGTGCCGTGGGGGCACTCTTTCCCTTCCGCCTTCGCCACCGTCTCCACCATAGCGGAGGCGGAAGAGTCTCCCTCCACTGCGCATGCACGGGAATGCCGTCAGCGGCCGCTGATGCTCCCGCGCCGCCCGGAGATGTCATTTCCGCGCCAGCTGGCGGGGCACCAAAGGCCTTTTCCGCCAGCTGGCGGGGCGGAAATTCGTCCGGCGCGGGCCTAGCCCCTTAAGGTTGGGGCTCGGCCCCAAAAAATGCGGAGCATTCCGCACCTTTGGGGCGGCGCGATGCCCGACTGATTTGCGCCGTTTGGGGCGCCAGTCGGCGGACATCGCGCTGTTTCCGGACAATTTCGCCCCTGATGTCAGATCATCGACCTAGCTGCAACATTGACCCTGTTTCTCTCTCTACAGATGCTGCCAGACCTGCTGAGTATTTCCAGCATTTTATGTTCTTATTCCAATTTTCCAGTATTTTGCATCAGCGTTAGTGTTTAATTTACTGCCACTTATCTTCCAAAGATGTGCAGGTTAGGTGAATTGGCCATGCTAAATTGCCCTTAGTGTCCAGAAAGGGTTAAGTGGGAAACTGGGTTATGGGGATCGGGTGGAGGTGTGGGCTTAAGTGGAGTGCTCTTTCCAAGGGCCAGTGCAAACCAGATAGGCCGCATGTCCTCCTTCTGCACTGTAGATTCTATGATTCTATGATTCCAGGAATTCCTTGGAGAAGTTAAGCTCTTCTCTACAGCTGGATTTCTATTTTTCTATTCTACCATGCATTCTATTTGCCGGATTAACATTAGGATCCAGTGTTGTTGTCTCAATAAGCTCTATTTTCTGTCAGCTAACGCTGGTGGGAGAGGAATGTAAGAGACACTGAGGAGCTAGATATAGCTGGAATTATACCATTTTGATGTGCCTATCTTGTAGCCACCTAAAGTGGCTGATTCCCTATTAATTTGGCCAAAACTGTATACAACAAGTAATGCTTACACAATAATGCTATTCTCTATATTAGAAACCTATCACTACTGGCCAATACTTAACTTTAGGAAGGGCCCACCAGGTCAGGGAAACAAATGGCTTATCAAATCGGATCTGGCCCGCGGGATTCAAAAGGCTGATACGGGTCGATGGCTAGGAGTCTTTATCGGGTAGCGATCGCTGGAGTCAAACTTACAGTTTCTGGTCGATGTTCTTGCGAAGGTCGCGAGCAGGCGAAGAAGGGAGAGAGAGAGCGATCTGAACTTGGCCCCTTACTTTATAGGGCCCAGGGGCTTCCCGCGTCTCGGGGCGGCCCTTGACCCTGAGTCCCAAGTGATTGGACTTGTTCCCAATCACTGGGTTCGATACGTCCAATAACGGGCCGATTCCTCGATCGGGGGTTGGTCGTTCACCTGTCTTTGTTTCGGCCACTGCAGGCGCCGACAGGTCTGGCCCGGCATTCAATTGCTAATATGTTGCAATTGTTCCCGGGGATAGCCGATTAAACTGCAGATGTCTGGGTTGATGTGCTGCTAATGGTCTTGAGTATCGATCTGGGTCGACTTCCCCAGAGCCGAATATGCTATTCTGTCTGCAGCTGTCCGTTTGTGTCCTGTTGGCTGCTTTTCCCATCAGCTTTTTCGGTGAGCCATTTTAAATCGGGTTTTGGCCAAATTAATAGGGAATCAGCCATTTTAGGTGGCTACAATCTAGAATAGGATTGGACTGGCACTTCATTCTGGAATGGGCAATAAAGGAAACTCCATGGAAGAAAAAGTTCCGAAATAATTTGGAACATTTTAACCTTTTCATATTTGTGTAATATTGTCGTGTGCTTTTAGTACGAGTACCTTCCTTCTTTCTTCCACAAGTCCTTGTCTCTGGAGGTTGCAGAATTATGTCAATGAATCCACATTGGTGCAACTGTGTCTTTTTGTCATGCACATTTTGATTCCCAAAGTGCCTTTATACAGTGGCTTTGGGACATCTCTGGGTTCACTGTAGCACAGCCTCATCACCTAAAGCTGCTGATTTCAAAACCTGCAGGATATTCAATATGCTTGAATAATCAGATTGCAAACCAAATGATCCTCTTCCCAGTAAATATTTTCCCAGTCAATATCGAGGTAAGTGAAATTCCCTATGATTAATGTTATGATCTTTTTACTGACTTTCCTGATGTGTGAAAGCTTTCCCCCATCTATCCTCTCCTCTTATCCCGAATGTCAGTCCAAATATCACAAATGACAGCAAATAATGATTTTTATTCCTTTGCTCTCCTTGACTTCAACCCATCCTGTATTGGTTCAAACAAATTATGCTACGTTCCGCAGATTTGTCTCGAGCAGGATGGTATCAGTCAGCAGTTATAAATGCTGCTCAATATCCAGTTCTATTGTAGTCAGATGTTGATATCATTGAATCTGTACAGTGCAGAAGGAGGCCATTCAGCCCATTGAGTCTACACCAACCCTCTGAAAGAGCAGCCTACCTAGGCTCAATTCCCCACTCTATCCCTGTAACCCCAACTAACCTTTTAGACACTAAGGACAATTTAGCACAGTCAATCTGCCTAACCTGCACATCTTTGGACTGTGGGAGTAAGCAGGAGCACCCGGAGGAAACCCACGCAGACACGAAGTGACAGTACAAACTCCACTCAAACAGTCACCGAGGTCAGAATCGAACCTGGGTCCCGGGAGCTGTGAGACAGCAGTGCTAACCACTGTGCCACCGTGCCTTGTGGTGGATGTGAAATCACCTGATTTCTACTCTCCTTCAACATCGACTTTTACCTCGCAATGTGTTCTAATGGGAGGTCTTGTGACAAAGTGGGTGGCGTCCCTGCCTCGGAGCCACAAGCTCCAGGTTTGAATCCAGCTCCAGGACCTGATGGCCAAGGAACTGCGTTCGTAATGCTGTCCAACAGGTTGAGTATTAACCAACAAATCCTTCCAAACACACCACTGGGTGGCGGTAAGAGAGACTCCTGATCAGCCAAGTTTGATGTGGAGTTGTACCCCTCAAGCAACAAGCCTCTGGCAACAGATTAGCAAGCTGTTCAAGGAATTGCCAGCCATGGAAACAGACAAAAGTCACCACCTGAGCGGGAAGAGAATTGGAATGGAATATATTCTTCCGCTTATATCCTGCCATCACATTCTATTCCATAGTCTCTTAATAATTGAAATACTTTGGGCGGCACGGTAACACAGTGGTTGGCACAGTTGCTTCACAGCTCCAGGGTCCCAGGTTCGATTCCCGGCTCGGGTCACTGTCTGTGCGAAGTCTTTACCTTCTGCCTGTGTCTGCTTGGGTTTCCTCCCGGTGCTCCGTTTTCCTCCCACAGTCCAAAGATGTGCAGGTTAGGTGGATTGGCCATGAGAAAATTGCACTTAGGTTCGGTAGGATTGCTGGGTTACGGGTTTAGGGTGGAAGTGTGGCCTTAAGTAGGGTGCTTTTTCCAAGAGCCAGTGCAGCCTCGATTGGCTAAATGGCCTCCTTCTCACTGTAAATTCTATGAAAATTCTATGAAACTTTATTAATCTCCAGGTTTAGCATGCTCTCATTTATTCCTGCTGCATTACATCTTTTTATTCAGCAAAGATTTCTCATTCCACTCTTGTTTCAGATGACCCTATTATTAGTTGGTAAATATCGAACAAAAATTATCTGTATTTTCATCTTCCATTTTTTATAAACACTCATTTAATGTCATTGCTAATCACTCCTGTGGAGATATATTGACTTTATAAATCGCCAAATTTTGCATCTTCCTGTGCCCATGCACTTGGAAATATATTGAATTTATTGAAATGAGCTAATTTCCCACCATCAGGTGAGGCCAACTCTCCGAGCCATTGCTCCTTGCATGCAATTTGATGCATTCCCTGATACTATAATTGTACCACATAGTCAGACCTTTCACAGCTACAGCTATCAGCCACACAACTTCAAAATTCAGCTGAGATTTTGCCTATGGTTGGAACTATCTGGAAACTTTAAATTATTTTCTCTCCATTTCAAAGCAGAAATAGAAACCTACTTCTGAGCACCTCTAACTAAAGGGGTTCATATTCATTTTGTGCATACATGTATAGGCGCACCATTTTCAAGGTTGGGCCTCACGTTAACAAGCTTGTCTCCACAGAATGAGCACTGACAGTCAGCTTGCTAATTGTGGTGGGAGGGTAAAGAGGGGTCATATAACTTATAACTAACAAATTATATTGGCACCGAACTAACTTTATTTTTGAAAATTGCCTGGACGTCCACCTCTGTGGTCTGGGAACGGTTCCAGGAGTTAGTGCCATTGTTGATAAGCCTCAAGGATACAAAGGCACAATGTTATCTTACTATCTTTTTGTCTCAGTAATACTCTTCTTACATTTCATTCTGATAACAGTGCCCTTCCCTCCTCAAATACGTCGCTTATTAAAAAGGTTACCATTTTAACCCTTGCATTATTCACAGAGGTGAAGTATTGAGATCTCTAAAAGTTATTAACCATTGTACAAAATAATATTGAGTCTTTTTCCTACCACACCCTTCCTGTGCCCATGCACTTGGAAATATATTGAATTTATTGAAATGAGCTAATTTCCCACCTTCAGGTGAGGCCAACTCTCCGAGCCATTGCTCCTTGCATGATTTCATCATCTGTGCTCAATAAAATTAATGTTGCATTTAATTTGTAGCTATTCAATTTATAAACAAGTGTTGATTGTGGATGTATGTAAAATGATTCCTGTAGAATTAATGGCCCAGATCTTCGGTAAAGTGGCAATCATCATTGGATTGCTGCTTTGCTCAATCATTTCCACGTCGCTACGTTGCTCACGTTTTGTTGGCTGGTCTGCTGATCCTGGCATTTCCATAAATGCAGAGTGTGATGACACCTGGTGAACTCCATTGCAGCACTGTAGCATGGGGGGGGGGGAGGTGGAGGAGAGGGGGTGCGGGTGGGGGGGGGGGGGGGGGGTGGTATCGGCCATGGCTCCCTTTTTAATGGTATCAGAAACTGTATGGTATGTTCAAAGATTAGTGAAAGGGTGAGTGGATGAATGTTCAGCAATGGGTCAGTGGATGAACGAGTGAATGGGTAGGCAAATGATTAAGTGTGTAAGATGGCAGTGGCTGAGATGTCAGATGAGTCGGGTGACAGATGGCTAGGGTGGCAGTTGAGTAAGGCGGGAGGTGGGAAATGTGATGCCTGGGTAGGGTGGTAGATTTGAGAAGTATTATATGGGTAAGGTGGCAGGTGGGTAGGATGGTAGGTGAGCAAGGGGCATTGGATAGTGTGACAGATGGGTGAAGCCATAGATATTTCTATGGTGACAGATTGATAGAGTGAGAGATGGGTGAGGTGGACAGGGTGGACTATCATCATTGTTCTGTATCTTATGTTGTCCTTGGTCTGGATTGTGAGAGACTACTGGAGGCAAGTTTGTTGGTAAACTGTCACATTTATTGAACATTCACCGAACTGTGTAACGTATGAGCTTCGCACGATTTTTGTGGAACTCTTTGCCGCAGAAAGCTCTGGAGGCCAAATCATGGAGTGTCTTTAAGACAGAGATAGATAGGTTCTTGATTAATAAGGGGATCAGGGGTTATGGGGAGAAGGCAGGAGGATGGGGATGAGAAACATGTCAGCCATGATTGAATGGCAGAGCAGACTTGATGGGCTGAGTAGCCTAATTCTGCTCTTATGGTGTTCACATTAAACTATCTCTCAGCATCCTCTGTTGTTATGTGTTCTTACATCACTGATGATGTAGGCTGTCTATTTACATATTTATGAATGCATTACTTATTTACAATACATCTCCCCCCAATTTTTCCAACTCTATTAAATACATTGAGCGAAATGTATTTAACGGGCGCTGATCCGTTTGCCATGCTCCGGCCCCTCGCCTGGCGGTGGGATCGGGGTTTACACCCGTGCACTGGCGGGAGAATGCAACTGGATGTAAACGGGTCTTAATGACCCACTTGCATCCACTTAGCAGGTCGGGCACCATATTCACCAGGTCCAAGCAATTCTTTGGTCCTGTGGGCCAGGAATCGCATGGGCGTGAATGACAACAGGCATGAACAAAAGTGGCTCTGATCTGGTGGACCTTGCCGTGGGCCAAGGGGGTAATACCTTAAGGGGTTTGCCCCAAACGTCCACGCAAGGGCCACCCTTCCTCTTCCTTAACAATGCCAGATATGCCCAACCAATCCCCCACCAGACCCCCCCCCCATAGCACCCCCCCCCCCGATACCCCTGAAATAAAGAGGCCACCCCCCCACAGAGACCTGCTGAATTGGGGGACTCCATCATAGAGACCCCCTGATTGGGGGACCCCATAGAGACCCCTGCATAGGGAGATCCCCAGAGATCCCCCTTGGAGATCTCATAAATAGACCCCCCCCCTCAGAGATCACCGAAATAGGGTGGTCCCCAGAGACCCTCTGAATAGGGAGATCCCCAGAGATCCCCCTCGGATACCTCATACATAGACCTCCCCCCCCAGAGATCACCTAAATAGGGCGATCCCCCAGAGACCCTCTGAACAGGGGGACCCCCTCAGAGGCACTGTAACTAAAGGAACCATCCCCACCCCCAGAGAGAATCTCTAACTAAAGGGACCGCCAAAGATCCCCTAACTAAAGGAAACTCCAAAAGACCCCAGAAAAGAGACCTCTGTCTGGAAGCTAGAGAGCAGCCCTAACAGGGACAGTGAAAAAAATTACTGTTGTAACACTCACCTGGGCATACACATGCTGTCTCAGACAGAGGAAGCACCATGAGTGGGATTCTACACCCCGCCGCGCCTCATTTGTGCCTTAATCCACCGGCGGGATTCTCCGTTACGCTGGCTGGTCAGTGGGGTTTCCCATTGTGGGGCAGCCCCACGTCGTTGGGAAACCCCGGGGCTGCCGGCAATTCGGAGAATCCCGCTCCAAGTGTCCATTCCTGGAGAGGCAAAATCAGTGACCTGTGTTTAAACCCCTCAGATCCTGTAGCTTAAAGCTATTCGTTGATTTCTCTTTGTGAACTGTGATTGACATTTTCCACAAACACAGCTGGAAGCCTTCCTTCATTCTTTGGCATAACGGAGAATCACGCCGGCGGAGAATCCCGGCCCTTGAATCTGAGAGCTTTAGGTGTTCAGATTTCTCATCATAAATCCAGAAGTCATCCATATTCACTCCAAATATTCCTTCAGGATGAGATTATTTGGAATGTACCCTGTCCATCCTTTGGTGCAGTATTCCCAAATTTGAGTACAGCCTTAACTGTGTTTTTTGTGTCTTTCGAATAACATTGAGCCTCTGGGTTCAGCTGGTAGAGATTTTGTAGTCAATGAGGTATTGGACTCCACATCTTCGATGTTTAGTGTTTTCAACAGGAATGCATGACAAGGTGTCCACTGTTGTTTTCTTTGTGTCAGGAATTTGCTAAATCCTGGTCTCTTTTGTGTTTCTCGTTTAATGCCTGTCCTGCTGGCAGATTTTAAAATCCCCCAGCCCATCCCACCCCTCCCCCTGTTGCAAGCTACTATGTGGATTAATTCGGCAGATCCCTTGGATTCAGTCTGCTCTGTGGCATAGCCCGTGTTGTTATGTTGATGGACTTGGCAAGCAGCCAATCAGCTCATTTGAAATCCGGGCCTTGGACCGCTTCTCATTCAGGATTGGTGGAGCCCCATTTTGTCAATTCTGTGAAAGATAAAAGAATGAAGCAGATTTCAGGCACCCTCAGCTTTCTTTCTGTCAAGCGATTTAAGGGGTTCCCAACCTGACCTGTGAAAGGCACTCCTATTTAAAATACTGTAGGCAGTAGCTAGACCTGTGAAGGGAACTACAGATTTGAAAAGTCTGTAGCAGTTCAATCCTCTGTCTGAATGGCTGGGAAAATCCCAGTCTGAGAACTCACTTTACGATACAGTCTGAATCTCTGCACAGAGACCAGACAAGCAGTTGCAAGACAGAGTGGATATATAATCTGCTGTAAACTCTCAGGTAGAAAACTCTGGTAATACCTCAGCGAGACTCAGAGTCCATCTGGTGGATATATAATGGAATTGCACAGACCTGGGGCAAAATTCTCCTACCCGCCCCGCCACATTTCTGCCCCGACCGGCCGGCGGGAGTCTCCGTAACACCGGCCGGTCAATGGGGTTTCCCGTTGTGGGGCAGCCCCACGCCGTCGGGAAACCCCCGGGCGCCGGCAAAACGGAGATTCCCGCCGGCGGAGAATGACGCCCCTGATTCTCCTATGTGAAGGCGGTTTCCCCAGATGCAGACCTACAGTCTGGGAGTTCTAATGGATGTTAGTCCTTAAAAGATCGAAACTCACCGATGGTGTAATACCTAGATCACCGGCTACAAGGGCCTCAACCTCAGCAGTGAAGATCCTCAAATATTCTTTAAATTCCTGTTATTTTTAATCCTTTCCCTACCCCAGACTGTATGTTTGTCTTTTGTGTGTCTAGGTGAAGGGTGAGACAGGATTTTGGGAATAGTAGATCATTGTTCCATTATTTCCATTATATGTTCACCTTTGTTAATGTTTTACTTATAAATCTGGTGCCCATACCTCATTGGAGCAGTCAAGGGTGAACGATTCTCAGGAAAATACACATATTATTGGTAAATTCACTTATGATGTGACTCCGGGGTCTGTGGGGCTGGAACTGACCGTGTACTCGCCCAGGGAGTCGTAACACTTGTTTTAAGTTTGTCCATCCATTTCTTGCTTGATGCCAGCTGCACATCCGAATAAACTTCGGTCTCTTCGCCGTGCAGTTCCTGAGAAATTTTTTGCCTGGTTTTCTCAAGGTTTTTCGTGGTTCCCTTAGTTTCTGGTGCCCTTGCTCCAGAGGACTTGTTTCAGTTTTTTCAAGATCTCTGGATAATTTTGGAAATTGTGGCTGAATTTTCTCAGTTAGTCTTGCCGTCGCAATTCATCTAATTTTATGGATGAGTTATAGATGTGTACATCCTTTTTTACTTAAAGGTTGACACACTCGGGGTAGGGGGGAATAGAAATATTCCACCATGGTTTTCAGTGCGCGGGAAGAGCAGGGGGCTGGGGTGGGGGGGAGACCCTCAGTAGCTTTTACACTGGTGGAATTTCCCTGCTTGATTGTCCCCGCCACTTCCTCCCATCCACCACCAGTGACGTAACGGTTGTAGCCATCTGGGAGGCCACGTCCCGATTACAAAATGGACACTTGCAAAGACTGCGAGGAAAATTGGACAATGCTAAGAAACAAGCAGGTGCAAACTCTATCTGTTGATGAAATACTCAGACAGGACAGAAACTACCAAACGATTTACATACTAATGAGCCATTTCCGGGGACAAAAGGGAAACATTTAGATACACAATGTTAGGACAGACTCCCCAGCACCAGAAGAAGCTAAGACAAAGCAGACTGGCAGTCACCAGGACACGCCCAGCGATCAGGGAACCACCCCTCTATTGGAGGAAAATCGATACTGATGATTGGGAAAGACCCAATTAGTTGGGGCCAAGTTCAAGGCCCACCCAAAAGAGCGCTTTTGGGGATAAAAGGTATCCCCCAAGGGAGAACGCCCTCCTTTGGCTTTGGCTCTCAGCGAAGAGAGAGACCAGCCTAGCAGCTACAGCAGACCAAGTAAGTTCCAAGTCAACGCACGCTATGAGATAGATGCTCCGAGTTGCTACCCTGTAAACAGCTCAACCCAGCAGCCTCAGAACCGAGCAACGGCCATTGTTCCTCTGACTGAGTGGGCGCCCAAAGCTAAGTATAGGCTTTAGTAATAGTGGCAGTTTAGTTTGTAGAGTTTATGCATGAGTAGATTTGACTGTGTGTAAATAAATGAGCATTGAGTTTGAACTTACTAACTGGTGTATCGAGTCATTGATCAGTATTCGGTTCTGAACCTTGTGGCGGTGTCGAAAGATACCTGGCGACTCTTGAGCAAACGTGATTAAATAGAGCCAAATTAAGAACCAACCAAAAGTTAGCAACATTTACTGGCGACACCTGACGGGACTCGATTTAGAAGTGGCCTAACCACTCCGAGAGAACCCAAAATTTTAATTGAGAATCCAATTGGGAACAGAAAGAAAAACCATATGCGTCAAAACAGTACTGATCAAGCCTCTGAGATTCGGAAGTATGTTAATGCATGCGTACTAACAGGGATATAAGGTAAACCTGAGAGATTTTGTTGCGAAAAACTGTCGGGAATTTTGTAGGCCGGAAATTAACGTAAGCCGTACCCGTGTTTACATCACCGCTTTATCACCCCCTGTTCCAAATTCGATAGAGATCCTGGTAGAGAAAATGGCAATGAAGGCAAGAAACGCCTTATGAACCCCCAGGAATTCGAGGTCGCAGTGACCAGCAGTAGAGTAGGACAGTGTCCCGTTTGGGAAGATGAGACCAGGAAATATCTCAAAGGGAAAGGATGGCCCCTTTGGAGTGAATTATGTGATAATGAGGAAACAGGACCCGGGAGTATAGGACATATTGGTGGGAGAACCTGTCAGAGATCCACAAGAAGAGCTTGGGAAAAGCTCGCAAACCGATGGCAATTGTGTCCTGTTTGGCACAATTGCGAGGCACAGAGGAGGTCGTTAGGACGCTCTGTAGAGAGGTAGAGGAGAGAGACAGAAGTAGTGAGGTAGACGTGAGTGAGGTAGAGAAAGAGAATCGAGATCTGAAAGAGCAGTTAGCAGCAAGGGACAGAGATGTGGATGATGCCAAGTGGGCACATCAGTCTTGTCTCGCACATTTGAACAGCTTTCAGACACAATACGATAAGGCCTACCAGGACACGCAACATGCGGTCTTGGTAAGCCAAGAAACAGAACAGCAAGTTGAGAAATTGCAGAAACAATGCAATGATTTAAAAGCAGCCCTACGAGCACTCCATACTTCCACGACGGAACAAAGGCAGAGCTCCGTAGACCATGCAAAGTGCCAGAAGCAAATTGCTGAATTGCAATCTCTGCTGTCCGTGCAAAATGGATTTCAGAGTACATTCGGACACCAATTAGATCAAGAAAATGGCCCCGATTGGCAGTAATTGAAAGAGACTGCCCATAGATACGTACATGGGACATGTATGCAGGAAAACCCCCAGAAAAGGAAAGCGCCCAACCCCCAACCGAACAGCAGAACACACCCCCATGAACCCTGTAACCACACACCGCAGGGCCACAGGAGAAGGAGAAGCAGATTTCCTTTACACAATCCCGTTAACCGTGACCCAATTATTGGACGCATGTGGAAAAATTACACTGTTCCTTCCCACTTCAGACCCCCACCAATTTTTCGCGAAAGTCAGACAACAGGCTACCATGCACGGCCTGGACGGAAAGGAGCAAGTGAAGCTCACAGTTTTAAGCCTCGACCCTTCAGTCGTAGCAGCCCTTCCCGACCCACAGAATGTAGGAGGAGGCACACTCCAAGAGCTGCACACAGCGATCCTTGATGCGATCGGCTTTAACAGAGGAGACCCCGTAGAAGGCCTAAATAAGTGTAGGCAAAAGAAGACAGAGCACCCCACAGCGTTTGCTGGACACTTGTGGATTCACTTTACCGCAGCTTCTGGAGAGTTAGCCCGCGCCCATTTGTCCCCAGATAATATGGCCAAATGGACCCGAATTCTAGTCTCCCACGCCACAGAAGCAGGATGAAAAGCTTGCGCAAATTATGACCCCTCAGGTGAGGCCCACAATGAAAAATGGGTTTTGAATAGATTGTCCTGCGCTTGGGAGCAATTAATTGCAGGCAATACCACATTTATAACACCCGATGAAGAACAGGTAGAAATGAACCCAGTTAAGGCACACCAGAACCCCGCATGGGTAAATGAGGGCAGGAACAGCCAACCCCAGTCCAAAGCTCAAGAATGTTATAATTGTGGGCAGCTAGGACACTTAGTACGAGAGTGCAACGTGCCCCAGAAGCAGCAGAGAAGTCAACAGACAGGTACCCTAAACAGGAATAGGGCAAAGCCGATCCATAGCGTTAGCGCCCGTTCAGAGAGTACAGACATGAACGGCACCGACTGACGGTGTTCGGGCTCCCCAAGTTGGGTCTGCGACACCGTTTGGGACAAGTCCGGTAGACCGGTAGTAGCAGGCAAAGTTCGGGGACAACCCGTGGAATTTCTTTGGGACACAGGAGGGTCCCGCACCACTCAATTCCTCCACGATGTTCCAGCGAGACACGTGGCCCACAACAGACACCATTACACTAAGCGGTTTTACAGGCCATTTACAACAAGGACACATCACAGCCCCTATAGCAATACAGATAGGGAACATCGCAACCAAGCACCACGTAATTCTAGTTGATCTGCCCTAGATAGCAGAACATATCCTTGGGATCGATTTCATGAGCTCCCATAACCTCTCTTTTGATCCAGTTAACAAGTGTGTTTGGAAAATGGCAAAGGCAGCACGAGCCCCCGCCACGCTCACAGTAGGAGAATACGTAAATAGGATTAGCTCAGTAGGAGACTTCTGGTTCGACCCTCGAGCCATTAGTGCAGACAAACATGTTAGGGCAGTCCTGCAGGAACACAAAGCAGCATTTGCACGGCACAAGCACGACTGTGGCAGTTTGACTAGCTTTGTGAACATTACAGGTCCCGACCCTAAACCCCAGAAGCAGTACAGATTTCCCCAGGAAGCAGAGGGAGAAATCTCCAAAGTAATAGAGAGTTTGTTGGATCAAGGCGTACTCAGATCAGTAGCCTCCACAAACAATGCACCGATTTGGCCCGTCAGGAAACCGGATGGATCATGGCGACTGACCATTGGTTACCGGGAACTGAACAAAGTAACCCCAGCAGCAGCCCCCACCGTAGCCACGAGTCCCGAGACCATGCACAAACAGGGGCTCCGGTAAAAATTTGTTTCGGTTTTGGACATTAGTAATGGCTTCTGGTCCATTCCATTGGCTAAAGCGTGCCAGTACAAATTTGCCTTTACATTCCAAGGGCAACAATATACGTGGACGTGCCTTCCACAAGGCTTCCACAACTCCCCCTCCATTTTCCACCGACAGCTGGCAAATGGACTCGCAAAATTCTCCTGCCCCGATTGTCTGGTCCAGTATGTAGACGACTTGTTACTACAGACAGACACAAAGGGAGAGCACCTTTCACTTCTCGCCAAACTCCTAGCACTCCTAAAAGAAATTGGATGTAAAGTCAACCCCAAGAAGGCCCAGATTCTGAAAGAAAAAGTGATTTACTTGGGAACAGTGATCACTCATGGTAAACACGAGATTGAGCACAAGAGAATTGACTCGATCGTCAAATTGCCCCTTCCCCACAATGTCTCAGCCCTCCGGTCATTTTTAGGACTAGTTGGTTACTGCCGAAACCATATTGACGGTTTCGCCACTAAAGCAGCGCCCCTTTCCGAACTTCTCAAGAAGCAGGCACCTTGGGAATGGCTTTCACAGCATACAGATGCCGTGGACGCTTTAAAAAGAGCACTCAGCACAGCCCCCGCACTACAGGTCCCAGATCCACATTCCCCGTACGCTATAGAGGCAGCAAACACTGACCGAACCCTTTCGGCCGTGCTCCTCCAGGAACGCCACGACCAGTTACGTCCTGTAGCATACGTCTCACACGTGTTAGACCCCGTAGATCAATGATTTTCTGCCTGTGAAATGCACCTGCTCGCAATTGTTTGGGCAGTGCAATACTTCGCATACGTTACAGGACTCAACCCCATCACCATCCTCACAGAACACACACCGACACAGCTATTGTTAGACGGCCGACTTAAAGATGGCACAGTCAGCCAAATCCGCGCAGCCCATTGGACCCTTTTACAGGGACGGGACATCACGGTAAAGAGAACCAAAACCCACACATTCCTTGCCAATAATCTGCAGTATGCAGGCACCCCTCATGAATGTGAGATCATCACCACTAAACACAACACAGGCCCATTTATTCCCCAAACACCCCCCAGGAAAACAGATAGTACACCCCAGAGACCCCAGCCCACAGACACGTGCGCACCCCTAAGGATTTATGTGGATGGCTCATCCACAGTGTTAAATGGAGAGAGAATAACCGGTTGCGGTATGTATATAGAGGACGCGCAGGGACGTGCCCTAGATGAAATTTCTTTGAAGTTGCCAGGACACTTAGGCTCGCAGGCAGCAGTGCTGGCAGCAATTGCATATATTGTAGACCACCCAGACTCGTTCCAGACCCCAGCAGACATCTATTCAGACAGCTTGTATGTCTGTAATAGTTTGACAGAGTTCCTACCACTCTGGGAAACAAGAGGATTTGTTTCCGCGGACGGTAAACCCCTACCCTCAACCCTATTACTCCGCCATATCTTAGAGAAAGCGAAGGATAGGAAATACGGTATAATTAAGGTTCGTAGTCATCACCGTTTTTCCCCCCCTGGAAACGTTAAAGCAGACGCCCTAGCGAAGGCAGGCTCCAGGCATGGTTATTTTTGGAACCCCCCCGAAAGCACCCCAGTACACGCAGTACAGGTCTCACAGACCAACATTAAGGATTTAGCGAAGGCCCAGAAAGAGGACGAGAAACTCAGGGAAGTTTTAAAGGGAACCTTCCCAGCCCCGTACGACAAGTTTAGAAACGCGATCACCACACACGACGGTGTGATTTTAAAGGATGGCATTTATATAGTTCCCAGCCAGGACAGGAACCAGATCATTTGTCAGTTCCATGACAATCATGGACACCAAAGAAATGAACCCACCCTAGCCCACCTCAGACCGCTTTGTTGGTGGCCTGAATTAAAAATCGATGTCACACACTACGTAGAGAATTGTTTAATCTGTGCCCAGAACAATCCGGACAGATATGCTTAAAAGGCTCAACTTAGCCATACCCGCCCCGTTAATGGACCCTGGACAAATCTCCAGATAGATTATATAGGACGCCTATCCCCGTGCATAAATGGTTATAATTATGTGTTGGTGGTCATAGACACCTTCACAAAGTGGGTGGAAGCATTTCCGTCAAGAACTAATACAGCCAATTCGACGGCTAAAATCTTAACACCCCACATCTTTACAAGATGGGACCTCCCACGCAGTATAGAGCCCGATCAAGGCTCCCTTTTCACCGGACGTGTAATGAAAAACGTCCTCACGATTTTCGGAATTACACAAGAGTTCTATATCGCATACCACCCCCAGTCAAGTGGTATTGTAGAACGAATGAATAGGACATTGAAAGCCACCCTCAGGAAAATGGTTCAGCAAAATAATAGCACCTGGGATTCAGTACTCCCATTTGCTTTGATGTTTTTAAGAAACACAGTATCTACATCCACAGGTTACACCCCCCACACCCTCATGACCGGACGCCCCAGAAATACTGAGTATTTATTAGGACTGAATTTGGCCAGTCCCGCAGTTATAGCCCTCACGCATGAAAATTCGGTTGCACAACTGGTACAGAACATAAAAGCAGCCCAACTCACCGCAGCAGTGAGACTTGGAACCAGGAAGAAACTGAGCAAGGCCTGTTCCGACAAAACAGTACACGCCACTGAGTTTACAGTCGGGCAACAAGTTATGCTTTCCCTTTACAACCCCAGTTCATTCCTCTCACCAAAATTTTACGGACCGTACTCCATTTCGGACAAAGTCAGCCCCTCAGTATACAAAATAACCTATCCCAATGGTAAGTCTGAGTGGTTTCATATAAACCAGCTCAAGGCTTATGGCTCACAGAATGACCACACACACCACATTCTGCTCGCAGCAGCAGACGATCATGCCCCCCCCCACAGATGACGTTTTCCTCCCCTCCCCCAACCACTCCAGCCTGCCCTCAGACACGACTCCGCCCCCAGAGGCACAACTCCACCTCTCCCATCCCTCAACCAGCAGCAACAGCGACAGTGATAGCGATTAAGATGATGATAGCCACAGCACACCACGATACGACTACACCCCTGCACCAGGCCCCACTCCCAGTGAATCTGAGCATGATTCTACCGACCTATTTGAAATCACTTATATCAAAGCCCCTGACCCAGACCCACCGCCCGACTATTACGGATTGAAGCATAGTAGCTCCAACCTCGACACACGCTTCTGGCACCGAGACAATTCGTTCAGGCTCATCCGGAATGATGAGATGGACCCCAATTCGCCCCAAGCAGCTTTAGCACGGTTACTACAGACAAGAGTTTGGCAGCCGGGAGAAGATGATGACTTAGTGTCTGACTCCCACCAAACGAATCCCTTTGCGACCCTGTTCGCTATTGAGCAGTGAGGTGTCCAGTTGATGGAGAAAAAAGGAACCGATGGAGAGATACGGTGTCCTTTCTCATGGAACCTGCAACATGTTTGTTGAATGTTTGTTCGTTAGTGTTATTGTCAAGTGTTGTGTGTAAACTCTGAAAGTTTTTCACGGCCCCACGTCACCACTCCCTTTGACGGCCAATGGCTGTTAGAGGATCTAGTTTGTCCCCAGAAACTTGTTAATGGAACAAGTTTGTCCCAGACAAAAGTTCAGAGGAACTAGTTTGTCACCAGAACCTTGTTAAAGGTACAAGTTTGTCCCAGACAATAGTTCAGAGGAACTAGTCTGTCGACAGAACCCAACTCATAGTTGCGCTCCTAATTCGAGAGGCAGCCCCCCACGACGACCACATTCTTATCCGTTCTTGCCGGTTGCTCAGGCAGTGGAGAAACGGCACTGGTCCCCGCCCTGCCTGAGGACCCCCCTCTGGTCAGCTACGTTCGGGTAGAGCACATACGGCATTGATCACCGTCCTACCCGGGGATTCCACCCATTTCTTACCCGCCGCGGCCCATACGCACCCCATTTTGGCTCGTTACGTTCAAAATTCTTTTGTTTGGTTTTGGCAACCCTTAGGTTGCTTCCCTATGCTATTTACATCCTCAAACACTGGGATGGTAAATCTCACAGGCTGCGAGACGGCTCGCAGTACGGCAGTATTTTCTTAGGTGTCTTGTCTAAATATTCGGTTTTTTTAAAAAAATGAGGGAGTCACAGATGGTGACCAATTATAAAGGGAAATTGGCAATAAAGGACAGACAGACATACGAGATCTTAAGCAAGATAATAACAGAAATTATGCTTGTGTTCACAGAACTCCAGAAACCCAGGAACCCCAGAGGAAGACAAAGAAGTCCAACAACGATGAAGACAGCCTTCGTGTTCACATGGATCTTAGCGGGATCCCTTCAGTTGCGCGCGGACACTACCCCCCTGACCCCTACCACACAAACCGTAAATGACCCTCACCACTGTAATACACGGAACCCCGAGATAACTAGCCCAGCGACAGCTAGCAATACCCCGACTTGGTGTGATAAGTTTATCACCTGGTACTCACCCTCATATGTAGTCGAAGCACTCTTGGTGCTGGCGATACTTTGCAGTGCCGTGCAAACGTTTAGAGTCAGGAAATGGCGAAACAGAGCATATCGCTCTCGCACCACGGTATACAGATTTAGGTCCCCCATTTACGGATTTCACCAGACCCCCGAACCCATTGGGACGGATTAAAGAGCATCCATTTTGTTTAATGTATTCTATGGAATAAAGAGATGTAAACCTCTGCGTCTGACTGCCAGGCCAGAGAAATTTGTGTGCTGCTATTTTGTACAGTTTAAGATGTATAGATTATTTTTGGATTGTTTGTATTTTTGGATTGTTTAAATGAAGATAGTTTATTGAGAATAGTTAGAGGTTCCAGTTTTTTCTTTTTCTTTAATGCATGTATTAATGTCATAGAATTTTTTGATAGTGAATGTATTTAAAATGGTTTAGGTAAAATTGTGTAGCATAGGATAGGACAGTGTAGAGCCTAAACATGGATGCCCCGGGGATCAGAGGATGAAGATGCCATGGTAATGCGATCCTTCATGCTTCGCTTTGAGGATTACAAGGAGGGTGTATCGCCATCTGGGATGGCCACTTCCCGATTACAAAATGGACACTTGCAAAGATTGCAGGGAAAATTGGACAATGCTAAGAAACAAGCAGGTGCAAGCTCTGTCTGTTGATTAGAACCTTAAACGCTCAGACAGGACAGAAACTACCAAACGATTTACATACTAATGAGCCATCTCAGGGAACAAAAGGGAAACATTTAGATACACAATGTTAGGACAGACTCCCTGGCGCCAGAAGAAGCTAAGGCAAAGCTGACTGACAGTCACCAGGACATGCCCAGCGATCAGGGAACCACCCCTCTATTGGAGGAAAATCGATACCGATGATTGGGAAAGACCCAATTAGTTGAGGCCAAGTTCAAGGCCCGCCCAAAAGAGCGCAAAGCCCTTTTGGGTATAAAAGGCATCCCCCAAGGGAGAACGCCCTCCTTTGGCTTTGGCTCTCAACGAAGAGAGAGACCAGCCTAGCAGCTACAGCAGACCAAGTAAGTTCCAAGTCAACGCACGCTACGAGATAGACGCTCCTAGTTGCTACCCTGTAAACAGCTCAACCCAGCAGCCTCAGAACCGAGCAACGGCCATTGTTCCTCTGACTGAGTGGGCGCCCAAAGCTAAGTATAGGCTTTAGTAATAGTGGTAGTTTAGTTTGTACAGTTTATGCATGAGTAGATTTGACTGTGTGTAAATAAATGAGCATTGCTTTTGAACTTACTAACTGGTGTATCGCGTCATTGATCAGTATTCGGTTCTGAACCTTGTGGCGGTGTCGAAAGATACCTGGCGACTCTTGAGCAAACGTGATTAAATAGAGCCAAATTAAGAACCAACCAAAAGTTAGCATCACGGTGTTCCTGTCAGGAAATGATGGGGAACCATAATAATATATTTCAATATAATTAGTGGAGCGCCCCGCCGTAGCATCACTCCACATAGAAAAGTCCCCACCAAGCGGTGTGACGTCACATTGGCATGGTTTACAACAGGATTTTAAAAATGGGGAACTGGCAAACAGAACACTGGGGATGCACAGGTGAGTACAGTCCCCAGGGGAGAGAGGTACACCCGCGGGCAGCACTTAGTACTGTCCCAAGAGCTGCCCCAGATACTTCCAGGGGGTAGTGACATGGGGTCCATGGGGGAGGCACTGAGGGTTCCGTGCCCATCGGACTGGGGATCTGTGGTGGGGTGGTTCCCTCATTCCAAGTGGTGGAGAGGGATGGGGTTGGCACCGGGTGCCGGGGTGGTGAGCAATGGCTGACATAGGGGCCCAGACACGTGCCCACCTCCACCGGACACACATCCACCCCCACCCCTAGTGCCTTCTCTGTAGCCAGCTCAGCGTAATCCATCTCTTACACTCTTCTGACAGAGCAGGTTGAAATATTTGTGAACAGGTGTTCATTGTGAAAAGGTGAACATGCTTCTATAGGTTTGTGCCCCAGCCCCACGCTATCCTCTGTGTTGCACCCACACCTAACACCTGGCATCAGGAGACCTTACGCTATGACTCGGTGGATCCCCAAGCGGTACCTCAGGAGTGGAGAGGACCTGCTGCGATTAACACCCTGTGACTTGGATTCCCCCGTTGGCGGTCATCCTCTGGAGGGACCGGGCCTGGCAGTCTCTCAGGTGTCCCAGGTGGCGTAGTGCCACCCTGTTCTGCCTGTTGCCCATCAAATCCGCCAGGAACAGGATGGAGGAGTCCAAGACGCTGTGGCTTTCCGACACTTCCCTTGCGGGGGTCACCGGCACCAGCCCATTCGCCTCCTCCTTGCTTGGAGTTCTTGATGACCCCCGGGCAACTGGTGGGATTGTGTGGAGGTGGTGGGATGCTGGAGTTGTGGTGCTATGGGAGAGGTAGGGTGGTATGGGGGTGATGGGGCAATGTGGGGAGGTGGGGTTGACGGGGTGGTGTGGGGGCGATGTCGGTGTTGTGCCACATATGCCATAGGGACCCCGCAACTCACTTGGTTATTTGATGCCGACCTCCACCTTGGCGATTGCCCTCTCCCTGGGCCCACTGATTAGGCTCAGTGCCCGACGATCTGCGACGGTGAGGAGCAGCAGGTCAGAAATGGCTTCCCTCCAGTTTTTTCTCTCTCCCTGCGGTTGTGCCCTGCCTTGTCCTGGGTGGGGGAGACTGAAAACGCAATGTTAGGCAGTCAGATGTGGGCAGCACAGGGGGTGGGCAGCTGGTGGCCTTTGTGGAGAGGGTGGTATATGTGCTGGCAATTGCTGCAGGCTGCGCTGCAAGCTGGCGCGTGGGGTTTGGGGGTGGGAGGGGGAGGTGGGGGGGGGGGTTGTTACGGTGTGTAGGACGTGGATTGGTGCCAGGGACATGTTGTTGGCTACTCACCCTGCTCGCTCTGAGGAGGTTGTGCAGCTTTTTCTGGCACTGCTGGTCGATACTGGCGGTGGAGTCCTCGGCGCTCACAGCCTCTGCCACCTGTGCCCAGGTCCGGTGTATGGAGTGGGTGGCGGCCTCCTTCCCAATTTGGGGTGCAGGGTGACCCGCTTCTCCTCCATGGCATCCAGCAGGGTCTCGAGCTCCACATCTGCGAACCGGTATGCTGTTCTTCATGCAGCCATCCTTTTGTCTGGGGTGAGTGTGTGTGAGGAGTGGAGTGCTCATCTGTAGCTTCAGCTTGTCAGCCTCTTGAGTGTCAATCCCGACCCCGGCGAATCGGACGCTGTTTTTCATTGGAATTGCTCTAGTTCCACAAGGCTCCAGTGCTCGCTCATGAATGGATCCTGAATTGCTCCGGGACTTGCGCTGCTTCCATGGCCACAGAACACCACCGATTCAGTCCCAGCGTCAGCACATAGGGCTAGATTCGCCAGTCCAGAGGAAGTGTCTAGTTTTACAATGAAAAAGTCGGCGCCGCCCCCTCAATGATGGTCCGCCCAGTGGGGAGCTATCAGCCGTGCCACGTGAAACTCCCAGCATTCCCAAAGTAAATGGCCAGAGAATTGCCAGGTCCGTGGCTGCGCATGCATAGGGCGACGGCCTGCAGCGGACCTGGCTGGCCAAATAGTGTCCCCCTGAAGCCCCCCGCCACCTCCCACCAGTCCCCCAAGCCCTTGCCAAAGTCCCTCCTGCCTGCAGCAGGACTGTCCCTCCCGCCCGACTGTGGCACCGCTGGACACAGTCCGCAGCTGCCATGCCGGGTTTATGAAAACTCAGACCATACGTGACCCACGTGGTCAGGAACTTGGCCCATTGGGGTGGAGCATCGGGGGAGGGTCTCAAAGTGACGCGCTAATGCCGTCGCAATGGCGTGCTGCGCGCTCCTGGATGACGATGATTTGGAGGGGGCGGTGAATCCAAAAAACAGCACTGACCCCGATTCGGCCGCAAACGGGGATTATCCGCCCGATTGCCGAATGCAATTTTGGTGTCGGGCAAAGGAGAATCCCATCTTTAGTCTGTGAAATGGAGAATCCGGCCCCTTAAAGTCCTTCTCTAGTGTCTAATTTGAAGTTTGGTTTATGTTCATTGACCATAATGTCTGCACCCCAGTAGTTCCCATTAGATTCTGTAATTTCTCCCAAGAATGGCACTTCATTGGGCAGGATACCCTGGCCTCTCAACTCTGTGTTTTCTGGTGGCACACCATTTGCTGATGGTAGGATTCTCTGCTCCCGTTGTTTTCAACAGGAATCCCTGTGGAAACCACCCCATGCTGCTGGGAAACCCGTAGGGAGGGGTGTGCTGCCGGTGTGACCAGACAGTAAACCATTGCAGAATTCCGGTCATTGTCTTTTGTATCTTCAATTTCTTGAATGCCACTTGACAGCACTTAACCATCTTTGAAGTGGTTGATGTTTGTAAATATTGTTGATTCTCCTTAAATTTCTGAGTCAGGAATTGTTTTGCTGTGGCATACAGCTTTAAAATGTCCTCTCCTCTGACAGGAATGGCACTCCAATATTTTGGGGAAACATTCTTCACGCCTGTGCAGCCTTTTGCCGCCACAGCAAGAACACTGTGTAATGACAGCGACCACGCTCTTTTCATTCTTTCCTAATTTTTGGCCTGAATTTGACAACTGTTGGCCGCACGGGCCGGAAGCGGCCGTGATTTCTGCTTCTATCCTCGAACGTCCAAACAATGCAACTTCATGTTGGCCTGTCAACTAATGAGCGGCCATGGTGAAACAAACCCCTACATTGGAGAAAGGTTGCTTGTGGGAGAGAGAGCATGGCGGGGTTTCAAATTAGTGGATGAGGCAGCACCAATGAAGGCTGCAAGGAGTTCCAGAGGAGGCACAGGGAGCTGTCCAAATATAAGCTACAGTTATGGCATCGCTTGACACAACATTCAGGAAGGCAATGCAAGCACGGCAGGCACTCTGCCTCTCATTTCTCAGATGAGTGCCTGTGCACACTCGTGAATGCCAGACGGGACATCCTGATGTTGCAGGATGGCAAGGGAAGCCCAGCCCACTGAACAAAGAAGGCCTGGGCAAAGGTGGCAATCCTGATCAGTGGGTACAATATGGTGCAACACACCAGGACTCAGTGCTGATAAAGTTTCAATGATTTTCTGCATTCAGCAAGGGTGAGTATTGATTTGGCATGGTACTCTGCAGAGAGAATTTGAAGGGTGGCCATTCGTGGCACCCAGGGGTATAAGATTCAGAGTTAATTGTGCTGCTGTGTCTGTGAGATCAGACTTCTAGTCCTGAATGCATATGAGGGACAGATGTGCAAATATGACAGACACATCAACTGGTTCTGGCAGGGGGGGGGGCGGGGGGGGGGGGGACAGACACATCAACTGGTTCTGGCGGGGGGGGGGACAGACACATCAACTGGTTCTGGCCCGGGGGGGGGGGGGGTGGCTGCGAGCCTGATATGGTGTAGCAGGTAGAGTGTGGATTAACAAATGGATCTTTGTCCGTACAGGAGAAAAGAAGCCATAATGCCGCTGGGGGCGCACCTGAGCAAATGTGAGATGGACGCACTGGAGTCTGAGTGCGAATGTACACCAAGGTCATCTGGTCGTGGAGAGGCAGGCAGCTTAGAGGAAGGTAGGAGTCCAGTGGACAGGTGAGGGACAGGCAGAGACTATAAACACAA
The DNA here is from genome assembly GCF_047496885.1 of Scyliorhinus torazame. Taxonomy (NCBI): domain Eukaryota; kingdom Metazoa; phylum Chordata; class Chondrichthyes; order Carcharhiniformes; family Scyliorhinidae; genus Scyliorhinus; species Scyliorhinus torazame. The sequence continues at coordinate 202,093,332 of NC_092712.1, read as the reverse complement.
TTTCTAAGTTAGGGTCCACAATTATGATGCCACCATGATACTGATGTCCACCGTCTCACCCGCCCATCTAGCATGCACATTGACTATGTCATGATTGATACCACGGACATCCTCCCTCAGATGCGCCAATCTCCAGCGGCACTCGGGAATCCAAGGACCTACCATTGACACTGGTGGAGGAAGGAGTCACACACAGATCCACCCGCGTCACATCTGCTCTCACTAATGGATACCTTCTCGGATACAAGCACATTTGGTGAACTTTAGTTCATCAGCTCACACAGTAATGCAATGTGGGAAGAGCATGGCATGCTTGCATGAAGAGCTGGTGGAGGCAAAGAGTGCCCAGGGCTCCAGCTGTTGACAAACTGTCAGAAACCAGGATGAAGTTGAGTACAAGGCAAATGATGAGCCTCTGGAGTCATCCTTAAGGTGGCAGATGCTGGATATCCAGTGGGATACACAGAGAGATCTGCCGAAGATCCCTGAGAGTCTGTGTACCATGGTCTCTGGCATGGAGGCGTCCATTAGGAGCTTGAACGCTGTCTTGAGCCTGAGCATGTAACTCACAGAGGTGGACGAGGTTGCCTATCATCTCTGTGGGCTCCTCTCACGGTGCTGTGGGTGAGGATGGCAGTTCCTCCACCCCTCGGCCAGTGACCATGGCATCTTTTGAGACCATGATGACTGAGGAATCCCCAGTCATGTTGCTTGCCCCACCCTCCCAGGCAAAGCCTGTCCAGGCCCACCAGCCAGAGGATGACTGCCAAGGTCATTAAAGTTGACACAACAGAGTCAGCAATCTACCTCCAATGTCACTGCCAAAATGGATGGGATACCAAGACATAGCATTTGCAAGTGTAGTTTTAAGGCACCCTGAACACTGGATGGGATTATCATGAGTGATATTCTTTCATTTCAGCAGTGTTATGTATTTTTCTGTGTGACAGGAGGAATCATAGTATGTTTCTTGTTTGTAATTCTGCTAAATCAAGATTTTGTTTCAGAGCCCTGAGCGCCCTTTATGAGTTCCATAGATGCAGATCTCATCAGCATCTTATGATTGACGACAGATGCAGCAAACCTTATTATAGAAGTTCTGAGGTGTCAATGGGGGATAGGACTGCCACCTCAGAAATATGTATGAAGGAGATGCACCCTTGCAATGAGATACTGTGGCTACAAGAGCAGGTCAAAGGTTAGGAATCCTGCGGTGAGTAACTCACCTCCTGACACCCCAAAGCCTGTTCACCACTAACAAGGCACAAGTCACAATTCCGCACTTGCCTTGATGAGTGTAGCTCCACCAACACTCAAGAAGCTCAACATCCAAGATAACTTTGTTGGCAGCCCAACCACCACCTTCAACATCCACTCCCTCTACCAGTGACGCACAGTCGCAACAGTGTGTGCCATCTACAAGATGCACTGCAGGAACTTCTTAGGCAACAACTCCTAAACCCACGATGACTATCATGTCTTTTGCCTCTCCTTGAAACCTGGAGTAGCGTTGTGAACCATCTTTTCAAGGGATGTCCCTTGTCACCCAGCAGCCAACCATCCAACTGAGCTGGAGCCATAAACAGCTTGGCACCTGGGAGAGTCACATGACATATTCATCATGGGAACTGCCAGGGCACCTTGCACAGACTTGCAGAATCTGGGTCTTGTGGTGGCATACTGTCTGAGGGCGAACCCAGCAATAGCTGTGAAGCCTCTGGCTCACTCAACCTGGCTGGCTTTGTCCATCCAGTAATGAATGAACGTGAGGACCAATCTGAACAGTGTCCGTGATGAGCGCAATGCAACTGTAGACAGCAGATTTGAAAACACCACACAAATCCCCAACTAACCCCTGGAAAGATCCAGGGGAAAACAAATGGAGTACTACTGTGACCTTCAGAGCAGCTGGGATTGGGTGCCCACCCACAAGGGGGTTGAAGGCGATCTCTGGCCCAATCGTCCTGCAGAATGATGTCACCGCGTCCCTCGAGAAACGCCGCATCCTGCTGCACTGGACCTCGGACATGTTGAGGGAGCTGGTTCGCTGCCTGTACACTCTGATAGCAGGATAGTGACATCTTCTGCAGTCCAATCCACTTTGCTCTCCCTGCTGGCCCTGCCCCTGCTGTGCCTGCATGTCTCCTCTCACAGTCTCTCCCTGCAATGTTGTGGTGTCACCTGGCCTCCTCTACCTTCAGCCCCCCTCTTTCTCCTCAGAGCTGATGCCCCTGCAAATGCACAATACCCATCTGCTGAAATGCAGATGGCACTGTCCCATACACTGAGGCTGTTAATCTCAGCAATAAAGCGGCTACAAACACTCATTTGAACTCCTAACTCACACATCCAATGCTCTGGTCCCCTTATATCCTGGCTTTGTTGAGAAAAGTGAAGAAACGTAATGGCTGCCTGCACATGTTGCCCAGGCAAAGACCTCTAAATTGCAGGAAAAGTACAATGTCCTTCAATTGCCTTTTGACTGATTAATTGCCAGTAGCCATAATTCCAACTCCTGCATTCACCTTCCGACATTAATATTGGGAAAATGTGTGATGACATCGGGATGCGCACCTGACAGCTTCCCGCGAGATTTTACGCTCTTTCCGGTTAGCCATGTACCCGCTGATACTGAGTAAAATTCTGCCCAAGTAGATATGCTGCACTGTGCCAGTTGTTCTTATTCACAAAATCTCCCCGTTCCTTCAAATAAATACACTATTTTGTTTTCTCACTTCTGCCTGCCTTGTTAACTGAATAACCATCAGTAATGTTAAATCCTCCCTCGACTACAGAACATTTTGTTACGGACGCCAGACCAGATCTCAACAGCGACTAAGAAACTGGGCCAGAACCACAACTTTTCTTTATTTTTACGACTGTCCGGAAAGACCAATTAATTCAAGGAGTGATTACATGAGAAATAGGGCCTGGTTATTTTTAAAACAAAACTTTTTGTAACAAAAGAAAAACAATATTTAAACTTTTAAACTTCAAACCTAACAAGAACAGCTCACAGGTATCTCTTAACCCTAACACACAATTTCCCATTAAACAGTACGTAAAATGAACATACAGCTCTTAACTCCACTTACACAGAGAGGCAAAAATGATACTTGCCTTACAGAATATATTCCTGCTGGTAGTGAGGATCATTCAGAACTTGTCTGAATGCTTGTCTCTGTGGCAGTTTTTCATGGCCTCTTCCGGTTGTTCTCCAAATCCTTCTGCCCCACCTGTTCAAACTGCATTCTTCTCTCTCTGAGCTATGCCCAGCTCCTCAAAGATGGTTCTGTCCAGACATCTCCAGACTTGAACTCATCATAGCTATCTGGACTTTTGTTTACTTACTCCCTTTAATACAAAAGAACAGGGCCAATTTATGGACAAGAGAGGCCATCAGACTCCATAATGGGCTAATATTGAGTGGGACAATGTAACTCAGGCCAGGTAAGGGCATATACCTCTGACTCAGTGCTAGCAGTTTTACCGTCAGGCTGTAAACCCCTAAATTGCCCACTACATCTTTGATCCAATTCCCTAATATTTCTCAGTCATCTGAATTTGACAAAGTACCCTCCAAGGTGCCTAAAATAATGTGATTCCGAATTGATTTAACTTTCAGGGCTTGATATTCAGAATTCTCGGCTAAGCAATATAAATCGTTAATTTTTGTATTCGTTCAGGGGATGTGAGCATTGTTGGCTGGGCCAGCATTTGTTACCCATCCCTAATTGCCCTTGAACTGAATAGTTTGCTAGGGCATTTAAGAGTCAACCACATTGCTGTGGGTCTGGAGTCACATGTAGGCCAGACCAGGTAAGAATGGCAGATTTTCTTCCCCAAAGGACATTAGTGAACCAGATGGATTTCTATGACAACTGACGGTAGTTTCATGACTGAGACCAGCTTTCAATTCCAGATTTATTAATTGAATTTAAATTCCATCAGCTTCATAGAACATAGAATATAGAATAGTCCAGCACAGAACAGGCCCTTCGGCCCTTGATGGTGTGCCAAGCATTGTCCGAAACCAAGATCAAGCTATCCCACTCCCTGTCATTCTGGTGTGCTCCACGTGCCCATCCAATAACTGCTTGAAAGTTCCTAAAGTGTCCGACTCCACTATCACAGCAGGCAGTCCATTCCACACCCTAACCACTCTCTGAGTAAAGAACCTACCTCGGACATCCCTCCTATATCTCCCACCCTGAACCTTATAGTTATGCCCCCTTGTAACAGCTACATCCACCCGAGGAAATAGTCTCTGACCATCCGCTCTATCTATCCCCCTCATAATCTTATAATCTTATAAACCTCTATTAAGTCGCCTCTCATCCTCCTCCACTCCAAAGAGAAAAGCCCTAGCTCCCTCAACGTTTCCTCATAAGACCTATCTTCCAAACCAGGCAGCATCCTGGTAAATCCCCTTTGCACCCTTTCCAATGCTTCCACTGCCGGGCTGGAGGGGGGGGGGGGGGGGGGGGGGGGTGGGGGGGTGGGGTGGGGGGGGGGGGGGGGGGGGAGAGGTAGGGGTGAGTGAAGTAGCCGCTTGCTGGATTTCTCTGGCGAGCGGCTTGGGACTATTGCTTGCGTTGAACTGGGGACCCCTTTTGGGGGGTGACAAACAGGAGGTGATTGAGTACGGACATGGGCGGTTGTCCGTATTTAGTAAATATTTCTTTTCGATATGCTGTTTCTTTTCTGTTGTTTCTGTTTATTGCCTTTGTATGTTGATGAATTTCTGGCGTTGTTATCGTATCCTGTAACGGTTTTTGTTATATCATGGTTGAAGTGTGTCACGGCTTTGTGCCCTGTGATTAAATTTATTCTGTAAATCTTTTCAAGGTGTATTGAGGCCTTGTGCCTTGTGATTGTTTTTGATACCTCACTGTTAAAACATGTATTTAGGCCTTGTGCCTTATGGTTCTTATTTGCTCTGAAACAGTCGTATTGTATCGAGGCCTTGTGCCTCGCGGCTGTTTGTGTTATGTGATTGTGAGATTGTTAATTTGAAGTGTGTTGAGGCCTTGTGCCTTGCAATTGTCTTTGTTGTAACTGTTGAATTGTGATTACAATAACATATTTCCACATACTTCCTATAATGAGCTGACCAGAACTGCACACAATACTCCAAATGTAGTCTAACCAGGGTCATGTACAGTTGCAGCATAACCCCACGGCTCTTAAACCCAAGCCCCCTGTTAATAAACGCTAACACACTATAGGCCCTCTTCACGGCTCTATCCACTTGAGTGGCAACCTTCAGAGATCAATGGACATGAACCCCAAGATCTCTCTGTTCCTCCACGTTCCTCAGAACTCTGCCGTTGACCCTGTAATCCGCATTCAAATGTTTCCTACGAAAATGAATCACCTCGCACTTATCAGGGTTAAACTTCATCTGCCATTTTTCGGCCCAGCTCTGCATCACATCAATGTCTCTTTGCAGCCTACAACAGCCCTCCACCTCATCCACTACTCCACCAATCTTGGTGTCATCAGCAAATTTACTGACGCACCCTTCAGCCCACTCCTGCAAGTCATTGGTAAAAATCACAAATAGCAGAGGACCCAGCACTGATCCCTGTGGTACACCACTGGCTGGTGAGATTTGACCCATTTGGTGGGTGGAGTAGCAGCTGGGTGAGTTGATAGATGGGCAGGGATTCAGGTGGGTTGGGTGTAGTCAGGTGGTTGGGGGAACAGTTGAGTTGGGTCAGGTCAGGTCGATAGTCGGGGGTCAAGGGTAGTCCAGGGTCAGGGTATAGATGTGGGGTCAGGGAGGAGTTGGGTGATTCAATGTGAATGTGGAGTGGGGGGAGGGTGAGTCTGTTGTGTAGTGTCCAAGGGTTACACTAATATTTGCCTAACATTTCTAGGTAACAATCCAGGTAAGTCGAGCAAAACTCCCCACAGGAGTCCCCACAGAATGTCAGAGACATTCGCAAAAGGTCCCAGGGAGCAGGGGATTTACCCATTTTAAGTTCAAACTTCCTGGGCAATTGCCACATAGGTCCACGCGTCGGGATTTCTGCAGTGCCCCGATGCACATCTTGGGACTGATGGATAGAGGTCCAGGTTTACTGAGGTCATTCATTTACTGAAAAAAATGAAGTTGCAGAGAAGAGATACTTTAAGCATTTAATAATGCAAATAATAAACTCAGCAACATTCCATTTATTTTTAATAACTAACCTTTTCCCAGTTAGATGTTTCATTTTACACATTCCTGCGCTGTGCAGTCCTTTCAGGGCTGAAAGAATGCCGAGTAAGTCAGGAGGTGAACAACAGTCTGTTGGTACAAAAGACAAATCGTTTTTTTTTTGTTCTCTGAAGGTCAAAGCGCTCAAGTGGAGAAATTTGAAATTAGATGATATAGATTCTCCTTCAGTAAAAAAAACGATAGTTGTGGAGTATGTTCTGCAGCAAAGAGGAATACAAAGCCTTACTCTGCACACATTGTATTCTTCTGTACTGAGAGGAGAGGAAAGAAACTATTAGCTGCAGTTGAAGCAATAATTTCACGGAGAGTGCATTGTACAATAGTTCAATTTGCAGCTCATCAATTTTTGCCAAACTGAGCATTTTTTTCTTTTATTTTTGTTGAATTGGCAATGGGGGCCATTGAACATAATTAATATAAATCATGCAGAAATACCTCTGGAAGTAAATTCTGGAGAAGTCATTCAGAAAATTATAAGAGGGAATGTTTGATTTTATATATATATTTACATACACGTAGAATGTTGTATATTCTGCTGGATTGTTGAAAGCAATAGCCACTATTTTAAATTGGCGAGTGAGAAGTATTGTTTCTGACTTGCATTTGAAATAGGCTATTGCAACAGAGAGGTAGGGGAGATGGAGGTTCAATATAATAAAGTTAGAATGCAAACATAAAGAAACAAAACAGGAAATTTATGAAATTAACAAAGAACAGAAAAATGAAGTGATAATTAAAAATTACATCATTATAGAGTCACGGGTAAGTATCCTGTGTCCTGCCCCGTGGCTACTTTGATGGCAGGGGGCATTTATTCTGGTGGGTGAGGACCTTTGCACCTTTCTGTCTCTGTCCTGATTAAGTCCAGGGCAGGAAGACTGTGGACGGCTTCCCATTCTGCCACCAGTTGACATCCTTCAGTGGGCAATTAATTCCCACTTAAGGGCCTCATCCCACTCACACTGGTACTAACCCAGCTGCTGGCAAGGGGGTGCTTGCCATGTGGGGAGCACAACAAGCAAACCCTGGCTTGTTTCAGCGCTCCCAGGAGGAAGAGTTCCTTGTGCAAAGATGCACCCTGCCTGATCAAGGGACCTGACATTAGGAAGGGGAGGGGTTTTCCTGCTGAGAGTCATCCTTCAGCTCTTGCTGTTGAACACCCTCCACCTGCTACTCCCTTCCTGTCTTCATTCACTTATGCTTGGGTCCCTCTACGATCCTAGGCATGGGATTTCTGTCTCCAGGTTCCTCAATCCCAGGGATAAGTATGCTGCTGGCCTGTTACTGGCATAAGGGTCACAAGACACAGCATGCCTTCCTGAAAAGAGGCGAGACTGTGGTCACCAGCCACTGGCCAAGATCACAAGGTTCTGCCCTCAGAGACGTTACGACACAGAATAAGACCATTTGGCCCATCAAATTCATGCTAGTTCTTCGTAGCACAATCAAATCAGTCCCATTCTCCTGCTCTATCCCTGTAGCCCTGTAGGTTTATTTCCCTCAAGAGCCGATACAATTTACTTTTTAAATACTTACTCTTCTTCAGTTGCACCATCTTCGTAGGCAGTGAGTTTCAGGCCGTTACCACTCGCTACGTAAAAATGTTCTTCCTCACATCCCCTCCTGCATCTCATGTCCAAAACCTTAGTTCTTGTGCCATCAGCTTATGGGAACAGTTTTTCTTTGTCTACCTTTATCTAAACCCGTCATGATTTTATACACCTCTATGAAATCTCCTCTTAATTTCCTGTGGTGCAAGGAGAATCCCAGATTCTCCAACTTGACCTTGTAGCTAATCTCCCTCATCCCAGGAATCATTTTGGTGAACCTCCTCTGCACCCTCTATCGGACCCTCACACCCGTTCTAACATGTGACTGGAACTGGACACAATGCTCTTGTCATGGTCTAACTAGAACTTTATACAGTTTCAACATACCTTCCCTGCTTTTGTACTCAATGCCTCTATTTATGAAGTCTAAAATCTCATATACGTTACTAATTGCTCTCTCAATGTGCCCTGCCATCTTCAAAGATCTGTGCACATGGACCCCCAGGTCCCTCTGTCACTGTACAGAATTGTGCCATTTATTCGGTATTGCCTCTCCTTAGCCATTCTGCCAAAATGCATCATTTATCACTTGTATGTATTACATTCCATCGACCTCTTGTCTGCCCTTTCTGCTAGCCTATCTATGTCCTGTTACAGCCGAGTGGTATCATCCTCACTGTCACCCACATCTCCACGTTTGGCCTCAAAGGCAAATTTTGAACTTTCTTTCTGTATTCAAATATCGAGTGAGTTGTATATATCAAAAAAGCAATGGTTCTCACACTGAACCTTGGGGAACCACATTGTTTGCCAGCTTCCAGTCTGAAAAAACAATTGTTTACTACAATTCGTTGTTTTCTGTCCTGAAGCCAAATTTTCACCAAAGCTGACACTGTCCCTCCTATTCCAATGAGCCTCAATGTTGTTAAACAGCCTTTTGTGTGGTACTTTTGTCAAAAGCTTTCTTGAAATCTACACAGACAATATCTATTGCTTTCCCTTATCAACCTTCACTGTTACTTCATCAAAAAGTTAAATTAGGTTAATCAAGCACAACCTGCCTTTTACAAATCCATTTTGACTCTCCTCAATTAACTAAAGCCTCTCCAAGTGCCTGTTTATTGTTTCTAAAACTTTACCCACCACTGAAGTTAAACTGACTGGTCTGTGGTTACTAGAAATGTATTTACACCCTTTCTTGAATAAGCTTGTCACATTTTCACTCTCCAATTCTCTGGTACCTCTGGTACTAGGGAATATTGGAATATTATGGCAAGCTCTTCTGCTTTATCCACACTCACTTCCTTTAGCAACATGGCCTATCTGGACCCAGCGATTTATCCACTCCAAACGGAGCCAGTCTTTCCATGACACAGTGCCAATCAATTTTCAGCCTATTCATAACCTCTGACACTCCCACTTCTACAGATCATAGAATCCCTACAGTGCAGAAGGAGGCCATTTAGCCTATCGCGTCTGCACTGACGCTACGAAAGAGTACCCTTCCTGGATCCACTCCCCTCACCCACCCAGCCCTAACCCTGTAACCTAACCTGCACACCTTTGGATATTAAGGGGCAATTTAGCATGGCCAATCCATCTAACCTGCACATCTTTGGGCTGTGGGAAGAAACCGGAGGAAACCCACGCAGACATGGGAGAACATGCAAACTTCACACAGACAGTCTTCCAAGGCCAGAATCGAACCCGGGTCCCTGGCGCCGTCAGACAGTAGTGATAACCACTGTGCCACCATATTCTGTCAACATCCTGTTCCTTAATAATCTTCGATATAAAGTGACCATTAAGAATCCTAGCCTTGTTCTGCACCTTGAAGCAGATAATCAGCCCCACTTCATATCTTATTACCTGCTTATTATTCACAAGCCAGTAGAATATTTTGGGTATCCTTTTATGTTATCTGCCATTCTATTCCCATATTCTCTATTTGTGAGTTGTATTTTTCTCTTCACTTCCCCTATCAACTGATTGCATTTTGTCTTGTTCTTGCCTGAAGAATTCACTTGAAATAAATCATCTACCTCTGTCTGGATTTCATGGGCTTAATTTTCAACAAGTTGGGATGACCAAGGATTAGTGATCAAATGTAAGGGGGAAATTTGTGGCACCCTTTATCAAAGTTACAGAAGGAGCAAAAGAGTTTGGCTGGCAAGAAAAATAAATAACTTGCATTTATATAGCAACTTTTATATTCACAGGCCATCCCAAAGCAGTTTACAGCCAAGTATATTTGAAGTGTTGTCACTGTTGTGATGTAGGAATCATGGCAGCCAATTTGTACACAGCAAAGTTTCACAAATAGCAATGAGATAAATAACCAGATAATGGTGATGGATTCAGCTTTCAAAATAAATGAGGCTATCGGTCACTCATCATTATTAACGTGCAAATGAGAGATTCACCACTGAAACGTATGGAAGCACATCATTTTCTTAAATGATACCAAATGCACCCAAAAAAGATGTGACTTGTCCATTCTAGAGTAAATAATTATTAACAATATAACAAATGGGAATTACTGTCAAACAGTAATAATTTCTGGCAATAAATTTGTTTATTACAATTGGGGAGCCTCATTCCTTGAGGTTTTAATTCTTGTCAGACTTTTAAAAACTTTTTTCATTTTTTACTTTCTGACTCTTATTTTTCTTTCCTTCTTCACTTTCTGTACCTGCTTTGATGTTGAATTATCTATTATAACTTACACTTCTGGTTCAGATACAGTGGGCGCGATTTAATGGTCGTGTTGGCCGCTGGGTACTGATCAGCTTGCGATCTAACCAACCCGCTTCTGTGGCAAAATCAGGATCCTGCTGTAGCGTGGTGAAAAACTCATAATCATCACTTTAGGCCATTCTCCATACAATTAACAGGAGTGACCCCCTATCTGATGGCCCCTCATGGTCTAACCGCCTTCCCAGCACGTGGTCACGTGGGCGCCGATTAGTGTACCTTTTTAAAAACACAAAGCTGGTGGAATGGCTGCTGTGGGGACCCGAGGGGGTGAATAACCATCTTTGGTCCCAGGCAATCAGCCCAGGGGCACTGGGGTTGCTGCCCCGGTGCTCGGGGTTGGGGGGCAGAGTGGATGAGCCCCGGGGGTGGGCCGCCATCAGTGTGCAGGGGGGTTGGGTGACCGGATCATGTGTACCCATTACAGGGGCAACCCCAGCCCTTGATTGTCTGCCCCACCGACCACCCATAATTACCACTGACCATGGAGGCCTCTGGTTGCGCGGCGGAATGTCATTGCTAATAGGGAATAGGCAATCGTAGTTAAGTGAGCGCTTCACAGCTCCCAAGTGGATTCCCATGGGTGGGCAGGCCATGTGGCATGTGGGAGTTATTGCCTAGCATCCCAATCAGATCGTGATGCCTGGACACTGTGCCTGAACACTGCAGGAAGCAACATCATGGAAACAGCAGCCAACTTCTGAACACCCAAGGGCTGTACCCCAGCACCGGGGCCATTTCCGCAACCAGGTAGCAGAACATGGTCCAGGTAACGTTACATAAGGATATCTGGGGTACAGGGTCTGGGGTCCGGTCACTAGGGGCCCCCACTGTGGCCGGAGATACTTCGGCAGGGTGTGTCAGGTGACAGGGGATGTGGGAGAGGTGGGGGAGGAGAGGGAGGAGGGATCAATGGGTAAATGGAGGGTCCCTGGGTGGAAGCCAATTCCTTACAGATATTACATGGGATGGATGATATCTTGGACCCCGCGGAAGCTGCCTTCGCACTGCTGCTGGCAGGCCAGATGGCCAGATGCCAGAGAAGGCGGCGGCAGCAGCGTCAACTGAGACATGTGAAGGCAGCGTGACTCTGTGGGGATCATGGGTGACTGTCTCACGTCGGGCTAGGGTGGCCCTCCTTCAGGAGTTTCACATTGCCCACCCAAGATGGACAAAGATCAAGATGTTGGCATCCAGTTACAACTGGCGGCCAGGAATAGACAAAACCATTGAAGAGTTCATACAACAGTGCCACCCTTGCCAAATGCAACTATCTTTGCCACCTTCCACTACACATCACCCTTTGGAATGGCCAGGTTGCCCATGGACCAGGGTCCACGTGGATTATGCAAGTCCATTCTTCGTGCAAGGTGTTTTTGATGCTGGTAGATGTCCATTCGAAGTGGTTATCAATCCAGGAGAGGGGGTCCACTATCTCGGTAGCCAAGTTAGGGTCTTTACATCATGTGTTTGCTGTTCATGGGCTTCCCGAGGCAATCTTTTTGGACAATGACACCCCCTTCACCTGCGATGATTTCCAACACTTTGTGAGAGCGATTGGCAGACAACAAACGAGAAAAGCCCCAATCACCGAGAGTCAAACAGTCTGGCTGAGAAGGTGTGCAAACTTTCAAAAACCCCATGAAAAAGCAGTCGGATAAACCACCTCACCAGAAGTTGACTAAATTTTTTGTTTCTGTACAACTCGATCCCTCATTTAGCCAAGGGAGTCACACCAGCTGTGCTGCACATGGGCTGTTGGATGAGAACCCGATTGGATCTTGTATTTCCACATTTGGCTGGGATGGTGGAGGCATGTCAGGTCTCCCAGAAGAGTCAGCGGTCAGAGCAGAGAGATGACAGGCACAGTAGCACAGTGGTTATCACTGTTTCTTCGCAACTCCTGGGTCCCAGGTTCGATTCCCGGCTGGGTCAATGTCTGTGTGGAATCTGCACATTATCCCCGTGTCTGGGTGGGTTTCCTCTGGGTGCTCCAGTTTCCTCCCACAAATCCAAAAAGACGTGCAGGTTAGGTGGATTGGCCATGATAAATTGCCCTTAATCTATCATCAAGGAAGAAATAGCGAGGCATCTGGATGGAAATTGTCCCATTGGTCAGACGCAGCATGGGCTCATAAAGGGCAGGTCATGCCTAACTAATTTAGTGGAATTTTTTGAGGACATTAACAGTGCGGTAGATAACGGGGAGCCAATGGATGTGGTATATCTGGATTTCCAGAAAGCCTTTGACAAGGTGCCACACAAACGGTTGCTGCATAAGATAAAGATGCATGGCATTAAGGGGAAAGTAGTAGCATGGATAGAGGATTGGTTAATTAATAGAAAGCAAAGAGTGGGGATTAATGGGTGTTTCTCTGGTTGGCAATCAGTAGCTAGTGGTGTCCCTCAGGGATCAGTGTTGGGCCCACAACTGTTCAGAATTTACATAGATGATTTGGAGTTGGGGACCAAGGGCAATGTGTCCAAGTTTGCAGATGACACTAAGATAAGTGGTAAAGCAAAAAGTACAGAGGATACTGGAAGTCTGCAGAAGGATTTGGATAGGCTAAGCGAATGGGCTAGGGTCTGGCAGATGGAATACAATGTTGACAAATGTGAGGTTATCCATTTTGGTAGGAATAACAGCAAAAGGGATTATTATTTAAATGATAAAATATTAAAACATGCTGCTGTGCAGAGAGACCTGGGTGTGCTAGTGCATGAGTCGCAAAAAGTTGGTTTACAGGTGCAACAGGTGATTAAGAAGGCAAATGGAATTTTGTCCTTCATTGCTAGAGGGATGGAGTTTAAGACTAGGGAGGTTCTGCTGCAATTGTATAAGGTATTAGTGAGGCCACACCTGGAGTATTGTGTTCAGTTTTGGTCTCCTTACTTGAGAAAGGACGTACTGGCACTGGAGAGTGTGCAGAGGAGATTCACTAGGTTAATCCCAGAGCTGAAGGGGTTGGATTATGAGGAGAGGTTGAGTAGACTGGGACTGTACTCGTTGGAATTTAGAAGGACGAGGGGGGATCTGATAGAAACATATAAGATTATGAAGGGAATAGACAGGATAGATGCGGGCAGGTTGTTTCCACTGGCGGGTGAAAGCAGAACTAGGGGGCATAGCCTCAAAATAAGGGGAAGTAGATTTCGGACTGAGTTTAGGAGAAACTTCTTCACCCAAAGGGTTGTGAATCTATGGAATTCCTTGCCCAGTGAAGCAGTAGAGGCTCCTTTATTAAATGTTTTTAAGATAAAGATAGATAGTTTTTTGAAGAATAAAGGGATTAAGGGTTATGGTGTTCGGGTCGGAAAGTGGAGCTGAGTCCACAAAAGATCAGCCATGATCTAATTGAATGGTGGAGCAGGCTTGAGGGGCCAGATGGCCTACTCCTGCTCCTGGTTCTTATGTTCTTATTAATGTTCCAAAAAAAAGGTTAGGTGGGTTTACTGGGTTATGGGGATGGGGTGGAGGTGTGGGCTTAAATGGGGTGGTCTTTCCAAGGGCCGCTGCAGACTTGATGGTCCAAAATGGCTTCTTTCTGCACTGTAGATTCACTGATTCTATGATTCCATGACAGGTTTTTCAGGTGGAACATCCGGTTTTGGTCCAAAATTTCACAGCAGGCTCTCCTTGGTTAGAAGAACAGGTTGGGGCCTAGTCGGGGCCGGTGCCCTATGTAGCCGATGTTAATGGGAAGACCAGTAAGAAGCATGGCGACCACTTAAGGTGTCATAAAATCGCTTCAGTGCAGAAGGAGGCCATTCGGCTCATTGATGCTACACTGACCCTCCAAAAGAGCACCCTGCCCAAGACCACTCCCATGCACTATCCCTGTGACCTCACCTAACCTTTGGACACTATTAGCATGGCCAATCCACCTAACCTGCACATCTTTGAACAGCGGGAGGAAACTGGAGCACCCGGAGGAAACACATGCAGACACAGGGGGGATGGTGTAAACTCCTCACAGTCATCCAAGGCTGGAATTGAACCCAGGTCCCTGGCATTGTGAAGTAGCTGTGCGAACAACTGTGTCACCATGCATGACTGCCCCTCTTCACTTATCTTCCATCACGTCCCTCAGGTTTATGGTATCTCGGTACAGTGAATCATCTTTCTGTCGACAGTAGCGGCATCATCAAAGCCTCTGTGTCAACATAGTGGTTGGGCAATGCATATCTTCAACTTGCATCAGAGGCCATATCATGTGGCCTCATGAGAATTGGCTTTGAAGTTTTGGGTGTCCAGGACCCAGATTCTGGACTAATAAATGGGAGATGCTGCTCCTGGAAGCTCCAGACCACGTCTGGATCAAGAGTGCTTCTCACTGATCAGACAATGGTGCTGTCAAAGCACCCTCTGTGCACACAAAGGTGACCTGACTCACAGGCTCGCATCCACGATTGACAGTGACAGATTGTAGCATCCTACAGCACGATCTCATGCTGAGGACTCAGTGTGAGGATCAGACCGGAACATTATTCTTGCATAAGGGATGGCCTGTACAGACATGCCGCAGTCTGGACTCAGATCAGTCCTCAGAGACACTCATGTGAAAACCAGTGATTGATGATTGTCCTCAATGAGACACCTTTCAATGCTCCAGGCATACAGCTACAAGTGCACTGAGGTTTGCATTGCTATTCTGCCTCTTCAAGGCTGCCATAAGCAGTGGTCTGTTGGTGTGATGCTTGAAAAGATTGCATCATGTCTAATTTCTTCACTGTGCATTCTGGTGAAGTTCGTATCCCATAACCACATGCTCCGGAGACTGCCAATGAGGCCATTGTGAGTACTCATTCTGAGATTGAGAGATTGATATCCTTCATTGAAATGCTGAGGGTAGCAAAGAAGGTGTTAAGACTGAGCCTGCATGGAGGGCACAGGTGAAAGGGTTTTGTTTGAGCAAGTCATCTTCACTGCCCTGGAACATTGTGGCTATAAGGGTCTCCATGAAAATACTTTGCAGCAAATTGCACTCCATTTTGTACACTGGTGGAAAATGGGCTTTTGGCAGTACCCCAGGTGTTCCAGTTCTGCCCTTCATGACACCCATCACTGGCGAGCCCAAAACGTCCCACCTATAGAAAACATAGAAGTTTCTGTAGACTGCAAGCAATTACTTTTTCTTCAATTTTGATATAATGGGCTGGGTCGCGATGGGCGTGAAAATGAGCAGGCTGCTCAGATAGCGGGAGAGGCTGAAATTGATATCTACACCGGGCACCGATCGATTTCCAATCTAACCGGCCTGCTCCCGTTGGCGACACATGGATCCCACTGTGGCGTAGTGAGGAACTAATAATCACCAATTAAGACCATTTCCATCCCATTTACCAGAAGGATCCCCTATCGAACGGCCTCCCATGATCTAACCATCCCCCACTGCGAGAGGTCACATGGGCTCCATTCAGTACACCTTTTCAAAAACGTGAATCTAGCGAAATGGCAGATGTGGGGATCTGAGGAGGTGAGTAGCCATCTTCGCGGTTAGGCAGTCAGCCTGGGGGCACTGGGTCACTGTCCCAGTGCTCAGGGTGGTTGGAGGAGCCCCTGGGAGGATGGATTCGGTCGGGGGTGGGTTGCCCTCATTGGGAGGGTTGCCCTGGGTTAAGAGCCCTTGGGTCCCCCAGGCCACCCCCCAGATTGTATATACCCATAACGGGGGGAGCTCCAGCTGCTGCCTGTCTGTCCCATCGAACATCCGAGGACAGAGCCCACCCGTGGTAATATGATGAATGTCACTTTACTCTCACTGACCATGGCGCCTGGTGGCCACACAGATGAAGGCTATTGCAAATGGGGAATTGGCTATTTTAGTAATGTGAGCAGTTCACAGCTCCCAAGTAGATTCCCGTGGGTACACGTGCCCTGACATAGGCAGTTGTTACTGCCTAGCCTCCCAACCAGGCTGGGTTGCGGGGGCATGGCAGGGAACAGACGGGTGGTCCACTGCTGAGCATGGGGAGGGTGTGATGGTGGATACCAGGTTGTGCTGGGGCACGTTGTGACATTTTGCTGGGGGGGCCTCCGGGGGTAGCTGGCGGGACCGGTGCCAGTGGGCTGATGCCAACTCACCCATGCGGCCCGGTGGAGGTCGTTGAGCTTCTTGTGGCACTGAGTTGCGGTCCTCCTGGTGACACTCCCCAAGCTGATGGCCACTGCCACTGCCTCCCAGGTGGTACTGGCTGTCCTATGACTGACCCTGTGATTCCCTCGGGGGAACAGGGTATTGTGGACTCAACCACTTCCATCAGTCTGGCCAGCTCGGTATATCTGAATCGTGGAGCTGGTCTGCATGATGGCATGGCTGCATGCTGTCTTGGGTTTGCTGCTCCCCCTCATTAGCGTGGAGCTGCCGGGCGTGGTCCCGGCCAATCAGCCGGCGGGACAGTCATTTGCGGCGTTAAGTCCAGAGCGCATCATTCAGTATCCTCAGTGACATTAGATACCGATGGCGTACTCGTCGGATCGGCTGCCGGGTAACACCCAGCATTTCCACTCGCTACCACACACAAATGTTTCCATTAGATCGCGCTCAATTTTATAAAGTCTAACTTTAGGTTACACTTCCTTAAATTTAGGGCCTGTGAAATTGGAAATTGCTGCAGCTTAAAATATGGCACAATCCCAGTGGAATTTAACAAAGTAGCTTTGGTTCTTGGGGAAATTTAGTCAATGATTTTATGATTTACTTAGTGTGCCTTTTAAAATATTAATGAACTCTGTGCATTAAATAACAAAACCCTCAGAGAGTGCCAAAAATGTATGTTGGCAAATACTGAAAGAATTCAGTGACTAATGGGAGTAATACCTTATAGTTAAATGCTTTGCAGACTTCTAAAGCTCCCCTGCTACCTCATCCATCAGAAATGGGTTTAAAGTATGTTCAGGTTTATTGCTACGACATTCCCACTCAACTCCGTTGTAAACAGATAAAAACAGAAAGTGCTGGAAGTACCTCGGCAGGTCTGGCAGCATCTGTAGAGAGAGAAGCAGATCAGGTTGTTCATGGCAGCGGGATCTTCCGGTCACTACCATGCCACTGCACCCGCACTGCCACCGCGGGTTGTCCAGCATTGAGGGGCGCATTCAATGGGAAATCCCAGTGACCAGGGGCGTCATTCTCCGACCCCCCGCCGGGTCGGAGAATGGCCGTTGGCCGCCGTGAATCCCGCCCCCGCCCCCGCCGAAGTCTCCGGTACCGGAGATTGGGCGGGGGCGGGAATCGGGCGGCGCCGGTTGGCGGGACCCCCCACTCAATTCTCCGGCCCGAATGGGCCGAAGTCCCGCCCAGAAATTGCCTGTCCCGCCGGGGTAAATCAAAGCTGCTATTTACCGGCGGGACCAGGCGGCGTGGGCGGGCTCCGGGGTCCTGGGGGGGGGCGTGGGGCGATCTGACCCTGTGGGGTGCCCCCACGGTGGCCTGGCCCGCGATCGGGGCCCACCGATCCGCGGGCGGGCATGTGCCGTGGGGGCACTCTTTCCCTTCTGCCTCCGCCACGGCCTCCACCATGGCGGAGGCGGAAGAGACTCTCCCCACTGCGCATGCGCGGGTAACTGTCGGCGGCCGCTGACGCTCCCGCGCATGCGCCGCATTTCCGCGCCAGCTGGAGGGGCACCAAACACCATTTCCGCCAGCTGGCGGGGCAACAAACGCCATTTCCGCCAGTTGGTGGGGCGGAAATCCCTCTGGCGTCGGCCTAGCCCCTCAATGTTGGGGCTTGGCCCCCAAAGATGAGGAGCATTCTGCACCTTTGGGCCGGCGCGATGCCCATCTGATTGGCGCCATTTTTGGCGCCAGTCGGCGGACATCGCGCCGTTGGGGGAGAATTACGCCCCAGATCTGTTGAAGTGTGTTCTGTGCCTCTAGCATACTGCCTTTGCCTTTCATCAATGAACCCCCTGTTAAGTACTGGACACTTCCCGTATATGTCTCAAGCCACCACATCCATCATCTGCAATATTTTGCTTTTATTTCAGTGTAAACAATGCAGAGTACGTAGAACACAAGTAAGTTTGAGAGACATAGGTTCAGGGGAGGAAGGATGTTTTCTGACAGCTATAGAACACATTTTGTGAAGACAGCAATATGGCAGGGCCTGTCACAACTGGCACATTGCCCACAATGTTCCATCCACTGAATACTGATGGACAGAAGTTAATGGCAGAGTGCATACCATTTTGAGATCCTATGTCCAATGACAGAATACATCATAACCTCAGCTGTAAATGCTCAGTAGGAGATAAATTCCACTCCAGATCAAGACTGAATACTTCATGACACATTCAGTCACAAATCAAGTCAGGCACACAGTAAGGAAGTTACATTATTTACTCCAACTATAAAATAGTCTGTTGAGGGAAATGTGGAAAAGCGTGTTCAAGCATAGAAGAACATAGAATCACTATAATGTAGAAGGAGGCCGTTCGGCCCATTGGGTCTGCATCGACCCTCTGAAAGAGCACCCTTATAGGCCCACTCCCCCAGCCTATGGGGAGCATGGTAGCATTGTGGTTAGCACTATCACTTCACAACACCAGGGTCCCAGGTTCGATTCCCAGCTTGGGTCACTGTCTGTGCGGAGTCTGCACATTGTCCCCGTGTCTGCGTGGGTTTCGTCCGGGTGCTCCGGTTTCCTCCCACAAGTCCCAAAAGACGGGCTGTTAGGTAAGTTGGACATTCTGAATTCTCCCTCTGTGTACCCGAACAGGTGCCGGAATGTGGCGGCTAGGGAATTTTCACAGTAACTTCATTGCAGTGTTAGTGTAAGCACACTTGTGACAATAAAGATTATTATTATTATCCCCATCACCCCACCTAACTTGCACATTTTTGGACACTAAGGGGCAATTTAGCATGGGCAATACACCTAACCTGCCTATCTTTATTGTGGGAGGAAATCGGAACACCCGGAGGAAACCCACACAGACACTGGAAGAATGTACAGACAGTCACCCGAGCCCAGAATTGAACCCAGGTCCCTGGCTCTGTGAGGCAGCAGTGCAAACCACTGTGCCACCGTGCCACCCATGGAGCATTCTCTATATTCCACTAAATCACAAGATTAGTATGTTAGCATCATTAGTTTCAATGACTGATATTGGTGCTGCAATAAATGTCAAAAGTTATTTCCTTTGCAATTATCTTGCAACAGCACAGCCTGCAGATCAAATCACAAATATCACAGTGCATGTACCGATAAAATTGTACTGATAAAGCATTCTGATTATTTCTGTTAATTAATGCTGAAATGGGGGGATTTTAATGCTAAGTTTCTTTTTGCATGTGACCCCCTGAAATCCCCTTTAGTTGGTGGTGACGATATGAAATTCCCAAGACCTGCGTTTTGGACGGCCTGCACACTAGCTGCCCTCTCGCCTGCCGTTGATCTGGGGAATTACAATAAAGGTAATTTCAAGAATTTTCCTGCTCTCGCATGTTGTTAACTGCAAAGAGAAGATGTTTATTGTTTTGTGTGATAAAATGAACACTAATAACCATGTGTACAGCAGCATACATGCCTCCTTTTAATGGAATTCCTCAGTCTGGGAAGCTCAGATTTTAGATGAGACAGGAATTCAAGTTCAGGCTTGCTTTTCTTTAAACAATGTTTACAGAGCATGATTATATCTGAATCATCAGTAAAATATGCAGTATGTTAAAGTCTTTATTTGGAATATTTGAATGACGTTAAAGTGAAATACTGGATTGATGTGATTACATTAGAGAGGGTACAGAGGAGACAAGGATGTTGCCAGGAATAGGGAATGGAACATTGGAGGCTGAGGGCAGATTGAATTGAGGTATATAAAGCAATGAGATAGCACAGATAGAAAGCACCTATTTCCATAAGCAGGGAAGTCAATAATCAGGGAAATAGATTTCAAGTAATTGGTATAAGGGTTGGAGGGGTAAAACCCTCATTGTCTTTAAACATTACTTGGATGTGCATTTGAAGTGCCCTAACATCTAGGGCTCAGGAGCAAGTGTTAGTAAGTGGGATTTGTTGGCTCATTTTCAGTTGACGCTGACATGATGAGTTGAATGGCCGCCTTCTTTGCCATAAATCTTCGATGTCTCTATATTTCTAACTGTGCTTCATATCAACTTCAAATTCAACAAGTATTGCAAGTGTATAGCACGATTCTGAAGGGAAATGTAATGCTGCTTGACACATCTGATACTTTAATATTTTGAGGCATGATTTAATGTAGGTTTTGTTTTCAGAAAAAAGTAAGAATTGAATTTATGTTGTGCTTTTCAGAGCTAGCGGATGTCTCAAAGCACATTAAAGCCAATGGACTACTCGTGTAGTCACTGTTGTAATGTTGGAATTTGCACACAGCCGGCACTCACAATGTGACAATAATCTGTTTTGGGGATGTTGATTGATGGATAAATATTCACCAGGGCTCTGGGGATATCTCTCCTCCTCGTCTTCAAAATAGTGTCATGGGATCGTTAGCACCCACCGAGAGGGTGGACACAGCCTCGGTTAAACATCTCATTATGAAAACAGCACCTCCAACTGTGCAGCACTCTATCAGTACTATTCCTGCTCCTATTACATATTCTCTGATCCTTGCACAGGAAGTAACTTCATTGCAGTTTGTAGAGGGACACAAGCCTTGATCAATTAACCCAGCCCTCCCTTACATACGGACTTTACCTTTCTACTTCTTAGCATTTGTAGCACGAATTCAGAACTCTAGTGATGAAGACTGCCCTTGTGTTAATGTAGTCTCCAATACAATTAACTAGGCAGAAATTTGCACTCAACTTCTCGGATGCAAAATGAAATTTTATTGGTATCTATTGATTATAAAGAGGGTAATCTTCTTGTGGTTACAAAATCAAATGTTCTTAATACAGGCCCCTGCAGTAAGGTTTACTTGAGATGATTATACTTAGTAATTTACAAACGACTCGGAATTCAAAATGCTGTAATGGTTTCTTCTTTTTTAAATAAATTTAGTGTACCCAATTAATTTTTTCCAATTAAGGGAAATTTAGTCTGCCCAATCCACCTAGCCTGCACATCTTTGGGTTGTGGGGGCGAAACCCACGCAAACACGGGGAGAATGTGCAAACTCCACGCGGACCTGCAGAGCCGGGATCAAACCTGGGACCTCGGCGCCGTGAGGCTGCAGGGCTAACCCACTGCACCACTGTGCTATCCCAGTAATGGTTTCTTTGCTCAAAGCAAACAGCTGCGCAGGTTAGAAGTGGAAATGGAAAATATGAAACAAAGATAGTAGATAGCTTCTTAGGCAAAAAGTATAGGATGATTCTAGAATGGAAATAATAGCCTAAAACTATTACCTTTAAGGAATTTGGTATATCAGTCTAAGTCAATCTATTCCTGCCCCGGTAACATGCTGATTGGTTTGGATGTGTCTGCAATACATTTGGTTTGATGATTGGGTTGTCCATCTTCAAAATGCAGAATTAACTTCGAATTATCAGTCATGTTGCATCTTCTAATTCTTTAGTATGTGTTGGTATGCAAAATCTGTTCTTATCATTGCACTGGTATGTACTTTGTCTTATGGTTCCTTCTTTTGGACAATGGAAGGCTCATATGAACTCTAATGTCAACCTGACCTTCAGTAGAAATGTTGCATTTGTTTTGCTCGTTTGCAAATGCTGTGTCTTATTTCTGCAAGCTATGTGCTTTGCAAACTGATCTTAAGTTTGTACAGTTTTACAGTGTCATGATGGAATCCATTTTAAAATGACCTTTGAACTGAGTTTCTTAAATTTATAATCAAAAGATTGTTAATTAACCATTTTACCGATCAGAAATAGTCAGATTCCTTCACCTAGACATACATTGATTTTGAATGTATAATTATTAAGTGTTGAAAGAGTTTTTATGGGATCAAAAGTCTCTTGTTTCTGTAATATCAGGATGTTCAGCAGAGCAAGGGTTAATATGGGACTGGGGAAACAGTACACCCATATAGTGATGTAGAGAGTCACATGTATGTTGACAGGAGGCAGAATGGTGTGGAATCTAGCAGAAGTGTCATGTGAGAGCACCTTTAAGAAATGGGTCTTTAAGAAATGGGTATTTATCAGTGATGTCAGAGTGTGGGCGGAGCTGGGCTGTCTCTCTGCTTTACTTTCGTTTTTGAGCAGGCTGCTACAGAGTGAGTTTTTAGTTTACTTTTCAGAGAGAAGAGCTGCAGTGAAAGCTAGCAGATGTGCATGGATCTCTCTACAAGTTAAAGAGTGTTCATTTGGGTGATTTCAAAGGGATAACTGCTCTCATTAGAGAATTTAAACCTGATCTCTGTGTTAAAAGAGTCTTTTGTCTTCTGGATGTTGTTTGGGAATTTATCAAGGGTTATCTGTCGAATATTGTATTATTTGGGGTTTTATTGGTGTTGATAGTTGTTAAGATGTTTACTGTGAGTTTATAAAGTGTTAACTGGTTTCATAAATGAACATTGTTTTAATTTAAAAGTACCGTAACACTCTGTTGAATAACACCTTAAAGGCAGGTCCATGTGCTCCCCATAACCACAATAAATTCAAAGTTAAGGGTCAGGTGAACTCCATGGTACACTTTGGGGTTCTCTAAACCCTGGACCTTAACAGAAGCCAGAAAGAGATAGTACCTAGTCTGGGTTGTACCCTGGGTAGATACATACTTATGAGCTGTTAATAAACACTTCATGTTCAACCCTACACGCCACCTTTGGGAGACATTGAACAGATCTTTGCAACATGGTGGCAGTGATGGGATAGATCCCAAGATCCTGAATGAAAAAGTATAGAAACTGCAGTCTGACCTGTGGGAATTGTGCCTAAATTGAAGGCACAGTTGGAGAAAGCCTTAAAAGATACTCCATTGCAAACGGTAAGGCCAAAGGACTGCACCAGGACACGTGGGAGTCCATTGCCAAACCTGATCGAATATAGAGTCAGAGGACCTAGCCAGATCACAAAAGGCTGAGCAAAATTAAGGAAAATAAAAAGTCTGAAAGGCAGACGAATAAGTCACTGTGCAGGTGAGAAAAATAACCCAAATGAAGGCAGCATCAAGGGACCTAGTCAGATCACAAAAATGGTGGACAAAAAAAGCAAAAAGCCAGAAATGACCAGGAATCAGGATTAGAACTAGCATACCAGAGTGCAACTGAAAGAAAGCTGCAACGCAGGACCACAGCCGATGCCATAGCCCATGGTGGCTGAGTGTGATTAAAAGAAAGTAGAATGTGTTACAATGGAATACAAAGCTGAAAAATTGCCTTCCAATACATTTCAATGGTTTAATAATCCAGTAGATTGCATGAACTTCATGTTTTATCAAATGTCTGCCGAGTTAATAAGTTAATGTAAAATGGAGAAGTGAACATTCCTTCCGGAAGTAATGGGACAATCCCATGGAGTCCAAACAAAGCAGGTGGGTTGTCGATAAGGAGAAATTCAACTCCAACGGGTGCAAAAAATGAATCAAATGGAGAACATTAAGTCCCGGAAAAACAGAATCCTACAATTTCAATGTTAAACTGACACGGTCAACCCAAAACTACGGAGACTGACGTTCCTCTAAACGTAACATGTTGAGGGCAGCACGGTGGCACAAGTGGATAGCACTGTGGCTTCATAGGGCTAGGGTACCAGGTTCGATTCCCCGCTGGGTCACTGTCTGTGCGGAGTCTGCACGTTCTCCCCGTGCTGCGTGGGTTTCCTCCGGGTGCTCCGGTTTCCTCCCACAGTCCAAAGACGTGCAGGTTAGGTGGATTGGACATGATAAATTGCCGTTAGAGACCAAAAAGGATAGGAAGGGTTATTGGGTTACGGGCATAGGGTGGAAGTGAGGGCTTAAGTGTGTCGGTGCAGACTCGATGGGCCGAATGGCCTGCTTCTGCACTGTATGTTCTATGTTCTATGTAGCAGAACAAATTATAAACTCAGAGACTTCAGTTGCAGAGAAAGGGGGCGAAATTCTCCCCCAACGGCGCGATGTCCGCCGACTGGCGCCAAAAGCGGCGCCAATCAGACGGGCATCGCGCCGGCCCAAAGGTGCGGAATGCTCCGCATCTTTGGCGGCCTAGCCCCAACATTGAGGGGCTAGGCCGGCGCAGGAGGGATTTCCGCCCCGCCAGCTGGCGGAAATGGCATTTGTTGCCCCGCCAGCTGGCGGAAATGGCGTTTGTTGCCTCGCCAGCTGGCGCGGAAATGCGCACATGCACGGGAGCATCAGTGGCCGCCGACAGTTTCCCGCACATGCGCAGTGGGGAAAGTCACTTCCTCCTCCGCCATGGTGGAGACCGTGGCGGAGGCAGAAGGGAAAGAGTGCCCCCACGGCACAGGCCCGCCCGCGGATCGGTGGGCCCCGATCGCGGGCCAGGCCACCGTGGGGGCACCCCCCGGGGTCAGATCGCCCCGCGCCCCCCCCAGGACCCCGGAGCCCGCTCACGCCGCCTGGTCCCACCGGTAAATACCAGCTTTGATTTACGCCGGCGGGACAGGCAATTTCTGGGCGGGACTTCGGCCCATCCGTGCCGGAGAATTGAGCGGGGAGGCCCGCCAACCGGCGCGGCCCGATTCCCGCCCCCGTCCAATCTCCGGTACCGGAGACTTCGGCGGGGGCGGGGACGGGATTCACGGCGGCCAACGGCCATTCTCCGACCCGGCGGGGGGTCGGAGAATGACGCCCAGGGTTGTAAGTAAAGTAAAGATTGTATTGTAAATATATTTGGGTGAAGACTTGGAGGATGTGTAGTATCAGGGTGTTGTGCAGAGTGAGGGTTAATGTGGGAGTGGGGACCCACGTAGTGATGTAGAGAGTCACGTACAGTAGACAGGAGGCAGAATGGTGCAGAGTCTAGCAGAAGCAGCATGGAGATAGAACCTAGTTAGGAATATATCCTGGAGTGTATAGTTATGAATTGTTAATGCACACATGATGGGGCGAAATTCTCCTCCAACGGCGCGATGTCCGCCGACTGGCGCCAAAGATGGCGCCAATCAGACGGGCAACACGCCGGCCCAAAGGTGCGGAATGCTCCGCATCTTTGGCGGCTTAGTCCCAACATTGAGGGGCTAGGCCGACGCCGGAGGGATTTCCGCCCCGCCAGCTGGCGGAAACGGCGTTTGTTGCCCCGCCAGCTGGCGCGGAAATGCGGCGCATGCGTGGGAGCGTCAGTGGCCGCTGTCAGTTTCCCGGCGCATGCGCGGGAGCGTCAGCGGCTGCTGTCAGTTTCCCGCGCATGCGCAGTGGGGAGAGTCTCTTCCGCCTCCGCCATGGTGGAGGCCGTGGCGGAGGCGGAAGGGAAAGAGTGCCCCCACGGCACAGGCCCGCCCGTGGATCGGTGGGCCCCGATCGCGGGCCAGGCCACCGTGGGGGCACCCCCCGGGGTCAGATCGCCCCGCGCCCCCCCCAGGACCCCGGAGCCCGCTCACGCCGCCTGGTCCCACCGGTAAATACCAGCTTTGATTTACGCCGGCGGGACAGGCAATTTCTGGGCGGGACTTCGGCCCATCCGTGCCGGAGAATTGAGCGGGGAGGCCCGCCAACCGGCGCGGCCCGATTCCCGCCCCCGTCCAATCTCCGGTACCGGAGACTTCGGCGGGGGCGGGGACGGGATTCACGGCGGCCAACGGCCATTCTCCGACCCGGCGGGGGGTCGGAGAATGACGCCCAGGGTTGTAAGTAAAGTAAAGATTGTATTGTAAATATATTTGGGTGAAGACTTGGAGGATGTGTAGTATCAGGGTGTTGTGCAGAGTGAGGGTTAATGTGGGAGTGGGGACCCACGTAGTGATGTAGAGAGTCACGTACAGTAGACAGGAGGCAGAATGGTGCAGAGTCTAGCAGAAGCAGCATGGAGATAGAACCTAGTTAGGAATATATCCTGGAGTGTATAGTTATGAATTGTTAATGCACACATGATGGGGCGAAATTCTCCTCCAACGGCGCGATGTCCGCCGACTGGCGCCAAAGATGGCGCCAATCAGACGGGCAACACGCCGGCCCAAAGGTGCGGAATGCTCCGCATCTTTGGCGGCTTAGTCCCAACATTGAGGGGCTAGGCCGACGCCGGAGGGATTTCCGCCCCGCCAGCTGGCGGAAACGGCGTTTGTTGCCCCGCCAGCTGGCGCGGAAATGCGGCGCATGCGTGGGAGCGTCAGTGGCCGCTGTCAGTTTCCCGGCGCATGCGCGGGAGCGTCAGCGGCTGCTGTCAGTTTCCCGCGCATGCGCAGTGGGGAGAGTCTCTTCCGCCTCCGCCATGGTGGAGGCCGTGGCGGAGGCGGAAGGGAAAGAGTGCCCCCACGGCACAGGCCCGCCCGTGGATCGGTGGGCCCCGATCGCGGGCCAGGCCACCGTGGGGGCACCCCCCGGGGTCAGATCGCCCCGCGCCCCCCCCCAGGACCCCGGAGCCCGCCCACGCCGCCTGGTCCCGCCGGTAAATACCAGGGTTGATTTACGCCGGGGGGACAGGCAATTTCTGGGCGGGACTTCGGCCCATCCGGGCCGGAGAATCCAGCGGGGGGTCCCGCCAACCGGCGCGGCCCGATTCCCGCCCCCGCCCAATCTCCGGGAGCGGAGACTTCGGCAGGGGCGGGATTCACGGCGGCCAACGGCCATTCTCCGACCCGGCGGGGGGTCGGAGAATGACGCCCAATGTTCAACCATAAAAGCCTTCAGACCTCTTTGTGAGACACAAAACAAACACTTATAACAGCTTCATGAAAAAAAACTGTTTGGCTGGAATAGTTTAGGACAGCCGGGCGATGAATCAGTCTTTAGATCTGTGTGATTCCAATGGTTTAGCAATCCCATCTCTTACAGACCACACATCCCATGATTAAGTGGCAGAAATCACAGTCATGGACAGGCACCATACAAGAACTTTAAAAAAATCTATTTGCCTTACTTAAGCAGCCAAGAGGAGTTCAATGAACCGGCATTTACTGAAATTATTCAGCATTGTTCAGGGAGGAGGGGAAATAATTATTTTACTGTGCAGAATGATACTGGAGATATCGGGCGTCATTCTCCGACCCCCCGCCGGGTCGGAGAATGGCCGTTGGCCGCCGTGAATCCCGCCCCAGCCCCCGCCGAAGTCTCCGAAGGGAGAAAAGTCGGCGGGGCGTTAATGGCGCCGCTGCCGCGGAGAATGTCACGGGTCTGCGCAAGGCAGCCGATTTTCGGCCTGCCGATATTCTCCCTTCCGGATGGGCCGAAGTCCCGTCGACGTGATGACCGTTCACGTCGACGTGAATCAAACCTCCTTTTCATCGGCGTGACCCGGTGCTCCAGGCTCACGCCGACCAGCGAGGAGGTGAGTGACGGCCTGGGGGGTTGGCTCTGGGCAGGAAATGGCGTGGCCGCAGACTGATTGCCTGAGGAGAGGTGTGTCTCGGCTTG
This sequence comes from Scyliorhinus torazame, assembly GCF_047496885.1. Lineage (NCBI taxonomy): Eukaryota > Metazoa > Chordata > Chondrichthyes > Carcharhiniformes > Scyliorhinidae > Scyliorhinus > Scyliorhinus torazame. The sequence continues at coordinate 202,065,405 of NC_092712.1, read as the reverse complement.
TGTGTGTGCGGCGGGGGGGGGGGTGGTTAGAGTAGGCTGGGCTCCGGGGGAGTGCCGGGAGGGGGTTCGTGCCGGGGTGGAGGTTCGGGGTTGTGGAGGGGGTCCGTGCAGGGGTGGAGGTTGGGGGTTGTGGAGGGGGTCCGTGCCGGGGTGGAGGTTGGGGGGGGGGGTCCGTGCTGGGGTGGAGGTTGGGGGTTGGGGAGGGGGTCCGTGCCGGGGTGGAGGTTGGGGAGGGGGTCCGTGCCGGGGTGGAGGTTGGGGAGGGGGTCCGTGCCGGGGTGGAGGTTGGGGAGGGGGTCCGTGCCGGGGTGGAGGTTGGGGAGGGGGTCCGTGCCGGGGTGGAGGTTGGGGGGGGGTCCGTGCTGGGGTGGAGGTTGGGGGTTGGGGAGGGGGTCCGTGCCGGGGTGGAGGTTGTGGAGGGGGTCCGTGCCGGGGTGGAGGTTGGGGGGGTCCGTGCCGGGGTGGAGGTTGGGGGGGGTCCGTGCTGGGGTGGAGGTTGGGGGTTGGGGGGGGGTCCGTGCCGGGGTGGAGGTTGGGGGGGGGTCCGTGCTGGGGTGGAGGTTGGGGGTTGGGGAGGGGGTCCGTGCCGGGGTGGAGGTTGGGGGGGGGTCCGTGCCGGGGTGGAGGTTGGTGGGGGGTCCGTGCTGGGGTGGAGGTTGGGGGTTGGGGGGGGTCCGTGCCGGGGTGGAGGTTGGGGGGGGGTCCGTGCTGGGGTGGAGGTTGGGGGTTGGGGAGGGGGTCCGTGCCGGGGTGGAGGTTGGGGGTTGGGGAGGGTGTCCGTGCCGGGGTGTAGGTTGGGGGGGGGTCCGTGCTGGGGTGGAGGTTGGGGGTTGGGGAGGGGGACCGTGCCGGGGTGGAGGTTGGGGAGGGGGTCCGTGCCGGGGTGGAGGTTGGGGGGGGGTCCGTGCTGGGGTGGAGGTTGGGGGTTGGGGAGGGGGTCCGTGCCGGGGTGGAGGTTGGGGGGGGGTCCGTGCTGGGGTGGGTGTTGGGGAGGGGGTCCGTGCCGGGGTGGAGGTTGGGGGGGGGGGGGTCCGTGCCAGGGTGGGTGATGGGAGGGCAAATGAGTTGGTCCACCTGGCCAGGTGCCAGCCTCCAACAGTTGGACCCATGCGGTCCATGCCACCTGGCTGGGGGGAGGAGGGGATATGGGCAATGATGACATGTCGTCGTTCCCCTCCCCCCCACCAGGCCGTCATGTTTTCAGACCATCCAGCGATGTTGGCCGCCGTGGTGGCAGCCGCTCATGTCTATGTTGCCCTGGATGAGGAGGAGGAGGAGGAGGAGGAGGAGGAGCGTGCCAGAGAGGCGGCGCAGGCTGCCGCAGAGGGGCAGGCGGCAGCCGCCCAGGCTGGAGGGACACCTGACCGACAGGACGAGGAGGGGGAGGAGGACGTCGCGGCCCCACGGCAACGGAGGCACCCGAGGGTGCCCCGTGTGTACCGGCCCCGGCAGTCATACCAGGACCTCACGGACCGGGAATGCAGGAGGAGACTCCGGATGAGCCGGGAAACCGTGGCACACATCTGCCACCTGCTGGCACAGCTGTCACCGCGTGGCACTGGCGGGGGACACCCTCTCCCCGTGTCCGTCAAGGTTACGGTGGCCCTGAACTTTTATGCAACGGGGTCATTCCAGGCACCGAGTGGGGACCTGTCCGGCATATCGCAGACATCGGTGCATCGGTGCATCCGGGCAGTGACAGATGCCCTTTATGCCATGGCGCACCGCTACATCCGCTTCCCCGTGGACCGGGCCAGCCAAGATGCCCGGGCCGTGGGCTTCTCTGCCATTGCCGGGTTCCCCATGGTCCAGGGCGCGATCGATGGGATGCACGTCGCCGTGCGGCCACCTGCAGATAACAGGGCCGTGTTCACTAATAGGAAGGGGACCTATTCAATGAACGTACAGGTGGTCTGCGACCACCGCATGATGATCCTGCACGTCTGCGCCCGTCACCCAGGCAGTGTACACGACTCATTCGTGTTGTCGCGGTCATCCATCCCTGGCATGTACGAGGGACGCCATCCCCGGCTGAGGGGCTGGTTGCTGGGCGACAGGGGCTACCCATTGCGATCGTGGCTGATGACGCCTATACGGAGGCCACGCAATGAGGCGGAGAACCGTTACAATGATGCCCATGTAGCGACAAGGGGAGTGATCGAGAGGTGCTTTGGCGTGCTGAAGATGCGTTTCAGGTGCCTGGACCTCTCTGGGGGCGCCCTCCAATATCGGTCAGATAGGATCGGCCGCATCATTGTGGTGTGCTGCGTCCTGCACAACATAGCCCAGCAGAGGGGCGATGTGCCGCAGGCAGAGGAGGGCGGAGTGGAGGAGCAGCAGGAAGAGGCCCAGTCCTCCCCAGATGAGGGGGATGGGGGCAATGGTCAGGGCAGACGGGGTAGACGGGTGGCTGTCCACCGTTACCGGCTGGCCCAGCGGGCACGGGACAGACTGATAGACGCCCGCTTCACTGACTAGATGGGCGTGGGAATCGGGTAGTATGGCCACAGACCGCACACCATGACAACAGCCGACCACCCACACCCCCCACCCATCCACCCACCCAGCACCCTCACCCCCCTCCCCAACCCCACACACCCCACCCGCATGCACACCACCCCCCCACTCCCAATTGCCGATCCACCGGCGGCACAACGGGCCGGGCTCACCCAGTTGCGGGTGGACGCGTGTCTATCGCAGGCCATGGAGGATGATGACAACCCGCCTCCGATGAGCTCCTGGCTCTACATCGTTGGACTATGTCTGACCCATGGCCACAGTACCACCATCCACCCGGACCATCCCTGCATGCGGCTGTGACACTGCAGCGCACGGTCCCGTCCTCTGCCCGGGGGATGTTGATGGCGGCCCAGGGGGAAGGGGGCAGACTCACCTGGGGCTGAGGTAAGACCACCCCTCACACACACACTTGCGCTCAACGTACATGACACCCCCGCACACTTTGGACAGAGCACAAAGGCAGCTTCGGTAGGTGTAACATTGACTTTAATAACCAAAGGAGTTCATGCACGTGCCCTAGCGCCTAAAACTCATCTGTGCCCTGCACCCGTGCCAACTTACTCAGTGTCTAATTGTTTGGCCTTACGGGCCCTTTGACTACGTCTACGTGGTTCCCCAGACGGTACAGCAGAACTGGAGGTGGACTCCTGTGATTCCTGCCCTCTGACACTGGATCCCTTTGGCGGCCGTTTCCTGGGGCGCCCTGGCCTAGATGGGCCAGGCTGCGGCCCGGGCGACTGGGATGGCGAGCTGCCAGCCTGTCCTGCCCGTTGCCCACCCGATGCACCTGGGACGGAAGGGGTGGAGTCCGAGGTGTCGCGGTGTACCGGGACCTCCCCTACAGAGGGAGCCGGGACGGACCACACCACCTCCTCCTCCCTCGGGGTGCCCGATGGCCCCCAGGCCTCTACATGGGTGGGGGATGCGAACGGACTGGCCATCCGACGCGCCACCGACATCTGGCGCTTCCAGTCCTGGAGGCCCGTGCTGGTATCGACAGGGGTCTGCAAGTTTGCAGCCATGGAGCCCAGGGGGTTGTCGAACCCTGTCTGCTCGCACATGGCCACTGGCGCCGATGCCCTCAGCGATGGCCTGCTGAGACTGGGCCATGGCCTGCTGAGACTGGGCCATGGCCTGCTGAGACTGGGCTATGGCGTTGAGCGCCTCTGCCATCTGGCGCTGGCCTCCTGTGAGAGGGCAGCCATTTCCTGGGCCACAGACGCCGCCTGCACGGAAGGCCCCAGGCCTCGCAAACCGTTCCCCATGTCTGACACCGTCGCACCCATTGCCTCCATCGCGGACGCCACCCGTGCGGTGTCAGCCTGGGTGGCACGCATGACGGGGACCACTCCCAGCTCCTGGACGCGGGTGGACTCCTCCACCTGCGACCGCAGCCGCCGCAAGCCACCCGTCACCCTATTCGCTCGTCTCCGTGTCGGTGGTTGCATCGGATCTATGTGTGGGTGTGGTAACTGCAGGAACCCGGGATCCATCTGGGCGGCAGATGTTCGCTTGGCCTGGGCTGCCCTCCGACCGCCCGGTCCCTCTGCTGCTCCTACCTCCACCTGCTGTACCGGGACGGCTGTGTTGTGCGCACCAGTGAGTGTACCAGACGCCTCATCACTAAAGTGCCCAACCGTGGTGAGTGTTTCTGCGATGGTGGAGGGTGTTGGTGACAGCAGTGGCGTTGTGTCGTGCTCTTCGTCCCACTCTGAGTCCATGGCACTTTGGGGTGGGGGTTCGTCTCCACCCATCCACTCTGAGTCACTGTCCGGTATTTCGTCTTCCCGGGTAGGGGTGTCCTGGGTAGTGCTGTCCCGGGTAGTGCTGTCCCGGGTAGTGCTGTCCCGGGTAGTGCTGTCCCGGGTAGTGGTAGGGGTGTCCTGGGTAGTGGTGTCCCGGGTAGGGGTGTCCTGGATAGTGGTGTCCTGGGTAGTGGTGTCCTGGCTCGGATGTGACGGGGTCCTGTGGCTGCCCCCCTCATCGCTGGGTGGTCGCTCCCGCACGTGACGGGGGTGTTGTCTCCCTGTTGCTCCAGGTCTCTCCGTCTCCCGTGGTCTCCGAGGGGCATCCTGCGGGCGTCGCATGCTGGAGGGTTCGGGTCTCTCCGTCTCCCGTGGTCTCCGAGGGGCATCCTGCGGGCGTCGCATGCTGGAGGGTTCGGGTCTCTCCATCTCCCGTGGTCTCCGAGGGGCATCCTGCGGGCGTCGCATGCTGGAGGGTTCGGGTCTCTCCATCTCCCGTGGTCTCCGAGGGGCATCCTGCGGGCGTCGCATGCTGGAGGGTTCGGGTCTCTCCGTCTCCCGTGGTCTCCGAGGGGCATCCTGCGGGCGTCGCATGCTGGAGTGTGCGGGTCTCTCCGTCTCCCGTGGTCTCCGAGGGGCATCCTGCGGGCGGTCTGCATCTGCGGGGATGGGTGCCTGGACGTTTGGTCCTGCGATACACAATGAAGCATGCATGGTTAGACATCAGGCAGTGATCAGGTGATACGGGAGAGGGGGATATAGGGGAGGGGGGATATGGGGACGGGCTGTTGGTGGCTCACTTGCTCGTGGGGCCCCGACCTCTGCATCAGCAACCTCCCGGTCCTCAGGTGCGCCAGCCAGTTCCAGGGCCCTTTCCTCGTGTACGGTCAGTGGCCTCTCATCAGCGGGCCCTCCTCCAGTCCTCACATGCTCCCTATTGTTGTGTGCGCGCTTCTCCTGGGGGGGGGGGGTGGTGGCAGGGGTAAAAGGCAACAGTGTTAGGCAGGTATATGAATGCACGCCATCGGTTGCGCGTGCATTGCAGAGGTTAAGGTTAGGGCTGGATTCACTTGGGGATATGGGGGATATGGGGGAGGGGGGGATATGGGGGAGGGGGGATATGGGGGATATGGGGGAGGGGGGATATGGGGGATATGGGGGAGGGGGGAATATGGGGGATATGGTGGAGGGGGGATATGGGGGATATGTGGGAGGGGGGATATGGGGAGGGGGGGATATGGGGAATATGGGGGAGGGGGGATATGGGGGATATGGGGGAGGGGGGATATGGGGGAGGGGGGAATATGGGGGATATGGGGGAGGGGGGATATGGGGGATATGGGGGAGGGGGGATATGGGGGATATGGGGAGGGGGGATATGGGGGAGGGGGGAATATGGGGGATATGGGGGAGGGGGGATATGGGGAGGGGGGGATATGGGGGAGGGGGGGATATGGGGGAGGGGGGATATGGGGGATATGGGGGAGGGGGGGATATGGGGGAGGGGGGGATATGGGGGAGGGGGGGATTTGGGGGAGAGGGGATATGGGGGATATGGGGGACGCTCACCCTGCCTGCTCTGACGAGGTCGTTCACCTTCTTGTGGCACTGGGTGCCTGTCCGTGGTGTTAGGGCCACAGCGGTGACGGCCTCTGCCACCTCCCTCCACAGACGCCGGCTGTGGCGTGGGGCAACTCTGCGGCCGTGCCCGGGATACAGGGCGTCCCTCCTCTGCTCCACCGCATCCAGGAGCGCCTCCACATCGCGTGACTCGAACCTCGGGGCTGAGCGACGGCCAGCCATCAAGTCGGGTGTTGCGGTCGGCTGTTCCGGTCGGGTGGGGGGGAGCTGCGCGGCCTTATGAGCCGTCACGCCGTGCAGCGCGTATGACGCTGCACGGCGTGAACCACTGCGCAAGCGCGGATCCCGTTACGTCGCTGCTAGCCCATTTCGGGCCGCAGACTATCGGCCCATTTTTATGACGTGACGCAAGTGGGATTTGCGCCGTTTTTTGCGCCGATCGGCGGAGTTTCCGCCGATAACGGAGAATTTCGCCCATCATCTGCCGAACAGCAGTGTTCCTTTTTCTTTATTGCGAAGATAGCTAAGAATTCCCAAAAACATGTTATACATGTGATAGCTGTTAAAGCATTGCAGCCTCAGCAGGAATTTGATCCTGGGAGACATTAACTTGTGAAGCAATCATGATATTGTCATTCCATTTGGCTGCGGAACCCTGAAGTAGCTTTGAAAGCCCAACCTGTAAGTCAGGAGGCAGCTGTGTGTGACAAAATTCTTCCGTGCGCAGTCAATCCCAGAGGCCTGTTGATATTTACTTGAATCCTACACTTGGCCTGACTAAAGCAGTTGAGTGGGATCAGAACATAGAACATAGAACATTACAGCGCAGTACAGGCCCTTCGGCCCTCGATGTTGCGCTGATCTGTGAAACCAATCCAAAGCTCATCTACACTATTCCCTTATCATACATATGTTTATCCAATGACCATTTAAATGCCCTTAATATTGGCGAGTCCACTACTATTGTAGGCAGGGCATTCCACGCCCTTACTACTCTCTGAGTAAAGAACCTACCTCTGACATCTGTCCTATATCTATCTCCCCTCAATTTAAAGCTATGTCCCCTCTAAAGCTATGCTAGCCATCACCATCTGAGGAAAAAGGCTCTCACTGTCCACCCTATCTAATCCTCTGATCATCTTGGTTGTCGAGTTCAAGTCCAGGGAGAGCCTGTCATTCAAATTTAATTACCTCACTTTGATTGTGTTACGCTCATTCAAATTGTAGCAACAGTAAAAGACACAAGGGGACTGTGAGAAGAACTTCTCCCTCAACATTAATATGAGGCAATAAATGCACCTCTAATCTCCATTTCTGCCTTTTTACCGTGAAGATGTTGGCCACTGGGTGGTGGTGGTTTGGGGGGGCTTTGGGGGCGGGGGGGGGGGGGGGGGAGGATGAGTAGCAGGGGATTGGTTCAGCGTCAGAATTTACTAGCTGGCAGTTTGCTTCTCTGTATTTGCAGTGTTGGGAGTTACTTACTGTGTTCCAATGGTGAAGCAGCTGATGCCAGAGCATCTGCAGGTCCAAGGGGAGCGATCACACTGTGTAGGGGCTGAGCAATGTGGAAGAGAAACCAGCAGAGTAATGAGGAACCTGAAACTGTATAACAAGATAGTTTTGAGATGAGAACAGAGTCTGCATCGTGTGTCTGCAGGTCGTTGTCAGAGCAGTTGGTTTAATTGCCAGGACCACAGTGCTGGGTCCACTCAATAGATCAATTGGTTCAAAATTTTGGAGCATGCATAATTTAAAGTTTTGCACTTTTTCATGCGTCTGACAGCTCAGTGTCCTGGTTCACCAATCGTTTGGGTATAATGAGGTGCATGTGAATAGATTACTGGGCAACAGTGTATTTTTCCATTTCTTAGCATCATAGTCCTCCATTCAAAGTAGACTGTGCTGTGGAAAAAAATACACCCTATAACTCCTTGTTCCAAACAGTCTCACTCATGAACAAAGGACATATGGTGGTGAGCAATTATCAGCTGAAAGAAAATAGGCTGGATAAGTTATTGAAAATAACTATCACAGATTTAGCAAAGCCTGAGAATCCCAGCTTGAAAAGAGTACAAATCAGAAACAACCTGTCGGACTGCACATGAATGGAGGACAAGCACATTGTACATTTTTGATATACAAAATAATTGCAGTATTATTTTTATCGAAAAGCATTTTAACCCACTTTCCATGAATGGGTAAGCACTGATCACTAAAAAAAATAACTAACCCGTGCTAATTTCAGGCACAAAATAGCGGTAAGATTCAGACTTGTGCAGAAGCGGCTAGTGAGATGCATGAACAAAGTTAATAAGTGAATTCTTCACCCATTGCTCACTAATCCTAAAGTTTGTTTCAATCAGGTCCCAGTGTGGTAGCATGGCCTCCTTTAAGGGAGCAAGCTCCACTGACCATGCAACCAGCTTGAGGCTAATCGCACAGGACTACACAACCCCCGGCCGATGGGGAGTTTGTGTGGGACCCTGGGAGCAGGACTTTGGGCAGTATAGACTAGGGAGCTGAAGAATAAAAGACCAGTTGTATAATGTTCTGTGCCTTTTAACCAACTTAGGCTTTTCAAAGTGCGGGTCATGACCTGTGAGTGGGTCGTGGGAGGGTGTCGGAAGGGTTGCGGAGCGATCAGTCACAGCATTCCCGCGGTAGTCCTGATCGTGGGAAAAGCACCCAATGGCCGTTACCAGCATATTTATTGAAAATAGCCTGAGCACACTATTCAAGCCAAGGTATCTCTTCAATCTCATCATTTTATTGTTCCCGATCAGAGGTTGCACTAAGAAACCTTCACGCCTTGAAGGAAATACTGTTTTTTCACATGCTGAATTCACAAGATGACAATAGTGATGGAGACTCAATTCAGCATGTACTATTGTGACGGTATCCACCTATATTAAAGGCTGATCAGAACTGATTTTATATTAAAGCATATATTCATAGAATTTCATAGAATTTACAGTGCAGAAGGAGGCCATTTGGCCCATCGAGTCTGCACCGGCTCTTTGAAAGAGCACCCTACCCAAGCCCACACCTCCATCCTATCCCCATAACCCACTAACACTAAGGACAATTTTGGACACTAAGGGCGATTTAGCATGGCCAATCCACCTAACCAGCACATCTTTGGACTGTGGGAGGAAACCGGAGCACCCGGAGGAAACCCACGCACACACGGGGAGGATGTGCAGACTCCGCACAGACAGTGACCCAAGCCGGGAATCGAACCTGGGACCCTGGAGCTGTGAAGCGATTGTGCTAACCACCATGCTACCGTGCTGCCCTAATTCACTCTATATTAAAAGCTGATCAGAGCTGATTTTATATTAAATCATGTATTTAACCCTATATTAAAAACTGATGACTGATGAAGTCAATGTAAACCATTGCTTATCACAATAATGTTTTTTAATATGTATTACAGACCTGGGTCGTCATTCTCCGACCCCCCGCCGGGTCGGAGAATGGCCGTTGGCCGCCGTGAATCCCGCCCCCACCGAAGTCTCCGGTACCGGAGATTGGGCGGGGGCGGGAAACGGGCCGCGCCGGTTGGCGGGACCCCCCGCTCAATTCTCCGGCCCGTATGGGCCGAAGGCCCGCCCAGAAATTGCCTGTCCCGCCGGCGTAAATCAAAGCTGGTATTTACCGGCGGGACCAGGCGGCGTGGGCGGGCTCCGGTGTCCTGGGGGGGGGGCGCGGGGCGATCTGACCCTGGGGGGTGCCCCTACGGTGGCCTGGCCCGCGATCGGGGCCCACCGATCCGCGGGCGGGCCTGTGCCGTGGGGGCACTCTTTCCCTTCCGCCTTCGCCACGGCCTCCACCATGGCGGAGGCGGAAGAGACTCTCCCTACTGCGCATGCGCAGGAAACTGTCGGCGGCCGCTGACGCTCCCGCACATGCACCGCATTTCCGCGCCGGCTGGCGGGGCACCAAACGCCATTTCCGCCAGCTGGCGGGGCAACAAATGCCATTTCCGCCAGCTGGCGGGGCAGAAATCCCTCCGGCGCCGGCCTAGCCCCTCAATGTTGGGGCTCGGCCCCCAAAGATGTGGAGCATTCCGCACCTTTGGGCCGGTGCGATGCCCGTCTGATTGGCGCCGTTTTTGGCGCCAGTCGGCGGACATCGCGCCGTTGGGGAGAATTTCGCCCATTATCTTTGTAAGAGTCCAGATGCTGTGAACTCATTAAGTCTTGTGGCCTTGTCTGGAAATAAGCTCTGCCAACTAAGGGAGGATATCACTTGTATAGCGGCCTTGCCACTATGGGAGCTACTGCTTGGCAAGAGACCCTGCCAAGAAGGGAGGGTGGTGTTTTTCTGGAGATAGCTACCGGAGGTATCAACGTCGTATCTTTAGGGACAAGTGTCTTGTTCGACCTCCTTAGAAACCAAGGTCTTGCCGACCAAGAGAGAGACTGTTCTTTGTCTCAAAATAACTGGGGAGTCAAACTCCCTAAGTAAGAAAAAGATATAAATGCTTAAGAACGGGCTGCGAGAGTTGAAGTTTCACTTGGAGAGCTGTTTAGGAGATTACTGGGTGTTTATTTGAGTAAACTGCTATCTCGACTAGTAGAGTTCTGTTCTTGATTGAGTATCGAGCTCCGAGACTACTAGCCATTGTAAGTATGAAATGTTTATAGCTTAAGCAATTATGTAGTTGAGAAGGTCACAGGCTAACTCATCACATATCCTGTATTTGCGAAACTGTATCATTTATTAAAACACTTGTATTACCCTTTTTTCTTTAAATAAATTACGTATATATTTTACCATACAGATCCGTGTCTATTTTAATAAATAAGAGTGACATTTAACTAAGACTCATCATATTCTCACCCTTTGAGGCTATCTGAAGGGTCACTTGCCCATGCCTGGCTCTCAAGAATTAGAAATATTTAGTCGACGTTAAGGGAAAGATAGCATCTAAGTCATAGTCTATCCTGTACAATGAAGGTAGTGAACGCAAGGCACATTGTGGATACTATAATTAGAACTCCCATATAGGGAACCTTACTTTAGATTTTCACAAGACCTTGTCTGGTAGCTTACAACCTCGACTAATCAGGAAGATCTTAGATAGAATACACCTCAACTGTCACACAATAGGGGACAGTTTTCTGGCATCGCTAAAGCAAGGGACCGAGCCCCCCCCCCCCCCCCCGCAACATCCCCACCCCCCTCCCGGTCTGTGCAGCATGTTGTCAATGTAAGACACCTGACAAAGTTCTGCAACATCAGATAGAGTTAGCCAATGGGGCTTTGGAAGAATTAGAAGCTGAAGCAAGTGTTAGTGAAAGGACTAAACTGACCTGCCACTTTATGTGGGAGGCAGCTAATGTTGAGCGCAGCACAACTGAAGAGCATGGACCAGGCTCTGCAACAGATGATGATGGAGAAAGGTTCTGTGACGCCCCAGAAGACCAGGCAGATGAACATCGGTCACAGGGGAACAGCCCACTTCCCAATAGCGGTGGGAGATCAAAGTCGCAAGCAGTTTTGTCAGGAGGTGGAGTTAGAATATCACAGTTAACAGGTCCTGGAGTCAGCAGCATCACATGAGAGAATGGGAGAGAGTTAATGCAGTTTATTTAGATTAGATGTAGAATCAAGCCAGGTTTTGTTACAAGAACCCTTGGATCTGATCCCTCAATGCTCCAGCTAACTCTTTACTTTGGAGATATTTGTGGAACAAAATGTTGATTCTGTAAATGCCACTGGGTTCTGTGTCACTTTTGGGACAGTCCTGCCAGTTACCGGTGAGTCCAGGTTGCCGATGAGTCCTGCAGGAGTATTCAGAACGGTTGATATAATTGCCTTCCCTTGTGTACATGCACATCTCTCCAGATTATAAAACTAATCTCACTCACCACTTCTCGAAAAACCAAATATACATAAATTTGGCAGAAAATCAACTTCAAGGTGGAAGAAATTGAGATGTATTTATTTCTATTCGCTTGCAATGATAAATGTAATCTTTTTGTCATCATTTTTATTTTTGTAGTCGGCATTGAGCTGATCAAGACTGAAATCTGATCGTTGTATGGAATTCATGCACTGGTTCCAACATTGAGGGAAGTAGAATAGATGAAATCGGAGTGTCAGCGAGAGTTACTACTGTCATGGGAGTGTCTCTTTAAGAAAGGTTTTTGCCTTATCACATGGCTTCAGTGATGTCATTGTGTGGGTGGAGCAGAGCTGTGGCTGTGAGTTTTAGTTCCGCTTTCACATTTTGGCTTCTGTGACCTCAGACAGAGAACAGAAGTGTTTGGCTGTTTCTCTCTATTTTCATTTTAAAGAGTTGTTCCAAGAAAAAAAATACATTGATTGTAGCTACCTGCTGTTTTGGCAACTTAAAAGATATAGTTTGATTTCCGGAAGGGTTTCAGCCTGCTGATGAGACGGGGTCAGAATCTTAGGGAAAGCCAGTCTTATTCAAGTGAGAATGCAGAGTGCTGGGCCACACGCTTGAAAAGAGTTTTTCGGTTTATGGGATTTTGGTTTTGAATTGGAACAGTTATGGGGGAATTCATTAAGGGTTATACATAGATTACTGTAGCTGTGTGGGGTCTTTATGTTTGTAATTGATAAAAATTCTCGCTGTGTGTGATTGTACAAATGTTAACTAAATTCTTAGAATAAAGTTTATTTTGATTAAAGTGTCCAGGGAGACACCCCTGAGGGGCAGGCTCTTGTGCTCATCCCAGCCAAATTCAACATAAAAAGTTATAGGTCAGGTGAACTCCACAATACACTTTGGAGTTTCTAAACCCTGGCCCATAACACTGCACAGTGTGTGTGCATGTGTGCGTGTGTGTGTTATGCCACAGCTGGCATGTGCGAGGAAGTGTGTTATTGCAGTGCCGTGGCTGCGGCATAGCTCCCAGAAGCCCAGACAGGTTTTAGGCCCATGGTGCATTTGCTGCTGATCAGCTGTAGAATCAGGGCTCAGGACCTGCTTTTCTTCTGGCAAAACTTATTGCTTTAGTCTGTCTGACGAGTGGTAAACTTTCCAACCTGTCTTTGCTCTGAGCATGCAGTTCATTTGCAGTATCATTTAGAACTTACTTTTAGGACGGTCCTGGGTCATTATCCGTGTGCAAACTCCACACGGACTGCATGGGTCTCACTCCCACAACCCAAAGATGCGCGGGGTAGGTTTGGCCACGCTAAAATTGCCCCTTCTTAATTGAAAAAAAAATTGGGTACTCTAACTTTATTTTTTTTAAATTAGAACTTACTTGGAAACATATTTACCTGTTGTATCACCCGTTATTTTTTCAACGCATATTTCTTACTGACAGGAAGTGTTGGAACAACAAACTGATTGGTTACTAAAGTTAGAGCTGGTTTCTGAAACAAGGGGCGCGATCTGATGGAAAAGTTTCTCAGTGTCATTTGTGGTGGGTTTTGCTGTGAATTTCCAGCCGGCTCTGTCGGTGAGTTCCCCCCTCTCACTATCTAACCACACATAGTCACTCTTTTGGGCTCTGTCCACCTCGACTATCTCGCTCACTAGACGGTCATATTCCGCCCTCCTTTCCTTATTCGCACGAACCGTAAACAAAATAATTTCTGCCTTCAGTGCTTCCCAAAAAATGCCCGCCGACACACAGACTCCTTAATTGCCGCTCGCACCTTATCACAAAAACCTCCATCCGCCAACAACCCCGAGCCAAATCTCCACGCCGGCCTCTGCTCTCGTCCCGTTCTAAACCGAATCTCCAGCCAGTGGGGTGCATGGTCCGAGATAACTATCCCCACATACTCTGCCCCCTCCACCCCAACCAAAATCTCCCGACTCACTACAAAGTAATCAATCCTCGAATACACCTTGTAGACGTGTGAAAAGAAGGAATACTCCCTTCCCCCTGGGTTCTGAAAGCGCCATGGGTCCCCCCATACCCATCCTCTCCATAAACCCCCAGCTACCTTGCCATTCGTACCCTATCCATCGACCTGGGGCTCGATCTATCCACCCTCGGCTCCAGGACACAGTTAAAATCTCCTCCCATGATCATCTGGTGCGTGGCCAAATCCAGGATCGCTGCCTGCAATCCCCTCAAAAAACCCACATCATCACAATTTGGGGCGTACACATTTACCAACACCACCAGCTCCCCTTCCAATACTCAACTCACAATCACATATCTCCCACCTGGATCCCTCACCTACTTCGCACTCACTAATCCCATTTTTTTTGCTTATTAAAATCGCCATTCCCCTCGATTTCTAATCAAACCGCGAGTGGAAAACCTGCCCGACCCACTCCTTCCTTAACCTAACCTGGTCCTTCACATGGAGGTGTGTCTCCTGCAGAAAGACCACCCCCCGCTTTCAAGCTCCTGAGGTGCGCGAACACCCGTGACCGTTTAACCGGCCCATTCAGTCCCCGGAAGTTCCACTTTACCAGCCTTACCGGAGCTTACGCCTCCAATTCCCTCTACTATCCGTCACCTTCCCCACTTAACTCCCGCCCCCTTAATTCCACCCTATACCTAGCCCATCCCAGATGGCCCTTTCTCCACCCCTGACCATGTCATCTCTCACCCCCTGCCACGTCGCAGCAACGTCCCCCCCCTTTCCCCCTTCCCCTCCTTCCACCCCCCCACTTCCCCCCTCCCCCTGGCCACCTCTCTTGGTCTTCTCCCCCACCACCTCACTTCCGTTCACCAGCATAACCTGCTAGCGCAGCTGCCCCTGCCCAAAGGCACATCCTAATGCCCTCCCCCACCCTCCCCCACTTCTCAGCTCAAAGAAGAAGGCTCCCTGCTGGCCTTGCCCTCCCCCACCCAAATAAAGACTTCTTCTGAACTCCAGGCAGCCTTCTCCAAAAGCAAACAAACAAATGTCAAACACAAACAGTCCCATAAAACAGGAGGGGCATGGGAACATCCATCCCCACATAAAGTTTTCACCCCTATAACTCCTCACAATCTCAACATTAAACAGAACCCCTCCCCACCAAAAAAGACGAAAAAACCCCAATCCCTACTCCTACTTCAAAGATGCTCCTGACCAGCACCCCGGTTTCCAAGCATTGTCCGCTTAGTTCTCCCCCAGTTTATGCTCCTTAATGACGTCTTCGGCTGCTTCTGTGGTCTCAAAATAATTTTCCTGGCCTCCGAACGTCATCCATAATCTCGCTGGGTAGAACACCCCAAATTTGGTCTGCCGTCGGTACAGCACCGCCTTGGCCTTATTGAAACCTGCCTGCCGCTTTGCCAACTCGGCTCCGATGTCCTGATAAATTCGGACGTTATTCGCCTCCCAGTCGCAGTTACGCTTCTTCCTGACCCATTGCAGAATCATCTTTTTCTCCACAAATTTGTGGAGTCTCGCGATCACCGCCTGCGCCAGCTTCCCAGCTCTGAGCTTCTGCCTCAGGGGTCAAGGCGCTCGGTCCACTTCAGGTGCCTTATCTAGCACCCCTTCTGCCACCAGTCCTGCCAGCATCTTCGAGACGTACCTCGTGGCACTCACACCTTCCACTCCTTCAGGCAGGCCCACTATTCGCAGATTCTGCCCACTCGAGGCATTCTCCTGCTCCTCCACCTTTGCCCTCAACGTTATACACAGGTTCCCTAGGAGCATCACCTCCACCTCCAAAGCCACCACACGATCACTGTGGTCCGGGATCACTCCTTCGATCTCCCGAATCAGTGACCCCTGCACCTCCAAACACATCTCCATCTGCTCCAGGGGCGCGATTCACCCAGCCCTGCGCCGGGCCAGAGAATCGCCGTAACCGCACCACGCGGCCCCGACGCTGGCACGCGATTCTCCGAGGTGCGGAGAATCGGCGGCATTTGAGCCGGCGAGTTTGGTGCGGCGCCGGTCGCGGGCCACTGTACGCGGCGGAGCCACCGATTCTTGGCCTGAATGGACCGAGCGGCCGCGCGGAAAAAGCAGAGTACCGTCGGCACCATCCACACCTGGTCGCTGTCGGTGGGAACTCTGCGCGAAGGGTCGGGGGATGGCCTGTGGGGGGCGGGGGGTGGGGCTCCGTCCCCAGGGGAGCCTCCGATGGGGTCTGGCCCGCGATCGGGGCCCAGAACCCCTGCGCATGTTGCTTCGGGGCCGGAACGTTCAGTAAGGCCACCACGCATGAGCAGGTTGGCTCGTCGCCACTCCACATGTGCGGGTTGGCGCCGCCCCCCGTGAGCGCCAGAAAGTAAGGCTGGAGCGGCGTCAACGGCTCCAGCGCCGTGCTGGCCTCCTGTGGGGGCCAGAATCGCTACTGCCTGCGCCCATTTTGTGCCATCGTGAAACGCAACGGCGTTCACGACGGCGGGGACACTCTGTCCCGCGATCGGAGAATCGCGCCGTAGAGATCTCTTCAGGCGTGCGACAGCTGCTTCAATGGCCTTTGTGCGATCCTCACGCATTTCTTTCCTCTGTTGATGGAATTCCACCTTGATAAAAGCTATAAGCTCCTGTATCTGGCGCCTTCCAACCTGCATCAGCCCTTCCCTCGCCTCCATGTTTAAAGAGGCTGTTGCTGCAGCACAAGACTGTTCCAACTTTCCAGCCAAATCTCTCACTGTTTTCTGCCGGGTCTGGTGACCAGCAGACGTACCATTCTTGGGAAAACTACTCCTCTGACATTCTCCTATGCCTTTTCATCAAAATTCCATTCAGTATTGGGTAAAAAGAGCTCACTCCATGGTCACAACCGGAGGTAACGGGCATGCCACCCTTGTACCCTGGCAGTGCTCCTGCCGGCTTTGCTGTGTCACCCTAGCACCTTGACAGTGCCAAGGTGGCAGTGGGGACTCCGAGGGGAGGCCGGTTGATGTCAGGAACCTGGTGGGTTCCAGGTGAGCACGCTTAGATGGGTTTAAAACTGACTTAGGCGTGCAAGGCTTGGTTAGGCCCAGTTTGGGCGGGATCCTGATCACAATGCCTCGCGAGAAGTGCGTGGATCTCATCAGGTATACTGGCTGCCAGGAAGCCCATGGGAGGCTTTTCTCTCCTCATTTACTGGCCTCGTCATGTTCCCATTCGGGCACGACATGGTGGAATTGCTGAAATCAACATGCTGGAATTGCTGAAATCCTGAGTGCAGGAGCTGACCAACTCTTTGTCAGAACCTCTGGTGTTCATAGAATCAGATGTTTTGCATTCCAAGCCTCACGCTCACCTAGAACAATAACCTATAGTTTTATCTGTCTTAAGTCTGGATCATTGACATATTGGATTTGGTTTTATCCAACTTTGTAAAATAGCAGTGGCAATCTACCTGAATGGGAACAGAATCCCATACTAGGCGATTTAACAAACAAAGAACAAAGAACAAAGAAATGTACAGCACAGGAACAGGCTCTTCGGCCCTCCAAGCCCGTGCCGACCATACTGCCCGACTAAACTACAATCTTCTACACTTCCTGGGTCCGTATCCTTCTATTCCCATCCTATTCATATATTTGTCAAGATGCCCCTTAAATGTCCCTATCGTCCCTGCTTCCACTACCTCCTCCGGTAGCGAGTTCCAGGTACCCACTACCCTCTGCGTAAAAAACTTGCCTCGTACATCTACTCTAAACCTTGCCCCTCTCACCTTAAACCTATGCCCCCTAGTAATTGACCCCTCTACCCTGGGGAAAAGCCTCTGACTATCCACTCTGTCTATGCCCCTCATAATTTTGTATACCTCTATCAGGTCGCCCCTCAACCTCCTTCGTTCCAGTGAGAACAAACCGAGTTTATTCAACCGCTCCTCATAGCTTATGCCCTCCATACCAGGCAACATTCTGGTAAATCTCTTCTGCACCCTCTCTAAAACCTCCACATCCTTCTGGTAGTGTGGCGACCAGAATTGAACACTATACTCCAAGTGTGGCCTAACTAAGGTTCGATACAGCTGCAACATGACTTGCCAATTCTTATACTCAATGCCCCGGCCAATGAAGGCCAGCATGCCGTATGCCTTCTTGACTACCTTCTCCACCTGTGTTGCCCCTTTCAATGACCTGTGGACCTGTACTCCTAGATCTCTTTGACTTTCAATACTCTTGAGGGTTCTACCATTCACTGTATATTCCCTACCTGCATTAGACCTTCCAAAATGCATTACCTCACATTTGTCCGGATTAAACTCCATCTGCCATCTCTCCGCCCAAGTCTCCAGACAATCTA
The DNA here is from genome assembly GCF_047496885.1 of Scyliorhinus torazame. Taxonomy (NCBI): domain Eukaryota; kingdom Metazoa; phylum Chordata; class Chondrichthyes; order Carcharhiniformes; family Scyliorhinidae; genus Scyliorhinus; species Scyliorhinus torazame. The sequence continues at coordinate 202,047,415 of NC_092712.1, read as the reverse complement.
AATCCTGCTGTATCCTCAGACAGTCCTCATCGCTATCCGCAATTCCACCAACCTTTGTGTCGTCTGCAAACTTACTAATCAGACCAGTTACATTTTCCTCCAAATCATTTATATATACTACAAAGAGCAAAGGTCCCAGCACTGATCCCTGTGGAACACCACTGGTCACAGCCCTCCAATTAGAAAAGCATCCCTCCATTGCTACCCTCTGCCTTCTATGGCTTAGCCAGTTCTGTATTTAGCTGGGTGTCTCCCAGTGTTTGGAGTGTCGAGAAACCCCTCGCGATCAAACAGGACTGTTTCCATTCCGGTAGATTCGGGGCTTCAGCGGGGAACTTCCCAATGAGGCCGCACTTAATCCTGTTTCTTTCACTGAGGAGCTCCGCTCGCCAGAACTCCTCAGTGCAGAAGGAGATTGGGGCGCAATATTTAGATGGCGCATTGAGCTCTCGATTCCCCAATACGAAAGACCCCCCCCCCCCCCCCCAACCTCCTCACCCCCCTGCACTTGTGTTGGGCACACCCGGCCTTGGGTAGATCATGGGAGCGCATATTAGAGTAAGACAAGCTGCCTCACTCTAATATGCAGATTTGCTAAAAAGCAATCCACCCACAATGGGCAGGATTCACATTGCGTGGCCTTGTGAGTGTGGTGAACCACTGTAATAGGAGATGTAAGGTAGGACCTGCACTACAATTTCGCTGGTAGCTCCTGCCGGCTGTCTCCGCCCACGGAGAACTGTATAAATATGCATGACCTCCTGTGTCCTGCCATTTCACCAGCTGCAGTAGGAGGCCACGCATCTGACTGTAATAAAGCCACAGTTGTACCCAACTTTAGTCTTTGTGTAATTGATCGTGCATCAATTTATTACAGTCAGATTTTCCACAGAATGGATATCAGAATTAAGCCCGATCGCCTGCAGCTGGATCCGCAATCGCCTGACGCCAGAAAAGACTTTACTCACTGGCTAGTATGTTTTGAGGCCTACATTAAGGCTGCGGACCCCGAGCCAACGAAGGCTCAGAAGATAAACGTCCTGTACTGCAGACTGAGCTCCAGCGTGTTCCCGTTGATCCAAGATGCCACAAATTACACAAAAGCAATGGAACTCCTTAAGGAACACTACGCGCAGAAGGCGAACACGCTCTTCGCCAGGCATGTACTCACCACCTGCTCGCAACTACCTGGGGAGTCCATTAAAGACTTCTGGCGAGCCCTAATTCCACTCGTCTGGGACTGTGACTGTCAGGCTGTTACGGCCGCTGAACACGCAAATCTCCTCATGCGCGATGCCTTTGTGACGGGGATTGCGTCGGACCGCGTCCGAGAACGATTACTGGAAGGGGCCATGCTTGAACTGGTAGAGACGAGAACCTTGGCGCTCTCCATGACAGTCGCATCCCGTAACGTACAATCGTACCCCTCCCGCCGCGCTGCCCACCCTTCTACTCCTTCCTACCCCTCCTGGAACCTGCCGCCGACCTCCTCAACCAGGGCCCTGCCTTCCCAATACGCATGCGCCTGCGCCAATCCGCGCATCCCGGGGGTCCCCGCTGCTACTTCTGCGGTCAGCAGAAGCACCTCCGCCAACACTGCCCGGCCCGCACTGCAGTTTGTAAAGCCTGCAGTAAAAAGGGTCACTTCGCGGCTGTGTGCCAGGCCCGCGCAGTCGCTGCGATCGTGCCCGCTATCGCCCCTCCCCCACGCCAGACGCACAATAGGAGCGGCCATCTTCTCCTCCCGGGTCCATGTGCGACCAATGTACGCCGCCATCTTGTCCCCCCTTCGGCCACATGCGCCCCATGGGCGCCGCCATCTTGTCCCAACCCTGCAATTGGCCACATTTGGAGTATTGCGTACAGTTCTGGTCACCTCATTATAGGAAGGACGTGGAAGCTTTGGAACGGGTGCAGAGGAGATTTACCAGGATGTTGCCTGGTATGGAGGGAAAATCTTATGAGGAAAGGCTGATGGACTTGAGGTTGTTTTCGTTAGAGAGAAGAAGGTTAAGAGGAGACTTAATAGAGGCATACAAAATGATCAGAGGGTTAGATAGGGTGGCAGTGAGAGCCTTCTCCCGTGGATGGAAATGGCTAGCACGAGGGGACATAGCCTTAAACTGAGGGGTAATAGATATAGGACAGAGGTCAGAGGTAGGTCCTTTACGCAAAGAGTGGTGAGGCCGTGGAATGCCCTACCTGCAATAGTAGTGAACTCGCCAACATTGAGGGCATTTAAAAGTTTATTGGTTAAGCATATGAATGATAATGGCATAGTGTAGGTTAGATGGCTTTTGTTTTTTGACTTCCCATGTCGGTGCAACATCGTGGGCCGAAGGGCCTATACTGCACTGTACCATTCTATGTTCTATGTTCTATGTGTGCACCATGGGCGCCGCCATCTTGTCCCGACCCCGCAATGTGCGCTACATGAGCGCCGCCATCTTGTCCCCCACAGGGTCTCCGGACATCCCGAAATCGGAACCGCACACGCTCGCCACCCGAAGCATCCGATGGCTACCCGCAGCTCGCTTCGATGACGCTGGACCAATCTCGCCCGCACAACCTGGCCACCGCGTCGACGACGGTTAAAATCAACGGCCACGTGACCTCGTGCCTGCTGGACTCCGGGAGCACCGAAAACTTTGTTCACCCAGATACGGTAAGGCGCTGCTCCCTCGCAGTCCACCCTGCCAATCAAATGATCTCCCTAGCATCCGGATCCCACTCCGTCCCGATCCGAGGCTTTTGTACAGTCACCCTCACGGTCCAGGGCTTAGAATTTAGTAATTCCCGCCTCTATGTCCTTCCTAATCTCTGCGCTGCACTCCTGTTGGGCCTAGACTTCAAGTGCAACCAACAGAGCCTCATCCTCAAATTCGGGGGGCCCTTACCCCTCCCTTACAGTTTGTGGCCTCGCGACCCTCAAGGTCGATCCCCCTCCCTTTTTGCTAATCTAACTGCGGATTGCAAGCCCGTTGCCACTAGGAGCAGATGGTACAGCACCCAGGACAAGAACTTCATCAGGTCCGAAGTCCAGCGGCTGCTTAAGGAGGGTATTATCGAGGCCTACAACAGCCCCTGGAGAGCCCAAGTGGTAGTGGTTAAAACTGGGGAGAAACACTGGATGGTCATGGACTACAGCCAGACCATCAATCGGTACACGCAGCTCGATGTGTACCCCCTCCCACGCATATCTGATAATGTCAATCAGATTGCGTAGTACTGGGGCTTCTCAACAACTGACCTGAAATCCGCCTACCACCAGCTCCCCATCCGGAAGTCGGACCGGCCATACACTGCCTTCGAGGCGGACGGTCGCCTCTACCACTTCCTCAGGGACCCTTTGGGTGTCACAAATGGGGTCTCGGTCTTCCAAAGAGAGATGGACGAATGGTCGACCAGTAGGGTTTGCGGGCCACCTTTCCGTACTTTGATAACGTCACCATCTGAGGCCATGACCAGCAGGACCACGATGCCAACCTCGATAAATTCCTCCGCACTGTCAGTCTTCTCAACCTGACCTACAACAAAGAGAAGTGTGTGTTCAGCACAACCCGGGCAGCCATTCTCGGCTATATAGTCCAAAACAGACGACTCGGGCCCGACCCCGACCGGGCCCGAACTTCCCCTCCCCCGCTGCCCCAAGGCCCTCAAATGCTGCCTGGGGTTCTTTTCCTACTATGCTCAGTGGGTCCCAAACTATGCGGACAAGGCCCGCCCACTCATTCAGTCCACCCGATTCCCCCTCGCGGCCGAGGCACAACATGCTTTCGCCCGCATCAGAGCAGACATCGCCAAGGCCGGGATGCGCGCAGTGGACGAGTCACTGCCTTTCCAAGTAGAAAGCGACGCTTCAGACGTCGCCCTTGCCGCCACTCTAAACCAGGCAGGCAGACCCATGGCATTCTTTTCCCACGCCCTTCATGCCTCTGAAATTCGACACTCATCCATCGAAAAGGAGGCCCAAGCTATCGTTGAAGCTGTGCGGCATTGCAGGCATTACCTGGCTGGTAAGAGATTCACTCTCCTCACTGACCAACGGTCGGTAGCCTTCATGTTCAATAACACACAACGGGGCAAGATCAAAACTGATAAAATCTTGCGGTGGAGAATCGAGCTCTACACCTATAATTACGAGATCTTGTATCGCCCCGGTAAACTCAACGAGCCCCCAGACGCCCTCTCCCGAGGTACATGAGCCAGCGCACAAGTGGACCAACTCTGGGCCCTACACGACGGCTTTTGTCACCCGGGGTCACTCAATTGTACCATCTGGTCAAAGCTCGCAATCTGCCCTAATCCGTCGAGGAAGTAAGGACAGTCACCAGGGACTGCCAGGTCTGTGCGGAGTGCAAGCCGCACTTCTACCGGCCGGACTGTGCGCGCCTGGTGAAGGCTTCCCGCCCCTTTGAACGCCTCAGCGTGGATTTCAAAGGGCCCCTCCCCTCCACCGACCGTAACACGTACATTCTCAGTATGGTCAATGAGTACTCCAGATTCACCTTCGCCATCCCATGCCCCGATACGACATCTGCCACCGTCATCAAGGCCCTCAGCACCATCTTCGCTCTGTTCGGTTTCCCCGCCTACATCCACAGTGACAGGGGATCCTCATTCATGAGCGATGAGCTGCGTCAGTTCCTGCTCAGCAGGGGTATAGCCTCCAGCAGGACGACCAGCTACAACCCCCGGGGGAACGGGCAAGTAGAACGGGAGAATGGGACGGTTTGGAGGGCCGCCCAACTGGCTTACAGTCCAGGAACCTCCCAGCCTCTTGCTGGCAGGAGGTCCTCTCTGACGCTCTACACTCCATCCGGTCACTATGGTGCACCGCCACTAATAACACACCCCATGAACATGCTTTTACCTTCCCCAGGAAGTCCACATCCGGGGTGTCGCTTCCGACTTGACTCGCTGCTCCAGGTCCGGTCCTTCTCCGTAGGCACGTCCGACTCCACAAGGCGGACCCCTTGGTGGACATGGTTCACCTGCTCTACGCCAACCCTCAATATGCCTACGTTGAGTTCCCCGACGGCCGCCAAGACACTGTCTCACTCAGGAACCTGGCACCGTCAGGTTCCTCCCCAACAGACCGCCCCCACCTCCCACCACGCCGCCAATATTGACCCCACCAGAGCACCCCCCCCTCCCCTTTTCCGCACAAGAGGATGAAGAGGACTTCTGCACGCTCCCGGAGTTCCCCGATGACTGGCCAGCATCAGCATCGCCACCACCGCCATCGGTGCCACCTCCACCACCGCCAGCACCGACTTCGCCGCCACCATTACACCAACGAAGCACCAAAGCACCGGACCGGCTGAACCTTTGACGGACTCCGGACCGTCAACATGGACTTTTCTTTTCCTACCACTGTACATAATTGCAGATAGTTTCATGTCATCCCCGCCGGACTCATTTTTAACAGGAGGTGAATGTGGTGAACCACTGTGATAGGAGATGTAAGGTAGGACCTGCTCTACAGGTTCGCCGGTAGCTTCTGTCACCTGGCTCCGCCCACGGAGAACTGTATAAATATGCATGACCTCCAGTGCCCTGCCATTTCACCAGCTGCAGCAGGAGACCACGCATCTGTGTAATAAAGCCACAGTTGGACCCAACTTTAGTTTTTGTGCAATTGATCGTATTAAATCAGATAGATCCCGGAAGAGAGATTTTCCAGCATCTACCAGCCGCGATGCGCTGCATTACGCTGCCTTTCGGGCATAATGCGGGTGGTAGCTTCGTGCCCAGCATCTCATGTAAGATTTAGCAAAGACAGGGGGTGGGATTCCCCATCATACATACAGTGAACACCTATCATCAGTGGGCCTGACCTGGTAATTCTCCGGGGCCTCTGCGATTCTCTGCCTTCGATGGGCCAAATTCCTGACGACGCAGTACACTTATGCTTTTAAAAATCGTGAAACCGGCATCATGGCTGCTGAGGGAAAGTGAGGGGGTAAGGCAAGTGTCCAACATCGCCATAGTTTTCTGACAGTCATGCTGCTGGCCGGGGGCTTCTGCCAGGGCTGGCGGGAGGAGCGAAGGATAGCCAGGAGGTGGGCTGTGGGGTCGGGGTGGACCGGTGCGGAACACCATTGCTGCAGCCGGCAAGGCAGCCGTGCAGCTGCACACGCTGCTGACTGTACACTATGAAGCTCGGGCCACAGTTCGTATGGGTCACCCCCCCCCCCCAGGCCCCTCCCCCCCAGTGTCCTCTGGCCCATCAGCCAGCCGACCCATCAATGGGATGGGCATACTCCAGTGCAACCAGTGCCATCTTGTTGGCTGGGATGAGTGTGTGTGGGGAGTGTAATGTGTGTATGCGGCTGCAGCTTGTCAGCCTACCAAGTGTCAATCGCAAACCCAGTGATTCCCGCGCCTTTTTTCATTGGAAATGATTGTGTTCCATGTGGCGCCAGTGCTAGCCCCTCCACAGTCACTGAATCTATCCAGGCTCGGTGCCAGTTTTGCCATCGTGAAAGTCCACAAATCCTGCACCGGTGTCAGGAACTCTTCTCAGGAATGGAGATCCCGCCCATTATGTTACTTGAAATAAATATAAGTCCACTCCCTCAATATCCAGATTGTCTGTGACAAAGTGCTCCGCATCATGCAGGTGTGTGCCGTTTCCCCGAAGCATCCATGGTAGTTACATCTTGGGGCGCTTGCAGATGGCAGCCATTTTTAAGGGAGAGCAGCAGCTGGGGGGATGGCTCATCAGGCACAAAGGGCAGCCACTCAGGAGGTGGCTGATGACACCAAAGCAGAGACCACAAACACCCACTGAGACTTGCTATTACTAGACTCATGCATCAACGTGTGTGCTGGTCGAGCAGGCGATTGGACTTCTCAAGATGTAGCTCCAGTGCTGGGAACTGTCAGGGAGAGCGCTGAGGGTGTCCCGCTTCCCAGTGGCCTGCTGTGCTCTGCACAACCTGGCACTGCAGCGGGGAAGAAGCTGGACCAGGAGGGCATGGAGCAACGCCGCATTGCCGCCGATGAGGCCGATTCGAGGTGGGCAGTGAGGGGCAAGCCACGGAGCAGGTGGAAGGACCTTGAGTGATGGCCAGGGCCTATTTTGGGCGCATGACTAGGGATGCCCTCAAAGCCTCTCGGTTTGGTAGTGCCCAGCATCAGGGGTTGAAGACCTCTCCCACCATGGGGCCTGACATTCATTCACTGCTGTGGTGCTAGCGGGAGGTCATGCTGATCGTTGCTTCATTCATGGGCAGGGCGTTAAAGTGATTGGCCAGGTGCTGCAGGAGAATGATGATAACTTGTAGTCAGGACAGAACAATATTCTACTTGTCCTCTGTGAAATATCTAACTCCAGCCTGACACAGAGGTGAACACGACCAGCCAATGAAGGGACTTATCAGGGAGCCCAGAGATGCTGGATGACAAATTTCAGCTGCTCCTCCAAGGTCAGGGGGCCTGCTGTTTTTCTCCACCCACGTACAAGGTGTATAGGCATTCAACACATTTTCAGCCCTTGACATCCTCATCATTAGAGAATACTATCAGACTTGAGAGGCCTGATCGTTGGTGTTGGGAGGGGGTTTAATTGTCCGTGGAATGGGGGGTTGGGGCTGAGGGGGGCTGCTAGGGGTCCGTGCCAGCAGTGGTGTTTCTTTATTGCACCTTCAGCGTGCAAGGTGGGAGAGACATAGTGGTGACATTCTCATAATCCACAAGGGTGAAGTGCCGAGTGTGCGCAGGGGTTCATTCACAGTGAGGGGGGTGACCAGTGGGCTGGGCGCCCCCAGGGTTTCCTGGGTGGAGGGCCCCGGGCTGCCTCTTGCCAATGCAGTGTAGGTTAACAAGGGCTGCCCCACCCACTCACATAAGTGGTTGGCAGTTAAGTGTCAGTCACTTAAATTTCCCTTGATTTAAAAGCAGGTGGGGGAGGGGAGTCAATTCAGGACAGTTTAAAAAGAGCAACTTGTAAACTCACTCCCAGTGAGTTCTCCCAGTGAGCCAAAAAAGACACAGCCAGAGTGAGACAGAACCAAGAGTGAGTTTGGGAATTTGAATCTAGGTGGGAATTCGAAGCTGGGTGGGGAGGAAGTGTTTTTTATCCCTGGTAAGTGACTGGTAAGTAGTTTTTCTGTTTTCTTTTGCTTTTCATTGGTATATTTATTTATTTTGTCTTTCTTTTTGTTGGAAATTGTAGTTGTTGAAGTTAACGAAGGTTTAAGATATGGCAGGAGATCTCAGACCCGTGTCATGCTCCTCGTGTGCGATGTGGGAGCTCAGGGACACGTCCACTGTCCCTGGCTCCTTCACGTGCAAGAAGTGTGTCCAGTTGCAGCTCCTGTTAGACCGCTTGACGGCTCTGGAGCTGCGGATGGACTCACTTTGGAGCATCCGCGATGCTGAGGACATCGTGGATAGCACGTTTAGCGAGTTGGTCACACCGCAAGTGAAAGGTACTGAGGGAGATAGAAAATGGGTGACCAAAAGACAGAGCAAGAGTAGGAAGGCAGTGCAGGTGTCCTCTGTGGTCATCTCCCTGTAAAACAGATATACCGCTTTGGATACTGTTGAGGGAGATAGCTCACCAAGGGAAGGCAGCAGCAGCCAGGTTCATGGCACCATGGCTGGCTCTGCTGCGCAGCTGGGCAGGAAGAAGAATGGCAGGTCTATAGTGATAGGGGACTCAATTGTAAGGGGAATAGACAGGCGGTTCTGCGGACGCAATCGAGACTCCAGAATGGTATGTTGCCTCCCTGGTGCAAGGGTCAAGGATGTCTCGAAGCGGCTGCAGGACATTCTGGGAGGGGAGGGTGAACAGCCAGCTGTCGTGGTGCACATAGGCACCAACGATATAGGTAAAAAACGGGACGAGGTCCTACAAGCTGAATTCAGGGAGTTAGGAGTTAAACTAAAAAGTAGGACCTCAAAGGTAGTAATCTCAGGATTGCTACCAGTGCCACGAGCTAGTCAGAGTAGGAATGTCAGGAAAGATAGGATGAATGCGTGGCTCGAGGGATGGTGCAAGACGGAGGGATTCAAATTCCTGGGGCATTGGAACCGGTTCTGGGGGAGGTGGGTCCAGTACAAACCGGACGGTCTGCACCTGGGCAGGACAGGAACCGATGTCCTGGGGGGGGGGTTTGCTAGAGCTGTTGGGGAGAGTTTAAACTAATGTGGCAGGGGGATGGGAACCGATGCAGTAAGTTGGAAGGTAGTAAAACAGGGACAGAAACAAAAGGCAGTAAGGGGGAAAGTGTAAGGCAGAGAAGCCATAGTCAAAAATCAAAAAGGGCGACAGTACAAGGTACAGTGACTGAGGGGAGCTCAGTGAATAGGACCAGGAATACTAAAAGGAATAAAACGGGAAGTGAAAACATTAATGGTAAGCGACGCGGCAGGTTGTTACATGAAGATATAGGTTCAACGACAAGGAAAATTAGGAGAAAAGTTAAGAGGAAATATAACTTAGGAGAGGTTACTGATTGAGGTGTTAAGATTCAGAACAGAGGTAAAAAAGCCAACATAAGTGTACTTTACCTGAATGCTCGTAGTATTCGGAATAAGGTAAATGAGTTGATGGCGCAAATCATCGTGAATGACTATGATTTAGTGGCCATTACTGAAACATGGTTAAAGGATGGTCACGATTGGGAGTTAAATATCCAAGGGTATCAAATTATTCGGAAGGACAGAGTGGATGGTAAGGGAGGTGGTGTAGCTCTGTTATTTAAGGATGACATCCGGGCAACAGTAAGGAATGACATCGGTGCTATGGAGGATAAGGTTGAATCCATTTGGGTGGAAATCAGGAATAGTAAGGCGAAAAAGTCACTGATAGGAGTAGTCTCTCGTCCACCAAATAGTAACATTATGGTGGGGCAGGCAATAAACAAAGAAATAACTGATGCATGTAGAAATGGTACAGCAGTAAATCATGGGGGATTTTAATCTACATGTCGATTGGTTTAACCAGGTCGGTCAAGGCAGCTTGAGGAGGAGTTTATAGAATGTATCCGCGATAGTTTCCTAGAACAGTATGTAATGGGACCTACGAGGGAACAAGCGGTCCTAGATCTGGTCCTGTGTAATGAGACAGGATTGATTCATGATCTCATAGTTAGGGATCCTCTCTGAAGGAGCGATCACAATATGGAGGAATTTAAAAAACAGATGGACGTTGAGAAGGTAAAATCAAACACTAGTGTTTTGTGCTTAAACAAAGGAGATTACAATGGGATGAGAGAAGAACTAGCTAAGGTAGATTGGGAGCTAAGACTTTATGGTGAAACCGTTGAGGAACAGTGGAGAACCTTCCAAGCGATTTTTCACAGTGCTCAGCAAAGGTTTATACCAACAAAAAGGAAGGACGGTAGAAAGAGGGAAAATCGACAGTGGATATCTAAGGAAATAAGGGAGAGTATCAAATTGAAGGAAAAAGCATACAAAGTAGCAAAGATTAGTGGGAGACTAGAGGACTGGGAAATCTTTATGGGGCAACAGAAAGCTACTAAAAAAGCTATAAAGAAGAGTAAGATAGATTATGAGAGTAAACTTGCTCAGAATATAAAAACAGATAGTAAAAGTTTCTACAAATATATAAAACAAAAAAGAGTGGCTCAGGTAAATATTGGTCCTTTAGAAGATGAGAAGGGAGATTTAATAATGGCAGATGAGGAAATGGCTGAGGAACTGAACAGGTTTTTTGGGTCGGTCTTCACAATGGAAGACACAAATAACATGCCAGTGACTGATGGAAATGAGGCTATGACAGGTGAGGACCTTGAGAGGATTATTATCACCAAGGAGGTAGTGATGGGCAAGCTAATGGGGCTAAAATGGGGCTCTTTGAATCTGTCTATATATGTGTTTCTGGAACATACCTCTTCATTCACCTGAGGAAGGAGCAGCGCTCCGAAAGCTAGTGACATCGAAACAAACCTGTTGGACTTTAACCTGGTGTTGTAAGACTTCGTACTTTGTTATTTAAGGATGACATCCGGGCAATAGTAAGGGATGACATCGGTGCTATGGAGGATAAGGTTGAATCCATTTGGGTGGAAATCAGGAATAGTAAGGCGAAAAAGTCACTGATAGGAGGAGTCTATAGGCCACCAAATAGTAACATTATGGTGGGGCAGGCAATAAACAAAGAAATAACGGATGCATGTAGAAATTGAGGAAATGGCTGAGGAACTAAACAGGTTTTTTGGGTCGGTCTTCACAGTGGAAGACACAAATAACATGCCAGTGACTGATGGAAATGAGGCTATGACAGGTGAGGACCTTGAGAGGATTATTATCACCAAGGAGGTAGTGATGGGCAAGCTAATGGGGCTAAAGGTAGACAAGTCTCCTGGCCCTGATGGAATGCATCCCAGAGTGCTAAAAGAGATGGCTAGGGAAATTGCAAATGCACTAGTGATAATTTACCAAAATTCACTAGACTCTGGGGTGGTCCCGGCGGATTGGAAATTAGCAAACGTGACACCACTGTTTTAAAAAGGAGGTAGGCAGAAAGCGGGTAACTATAGGCCAGTGAGCTTAACTTCGGTAGTAGGGAAGATGCTGGATTCTATCATCAAGGAAGAAATAGCCAGGCATCTGGATGGAAATTGTCCCATTGGGTAGACGCAGCATGAGTTCATAAAGGGCAGGACGTGCCTAACTAATTTTGTGGAAGTTTTTGAGGACATTACCAGTGCGGTAGATAACGGGGAGCCAATGGATGTGGTATATCTGGATTTCCAGAAAGCCTTTGACAAGGTGCCACACAAAAGGTTGCTGCATAAGATAAAGATGCATGGCATTAAGGGGAAAGTAGTAGCATGGATAGAGGATTGGTTAATTAATAGAAAGCAAAGAGTGGGGATTAATGGGTGTTTCTCTGGTTGGCAATCAGTAGCTAGTGGTGTCCCACAGGGATCAGTGTTGGGCCCACAACTGTTCATAATTTACATAGATGATTTGGAGTTGGGGACCAAGGGCAATGTGTCCAAGTTTGCAGATAACACTAAGATAAGTGGTAAAGCAAAAAGTGCAGAGGATACTGGAAGTCTGCAGAGGGATTTGGATAGGCTAAGTGAATGGGCTAGGGTCTGGCAGATGGAATACAATGTTAACAAATGTGAGGTTATCCATTTTGATAGGAATAACAGCAAAAGGGATTATTATTTAAATGATAAAATATTAAAACATGCTGCTGTGCAGAGAGATCTGGGTGTGCTCGTGCATGAGTTGCAAAAATTCGGTTTACAGGTGGTCTCATTACATGAGAAAGGACGTACCGGCACTGGAGGGTGTGCAGAGGAGATTCACTAGGTTAATCCCAGAGCTGAAGGGGTTGGATTACGAGGAGAGGTTGAGTAGACTGGGACTGTACTCGTTGGAATTTAGAAGGATGAGGGGGGATCTTATAGAAACATATAAAATTATGAAGGGAATAGATAGGATAGATGCGGGCAGGTTGTTTCCACTGGCGGGTGAAAGCAGAACTAGGGGGCATAGCCTCAAAATAAGGGGAAGTAGATTTAGGACTGAGTTTAGGAGGAACTTCGTCACCCAAAGGGTTGTGAATCTATGGAATTCCTTGCCCAGTGAAGCCGCTCCTTCATTAAATGTTTTTAAGATAAAGATAGATAGTTTTTTGAAGAATAAAGGGATTAAGGGTTATGGTGTTCGGGCCGGAAAGTGGAGCTGAGTCCACAAAAGATCAGCCATGATCTAATTGAATGGCGGAGCAGGCTCGAGGGGCCAGATGGCCTACTCCTGCTTCCAGTTCTTATGTTCTTATGCTCAGGTCCCATCAGGTGCCTGGGGACCCCTGTGCTCAGCAACGGGTTGGAGGGACATCGGGAGTGAGATCCAGATGCATCGCCCTCTGGCATGGACAACTGTGGATTCCCACTCATGCGTGCACCATGTCCTGAGCCATGAGCTGAACCATGGAGCGGACATCCGCCGCCATGGAGTGCACACCTGCACCAAGGTCTTCACTGCGAATGCCACCCGCACATTATTAGCCTTGTTGTGTTCGAGTGACGGAACCATCTCCTCGGACAGACGGCACTGGGACTCTTCCAGTCAGCCTTGCAGCCTAAGGAGGGATGATGTCATCCCTTCCTGATGCTCACAACTTTGCCTTTGCAGTTTCAGAACTCTGAGACTACCGGACCAGGAACATTTCATTGGCCAGGGTCTCAGCAGGGTCCTGGGCTCTGGCATCCCTCCGAATGCTGGATCCCTGGGACATTCCTTCCTCCATCTGCTGTGGATCGTCAGCTGTGAGGTACTCAGCAGTGAGTGGCCAAAAGCCTGCATACTAGTTATTCCCACCGAGGTGGTGAAGGTTGCGGGTGCCCGCTGTTATGCCCGCTTGATGCTTGTCTCCAAGATATCTCCCCCGGTGCTGCTCTGGTCCCTGGTCTCCAGAAAGTGTGAGGATTGTCAGGACAGGTTGACTGATTGACCTGCAACGGAAGGGAGATGGTATTAGTGCATCACCGGGGCAGACTGATGGGAGAAGGTTAACTCACTTGAGGTTTCCACCATGGCTGCATGTCCTGAGAGTTCTCACTTTTGTCTGGTGCCCCTGCCTCACCCTCTGCACAGGTGCAGTCCTGTTCCTCACCTGCCATCTCAAGGGCTTTCTCCTCATAGGTCATTCATCTTCATCCGGCACTCTTGCCCGGTCCTCTTTCGGAGCAAGTTGGCACTCCCTATTGTGGTCACTGCCTCCCAGGCGGGGGTCATGGCCTTGCTTGCTGGACATCCATGTGATTGTGAGTAGAGGATGACACGCGTCCGCTCAACACCATCCAGGTGTTTGGTGAGGGCTCCCTCTGTGAATCGTGGCGTTGTCTTCCTGGCAGCCATCCCCCGACTGCACTTTCAACAAGTGCTGTGGAGTTGTTTTAAAGGAGCGCCCCATTGAATTAAGAGACTTTCCCAGGGCGAGCATAAAAGAGACAATCCGCCACGAGTGCGGCGTGAATCACGTGGGGCTGAATATATGGGGCTGGATTCTCCGCATCCTGACGCTGAAATCGCATCCGACGTCAGGGCGGAGAATCCACTGGTTCCACGATTCTCCGGGCTCTGAAAAGCGGTGCACCCGGGAAGTGCGTCACGCCGCCAATCCCCTACCTGTGGCCATTGCTGGAGGCCCGCCCCACCATTCTTCGATCCCAACCGACTGAGGTCCCGACAGCGTGGCTCTTCTGTGGTCCTGCCATTTGGGATACTCCCATGGCGGCTGCGGACTCAGTCCGTGGCTGCCATGGCCGGGGGCGGGTTGATGGGAGGGCAGGGGGGCGGCCTCATACGGGAACGGGCTAGTTTTGGGCGGTCGGTCAGGGTCGTGTGCGTGGTCGATTGGAGGAACTATTTAGGAGGTTCAGCTCTGTGGTCTGAGTCCGCCATGAAGCACAGCGCTGGAGGCCGACGCCTTGCGGATGCGTGGCCTCTGACCCGGAAGTGCGGGGACCCATATCTGCAGCTAAAGCTGCAAGCTTCCCGACGGGTCCCTGGTAGCCTCCTGCAGGGTTATGAATAAGTGGCCTTTTTACGCCAGTTTTTCTGTCATGAAAGGCCACAGTTTTTACGACGGCATGGGGACATAGTTGCTGCCGGCAGGATTCTCCCCGATTTTCTCACCGGAACGGACAGATTGAGAAAGATTCTGCCCCCCAACATCTTTGTTACAAGGACTCAATCTGATGTTCTGCCCCCCAAAAGGTTGCCTAATATAATTTGACGTGCTCCGTTAATAACTGTGGTGAATGTATTTAACATGGTTCGCACAGGCTAAACTAGAGTCCTCCTCTGGCTGGATTTTATCAGCAGAATGCCAAACAGCTGTCCCTCAAGTGCAAGTCTTGCTAAAGCAACCAGCTGTAAATCTGTGGAAGCTGCATAAAAGTCCGCATAATCCAAACTGATTGCTTGATGTGTTGCAATGATGTGTAAATCAGTGTGGCTTTGAATCCAAATAAACTGCAGCCTGATCCTTTCCTAATTTTAACTGCCACAAATGAGAAGATCTTAACAGATGAAGCATTAGATCTCCAATGAATTAGCATTCTGATCAAAGGAAGCAAGGGACTGAGTATTCTTGAAGGAGTAAGAGCGTCTCCGCATCAGAAGTAAACATTAACAGCTTAGACTACATTGAGTATCGGCGGATACTGTTTGATGACTTAATACTTCAAAATTATGGCTGATATAAAAAATAATTTTTGCTTAAATTTCCTCAACTAAAACGATCAGTATTAATTTCAGACTAAAACCACTCAAGCTACAATTTATTTTTATTTTTTCACAAATTCCAACATCCCCCTTGACCTTGAATAGTTGTTCTATGAACACACAAGTGATCATTATTCCTTTATGAGCCAACACAGTGAGTGCAGGGAAGCCATTCAACAGTGCGAGGGGCACCAGAACTTCAACACACAGAACGAGAGGCCTCTTGAGAGATTCACGATGCTCGTAATATCTCGGCAGATTTAACGGAGTCTCGCAAAACGTTGCGATCTGGGTCTTGCCCTCTTTGTATGTGATCCAGGTCAGCATATTTAAATGAGCCTCTTGGCTTATTTAAATATGCGTTCATGGGATTGAATCGGTGCCCAGGACCTAACAGCTATGTCTGAGAGACATTGCGAGGGCGCCATTTAGTACTGGTTTCTGTGGTGTTGGGTTCTCTGGTGCACAGATGAGCCAACACAGTTGTATGTGGTACAACTCTATTTTATTTTAACTCTTATATACAGTTCGTTCTGGATACTCTGCACGTGCTGTCTCCCTGAGTGTGTCGTGTAGCAGGTCTGTCCTGGTCCTCGTCTCCAGCCAATACTGACCACACGGTGTCGTGTTTGTGCTTTTATATCTTTCTGTGATTGGTTGTGGTGTTGTGTGTTCTGATTTGTCTGTTGGTGTGTCTATCATGATGTGTGTGTTTGAATATCATGACATCCCCCCTTTTTACAAAGATATGTGCCTACGTGGTTATAAATATAATCGTGTCGTGAGTGCATCTAAGAGTGTGTGTGTGTGTTGTGTACAGCGTGTGTATATGACGTAACAATTTACATGGGGCGATGTCGGGTGCGTCACACTAACAAGGTTGTACCATAACAAAACATGAATGCGAGAAAAAAAAAACATGAATGCGAGAAAAAAAAAACTTGAACAGTGGTCCGGTCAGACGATATCTGGAACGATAAACAACAACAGGTTATAATACAGAAGTGTTTGACTTTTTGAACGTATGAACAGCGTTATAAGTCCAGTCTAATGGGTGACCACCTCAAGAATAGGCTGGTCCTCAAGCCGGTTCAGCTGTGGAGATTTGGGTTCACACTGGTTCACCTTGGACTGTTGGAGGTGATGCTGCTGCCGAAGTCTCTACTTTTCCATTTGTTGTACTTCGTGCAGTGCTTGGTTTTTCATTCGTGCAAATATAACATTCAACATCTTTGTTAGTGTTGCCTTGGCTGTGGTTTGGTCCTGGTGGCGATGGAAGGGGCATGATCCGTGGCATCTCCACGAAGTCATCCTTGGGAACCAGTGGAGGATCCGGCGTGTGCGTACGGTTCAGTTGCGAGCGTAGAAGGTGGCGCAAAGCCCGCTGATTGCGCCTACGCACCAATCCATCCGCCCTGCATGCCAGGAACAAGGTGGAGTCTTTTTTCTTTTTATGTTTGTGGTGGACGGCATCTTGTAGCCGATGGGTCGTTGCCATCGAAGAAGCACCATCACTAATATCATGCAAGGCGATGACTGTGCCAGATGTGGAAGTTGGCCGAGACCGTGCACGCTGGTTCCGGCCACCTGCTGTGCCGGAAGGGCGACTCCGCAGAGAAACGTCGAAGCATGTCGCCTTGGAGAGAGAATTGTTGCTCGCATCAACGTCTGGCGATGGCGCAAATTGGTGTGCCCGTCTTGGACCGCCGGTGCTGGTCGCCACTGCCGACTCAGTGGGACTGCCACGCGATCCATTCCCTGTCGCCGTGGCATCCGCCGTCACCCTGAGCGTGCCATCACCGAGGCCGCGACACCGCCCGTCCGGAGCAAGGTCTGGCGTGCGCGAATCAGAGTCGGCGCTTGGCTGCTCCCCATCTGGAGTCCGGTCTGCCTTCCGTCGATGCTCCCCGTCCGGAGTCCCAACAGGTTCACTGGAGGCAGCCGAGATTCCCTGAAGCTGCACTTCTGGAGTCGGAACATGCAGGAATGCACCGACCAGTGGAGAGGCTCGAGCCATCGAGGGTGGAAGCGATGCGCCACCACCGCAGTCATCAGTGGTCCCACCGTGATCGTCGAGTGCCTCGGTACGCACTAGGCGAGGTCTGTCACCTTGCACCTTTTGCATGGGAAGTGGGATGCTGTCGTCACTCGTCTCACATCCCGTGGATAGATCCTCATTAGCAGCTTGCTGTTCACTAGGGTTGGGTAAATTGTCAGAGTTTTCATCTGGTGGTGCACACCATGTCGGTGGACTGTCATTGTCTTGCCATTGTCCTTCATTTGGGCTTTTCTTCTTTGGAATTTTAAATCTTCCCCCAGACAATGCAGAACCTTGTTTATTACCCCCAAATTCTCCCATATGTATGGTCTCGAATATAGGATCCAATGTTTCTATCGACATTGTACTATTTTCCAAAGAACATTCCGTTTCACTTTTCTTCTCGGGTACCTCATATGTATCTTTGTCTAATGTACATGCCTTCATGGTTTCCGGGTCTGATTTTGCTGGGTCTGATTTTGCTGGGACTGGCATGGTCACAGTCTCTCTTTTACTGTTCTCAATTGCCCACATTATACTCCCCATATATAACTGCTTAATCACTGGGGTTAGTGTGGTACAATGGATAATCGGGTCGACCTTATCTGCATCTTCACCATTAGTGGAAAGCACACTTGGTTCACTTGAAACTGCTGTGGGTTTTAAATTCATTATCTGGCTACTCGATGTCGGTGTCCTCAGGATTCTTGCTCCAATGTTCTGCTCATTTATCAGTGGAGTGTGTATAGGTTCAATGCAATTAATGTTCCCCTCAAGGTTTGAAGAGTCATTACTGACTAACTGCTGGTCTCCGAAGTTGGAACTTTGCGGCGTTGTGTTGAAGGGAGACATTTGTCCCTGCTGTAGATATGATTCAGGTTGTGTTATTTCCATTACCTGAGGATCAATGTCTTGTCCATTTTTTCGATCCGTACTAAAACACTGGCAATTCTCAGTCTGCTCCTTGCAAGTTAAACATTCAATTAATTTCTTTAGCAAATCCTCAGCATCCCTCTGTGACCGTGCAGCATTATTAATCTCTGTTCGGCTATAATGATCCTGAAGGTCAGCGCATAAACCTTTTTTCTTCGGGCTTGGAAGAGGTGATTCCTTTGGCTTGTCTTCAGTTGGGCTGGAACAGTCTTCAGCGCTGTGACCTTCATTGTAGCGTGAGAGACCGTCATGGTCATGCTGCTGTGTAGTGGAGCATGGTAGGCTGTTATAGCCTTCTTGCTGTTCACGTAAACATGGCAGACTTACTGTTCACGTGAGCATGGCAGACTTGCATCGTCTGCCGCTGGTTGGTCAGGAGAGGTTGCTAGACCCTCATGGTCTTGTGTCTGCAAGGACCGCACATTGGAGTCTTGCGTTGCTTCTATCGTGGAGGCTGTCCACGAGCTCTCTGTGGAGGCTTGTGACACTGGAGTCACTTCTTGTTCGTGCAAGGACTGCGCTCTGGAGTCTTGCGTTTCTGCAATTGTGGAGTCTGTCCATGAGCTCTGTGTGGAGGCTTGTGACTCTGGAGTCACTTCTTGTTCATGCAAGGACTGCGCTCTGGAGTCTTGCGTTGCTTCTATCGTGGAGGCTGTCCA
Source organism: Scyliorhinus torazame (assembly GCF_047496885.1). Classification (NCBI taxonomy): domain Eukaryota; kingdom Metazoa; phylum Chordata; class Chondrichthyes; order Carcharhiniformes; family Scyliorhinidae; genus Scyliorhinus; species Scyliorhinus torazame. Next base: position 202,028,557 of record NC_092712.1, on the reverse strand, counting down.
CGAGCTCTCTGTGGAGGCTTGTGACACTGGAGTCACTTCTTGTTCGTGCAAGGACTGCGCTCTGGAGTCTTGCGTTTCTGCAATTGTGGAGTCTGTCCACGAGCTTGCTGTGGAGGCTTGTGACTCTGGAATCACTTCTGGTTCATGCGAGGACTGCGCTCTGGAGTCTTGCATGTCTTCTTTCATAGAGTCGGGAACGTTGAGCGGGACGTGGACCACGCTCTGTGTGGCAGCAGGGCGCTCTCTGTGGGCTTGCACCACTCCCTGTCTGTTAATGTCAGGCTGCAGCATCATCCGGTACTGATAAGTTGGAACGTCATATCTGCTGGGTTGAAGATCCTCAAATCCGAAAAATGAATCCGCATCTGCGTCGGATTCAATGTGGGGGCCGCCAATGTGCAACATGAAAGGTTCGTCCGAGTCATAGTCGTCTAGGACCACGGAGCTATCATTGGGCTCGCGAGGTCCGGAAACACTGTAAAGATCGTCATCGAAGTATTCGAGGTTGGAATCATCGGCTTGTGCATCGGTAACTGCTTGTCGGAGGGTTCTTCGGAGGTCAAATTCATTTCCTGGGTCAATTTGCGGCAATGTGCTGTCATTCCAGGTGAGGGAAGGTTGTTTTACAGCTTTAACAGATTTTTGTTTTTTTGATTTGGGACGTTTCCCTTTTAAATTGGATTTGGGACGTTTCCCCTTTAAATTGGTGCGGTCTGGGGCCTCTGACATCCTGACACTCGGTATGTAGCACGTAGGAAGCTCAGATCGCTGTTCCTTTACCGATGGCCGTTTTCTTGACTACGCATGCGCAGCATCTCGTGCATGCGCAAACGAAACTTCCGGTTATGCGCACTGCTCGCGCAACTGTGCTAGCGTGATACCTTTAGCAAGATGGCCGCCGACCTCGACCCAGCCCTCTCTCAGGCCCGGGATTTCGGCCTCTGGGAATTCGGGCTCCGGGATCCCGGCCACGAGGTGAGTACTGCCGCTTTTCTTACCTTTACTTGCCGATTGGATTGCGTTTTCTTCACAGTACTTGGAGAATTTGTCCAGGACTGCCTGGTAATCGTACCTTTGCTGCCTCCTGAAGAACCTGAACCTTGTGAATATTTCTCTTGCCCTTGCACCGGCAATGGTGAGGAGAAATTCAATTTTTTCACTATCATCCAGGTCTTGGAGTTCAGCTGCCACCAGGAACAATTCGAACACTTGCCGGAATCGCCGCCAGTTTTCGCGGAGATCGCCGTGGCACTGGAGCGGCTGCGGAACCGGGAGCTCTATCATTTTGCCTGGGCACTGCTGGTTGTCTCTGTACACTGAGGTATGCCGGCAGGTATCGATCCACTCCTGTACCATGTGGTGTTGGGTTCTCTGGTGCACAGATGAGCCAACACAGTTGTATGTGGTCCAACTCTATTTTATTTTAACTCTTATATACAGTTCGTTCTGGATACTCTGCACGTGCTGTCTCCCTGAGTGTGTCGTGTAGCAGGTCTGTCCTGGTCCTTGTCTCCAGCTAATACTGACCACCAGGTGTCGTGTTTGTGCTTTTATATCTTTCTGTGATTGGTTGTGGTGTTGTGTGTTCTGATTTGTCTGTTGGTGTGTCTATCATGATGTGTGTGTTTGAATATCATGTCAGTTTCCACAAACGTGGCTAAGTCGTAATGGCACCTGGGGTGGTCCCCCAGGCCTTTAGAGGCAGGTGTTCGATGACAGGGCAGGGTGGCACCCTGGCACTCCCTCTGGCACCTGGGAACCTTGGTACTGCCAGCCTGGCACCCTGGCAGTGCCACCCAGGCACCCTGGAAGTGCCAGCCTGGGGGAGATCGAGGCAGCTAGACAAAATGGCTGCCAGGCAAAATCTGCTTGCCAGCAGTAAATTACTCTTAAGTGTTGCCTCGGCGGAGATAAACTCCCCGTGGCCAAACAAAACAGCCAAGTGTTGATAAATAGTGAGATGTTTCTCAGCACTGCAGCTGCCGAGAAACACCCTGCTAAACGTGCCCAAAGCCGCACATAGGTTTTTTTCCAGTCAAATCGTGTCTACAATATTTGTGAATAGATTGTATCCTGACAAATGGTGACTGCTCACATCTGTACAATTTCACTCCATTGTATCATGATACCCAGATATTTCGTAAGACTGTCTAAAATGTGAAATAATTGAATCTCAAATTTGATTTTGTAGTATCGAGTTTTATGCTGCAGCTTGAACATTGTGACCATTGTGTGTGGTGCATCAATTTTGTTGTGAATTATCATGGCTCTTTAAGCCACAACTTGACACCATGGCTGGGATCTAGTGGCCCATTTAGCCGTGGGCGCAAATCCCATAATGCACGCTAAATCTCACAAATGGACAAAAGCGGGATTTGTGCCTGCGAGCTCTCAGTTTGAGATTTTCCCTGCCCTCACAGGTGACGTGATCAGATTCACGCCCACGTGAATCAGATTTCCACCTATCCTAATAAATTAACATACAATTACCGGACCTGGTGCCATAGCGTCCGCCCATGACAAAAATGGAAGCCTTTTTCTCAAATTTAGCAGGGAATCAATTTTACCAATTCATCACCCCAAAGGATATCCAGGATTCATTGGTGCAAATCGGTAAACATGAAGCTCTTAAATATATGAGCACATATTTGGTTAGGAAAGCAGCTGATTGTTAAAAGTTTAAGCAGTGCTTTCTCGTCTGTTGATACATGAACTGTGCAGGTATACACTTAATGTCTTCTATACAATACAAACTGCTTTTAAGCTGCACAATCCTATAGAAATCAGTTTGCTCTGTCATGATGTAAAGGCTATAAAATGTCTGGTCAGGGCACCTACGCACCCTATGCAACTAATGCAGTTGACAATATTCATAGTTTCTTCAGTGTCATCTTTCGTAAAATTGTTCGCCTGGACATGTTGCTGATTTAACTTTTGAAACAGTTCTTTGAGAATTATGTTAATCCTCAATCATTAAGCTGAAGATATCTGTTCTGACCTGAGATCCAAGGTTTTTGATTATCGCCCTCACTGAAGTAATCCTACATAATCTGCTCTTGACTGCCCTTTAACAAATATTTAACGTGGAATTCACCAATTCCTCCTTGGAGTAATGATGCACGTCTGTGAATAACAACTGCTTCTTCAGGCATTATCCTTTTATTTTGTGATATTGTTTTCACATAAGTGCACACAGAGGAGAATATGATCATTGGTAGTTTACTACAAAGCTTCATTAGCCAATTCAAAACAATTACAAAGCAATCATCAAATCCCATCAATTTGCCACCTTTATCACCCACCATGACAAAACTGGAAATCAAAGTAGTCTGTTATTTTCATTTAATTAATTAACCCTATCAGTTCATAGATCATAGAATTTACAGTGCAGAACAAGGCCATTCGGCCCATCGAGTCTGCACCGGCTCTTGGAAAGAGCACCCTACCCAAGGTCCACACCTCCACCCTATCCCCATAACCCAGTAACCCCACCCAACACTAAGGGCAATTTTGGGCACTAAGGGCAATTTAGCATGGCCAATCCACCTAATCTGCACATCTTTGGACTGTGGGAGGAAACCGGAGCACCCGGAGGAAACCCACGCAGAGGATGTGCAGAATCCGCACAGACAGTAACACAAGCCGGAATCAAACCTAAGACCCTGGAGCTGTGAAGCAATTGTGCTAACCACTTTGCTACCGTGCTGCCCATTGTCAGTGAAATTAATTAAATGCTTCCCCACTGTTTCTGTTGGTTATGACAAACAGTGCTGTTTATGCCAATTGGAATGAGTGTAAAATAGGTGGGAATCTATTTGTCACAAAAATGACCCCCACCTCCCACCCCACCTTTCATGTTTCTGCTACGATAACAGCAGTCCCTCTATACAGGGTCTCTAACTGAAAGCACCTTTGGCCAATCTATATATATATATATATTATATATGTATAAAAACTTTGTTTATTTTGCCCTCCTCATAGGCTATGGGGGAAGGGGACTTGAGTAGTAAAAACCCTGTTTACAATGGAGTAAGCGACAATGGTCAGGACTAATCAGGACCTTTGTGGGTGAGGTAGCCCAGGGTCATGTACACATCATGGCCTGTAGATTGGTCACCTCTAATGAAGAAAGAAAAATCAAACAGTAATCTATAAAGAATTTTAAATGTTTTTTTCACGTTTTGGCCGAATGCCAATCATGAATTATTTCAATGTTCTGTGGGGGCCAGAGCTGAAATGAAAATGAAATGAAAATCGCTTATTGTCACGAGTAGGCTTCAATGGAGTTACTGTGAAAAGCCCCTAGTCGCCACATTCCGGCGTCTGTTCGGGGAGGCTGGTACGGGGAGCTGGTGTCAATTTTGAATCTTTCGCAACAGTCATCCTGAAAACATTGTGCTGATGTGAGTTATTCAAATGGAAATATGTCCATATTTAAAAGAAATAAATTTGTTGGGTCAAATTATCTATAAATGTCTCTCTCAGACAAGATCATGGTTTTATGAGGAATCGTACTTATTGATTTATTTATCAGTGAAGTCAGAATTTTTTTTTCAGTTTGATATAAAGCACTGAATATCAATTGTCCTTGTCGCCTAATGAATGATTGATTTCATTGCAGTTAAGGATAAATGAGAGGAAGGGGCTGACTATGTGGCCACTTTGACCTGGTTCTAGGCACCGCTTATCAAAAACAATATAGGCAGGGTCAATCGATTGCTTTCAATCAGAGTAAATCATGTGACATGTGGCACGACCCAATAAATTATCCTCAGTTGGCCAGATCAGTAATGATCCTCAGCTTGATGGTGCAGATATGCTAGAGAACCTGGGCTGTGTCTAAGCTTTTGTAGAAAAACAGCTTGTGCTTGATAATGATTATGGTTTTCTTTTGAGTCTTTGGAAATCCTTGTTCCATTTTTATCCCTCAACCACAAAACGGTTTCATTTGTTCTGTGTGTTAGAGCTAACTAGCCTGCTAATTGTGCATTTATAGCAATCTTGTGATTTGCTGTTAATGGTGTAGGTGTTAATGTTTCTCCATACACTTCAACTTGTTCTTAAAGAGTAAATATTTCTAAATGTTCAGACCTAATATTCATTTAGCTTATTGTCCATTTGTCAAGCATCAGTTCACATAAAATGTGCAAATTTACTCTGGATTGGCTTCGTTCCAGCTACTTTCTTCCATTTAAAGCTAGCATTAAAGAACCAAAAGGCTGTTGGCTGACTTTGTACCTGAGCTGAGTAACAAACAATATTCAGAATTTTTCCTTGCTTCAAGATTTCTTTCCCTCTGTTTTGCCATACTCCATTCCCTTTCTCAGTTTAACTCCCTCTGTCTGGATGATATTTAGTGATTATGCTTGCCTCTTGCTGGAGTATTCTATAGTTTCTTCTGTGTCATATGTTCAGTTGGGTAAATAACTGAGTGAGGCAAAAGGTGATTGCAATCTTGATTTCAACCCCAGCTGGACATTGGGCAGATGGTAGGAGGTGTGAAAATTGTGTCAGGGTCCCATGTACATTGTATGGCTCACAATTAGCTTGTTGAAAGTAATCTCCTGCCTGAACAGCTGGGCACTTGGTCGCACATGTGAAAATGGCAGCACTCCTAAAGGCCCCAAAGACACTGTTGCTCCTTGTGGAGGTATTGAAAATTAGTCCTTAAAAATTTAATAAGGTGGTTAATTAGATTGACTGTTCAAAAATGTGCCTGCATGTGAATTTTGCATTGAAGGGCACAGTGAGTTGTTTGAATTGTATAACTGAATTGGCAGATGATTAAGTTTGGAGGTACTGTAAACTCTGAGATGGGAACAACAAGTTACAAAGGGACACAGACTAAGTGAGTGGATAAATCTATTGCAGATAAAGTTCTATGTGAGAAAGTGTGATCCACTTTGGATCCGAGAGAGATTTTTGGGGGATAAGTTTAAAGTGCCCAATTATTTTTTTTTTCAGTTGGGGGCAATTTAGTGTGGTCAATCCACCTACCCTGCATATCTTTGGATTGTGGGGGTGAGACCCACGCAGACATGGGGAGAATGTGCAAATTCCACTAGGGAAGTGACATGGGGCCGAAATCGAACCCGGTGCTGTGAGGAAGTGGCGCTAACCACTGTCACCGTGCTGTCCCAGGATCTGAGAAAGATGATCAAAATATTTCCTTATTTGATGAAAGTAAATATAAATAAGCATAACTATTTGGGTGTTCAGGTGTATATATAAAAACAATCCGAACAGCTAGACTATTGAAATGTTGGCCTTCATCTCGAGCGGCATGAAATACAAAGAGTAAGCGAAACTTCAGTTGTACAGAGCTTTGACCAAATCCCACCTGAAGTATTGTGTTGAGTATTGGGCATTGAACCTCCGGAAGCATGTTAGCCTTGGAAGAGATACAACATGGATTCACCAGAATGATACCAGGGTTTAACGAGTTGAGTTGAAGGAACAGGTTGCATAAATTTGATTTTTGTTTCTTAAAAGGATGAGTGTTCTAATTGGAATGTTTAAAATGATGAAAGGATTTGGTACCCTCGTAGGCGAATCCAAAACATCTTCAAAATGAAAACTCGACTGTGTAGGACTGAAGTCAGGAAGCACTTGGCAATGGAAATTTGGCATATTTTCCCAAAATGACTAGGACTTGGTGTTTACAAGATTGAGATTGGTAGAATTTTGGTGGGTAAAGGTATTGAGGCATGTGGAACAGATACAGATAAATGAAGTTGAGACCGATCAATCGAGATAATAGAACAGGCCCACTGGTCTGAATGGTCTACTCCTATGCTCCAATGGTTATGGCATCATAAAATTGGTTTAACTTTAAAGTATTTTGAATAAATGAGTTGGAAGGAAGGAATATTTAATTTGTCACAAGTAGGCTTACATTAACACTGCAATGAAGTTACTGTGAAAATCCCCTCGTCGCCACATTCTGGCGCCTGTTCGGGTACACCGAAGGAAAATTCAGAATGTCCAATTCACCAAACAGCACGTCTTTTGGGATTTGTGGGAGGAAACCGGAGCACCCGGAGGAATCCCACGCAGACACGGAGAAGGTGCAGATTCTGCAGAGACAGTGCCCCAAGCTGGGAATTAAACCGGGTTCCTGGCGCTGTGAGCAACAGTGCTAACCACTGCTATCGTACTGCTCAGAATTTGGTTTATATATCATAAATACATGTCGAATAACAATCATTTGTTCAAATTTGGTGATGGAGGCCAAATTGGTTCATTTACTATGGTCGAAGAGGAGAGCGATTTTAAAAAGACGAATAGAAAACTGCTTCTTTCGTTTTGTATTAAGGTAGAAAGTCTCATCATCATTGCCCCTTTAAAATCCCGTTTCAGCTGTTGAGTTTTGGTGGATATGATGAGACAATTCATAGAATCATAGAATTTACAGTGCAGAAGGAGGCCATTCGGCCCATGAAGTCTGCACTGGCCCTTACAAAGAGCACCCTACTGAAGCCCATGTATCTACCCTATCCCCGTAACCACCACTTAACATTTTTTGGACACTAAGGGCAATTTAGCATAGCCAATCCACCTAACCCGCACATCTTTGGACTGTGGGAGGAAACCGGAGCACCCGGAGGAAACCCACGCAGACACGGGGAGAACGTGAAGACTCCATACAGACAGTGACCCAGCCGGGAATCGAACCTGGGACCCTGGAGCTGTGAAGCAACTGTGCTAGCTACCGTGCTGCCCACAAACTCTAATTACAAGACCACTCCCCCCCCCCCCGCCCTCATAGTATGTTTCAAAAATACTGTTTTTGTCTTGTGAGGCAAGTGCCTTGAAATGGTTACCTTTCAGTCAAAATCATAAAGAGTTGCCAAGTGAATATTTTAAACTCCTCTGTTTCAGGCCAATGTTTGTCATTGGCACTCGCAAGCAAAAAGAAAACTCTCGCCGAGTTCATATTATGGACGTGCGTTGTGTGGCAAACATTAATTAAAAGACACCCACAGCTCCAAGAAACAAACTGGAATGGAGGCTGACATTGATTTCTCAGCACCAGTAATGCACACACCTGCTGAGTTTGTGAAATTCTGCCGACTGCAGATTGCATGTTTATTGGCAAGACTGAAGCCTTGTGAATTTAAAATGCTGCCCTCACAAGAACCTGACTTTTCCATCAAATAATAATCAGCTTGCCTTTTCTGCTTCAAAAGAAATAAATGTCACAATTTAATTTTGATCTTTTCTTAAGAAATAAAATGATTTGTTTAACCATTTGAGGATGATTGCATTGAAAATATGGGCAGTGTTTAATATTTAAAGTTGCTTTCAGAGTATTATACTGTATACTATACGCTGATACCATTATAGGATGTAGCTTTAAGCATATCATACTTTTGTTTACTTAGAAATATATTCCCTCCCATATTTCATCATCCATATTATCATTTAATCTGGACCATATAATTGGATTGGGCCACACTCTTAACTTAAACTGTCAAATGTTATTATTTGATTGGTTGGGAGAAGACATGGGGTGGGATTCTCTCAGCCTACGCCGGGTCAGAGAATCGCCAGGCATGGCGCAATTCGCGCGACGATGCCCCGATGCCGGTCCGCCAATTCTCCGGTCACCGGAGAATTGGTGCGGTGCCAGTCGGGAGCCGCTTGACGCGGCCCCCCTGCCGATTCTCCGCCTGCAATGGGCCGAGTGGCCCCCCAAAAAGCCCGAGTCCTGCTGGTGCCGTTCACACCTGGTCTTACCTGGCAGGATCTCGGCATTCATCCTGTCTGGGGCGGCCTGGTGGGGGGGGGGGGGGGGGCACCATGGACTGGTCCGTGATCGGGGTCTACCAATCGGCGGGCCAGCCTCTCCTGGTGACAGCCTCTTTTGCTTTGCGCCGGCCCCTTTAGCCCTATGCCATGTTGCGTCGGGGCCGGCACGGAGAAGGATGCTACCGCATATGTCCTCTGTATCTTGATCCTTCAATCAATGGGAGTAAGTTAGCCCTACCTAGAGCTCTGGAAAGATTTTGGTCAACTTTCTCTTCTCCGAGTAGAGCAACCCCAACTACTCCAACCTATCCACGTAACTGAAGTTCCTCATCTTGGGAATCACACATGTGAATCTTTTCTGCATCCTTTCTAAATACCCTGGGCGGGATTCTCCCTTCTGGGGACTAAGTCCCCACGCCCGCCGTAAAATGGGTGAGAATCATGTCATGATATGCACCCATGCACATAATGAGATACAGACAGGTAGTGACAGACACCCAGTACAGCCAATCAACACACAGGACAGAACACAGCCAATCACCAGGATCCCACTATAAAACACACGAGGCATCAGCACTCTGCCTCTTTCCACTGGTGACAACAGTAGTGACAGTCAGGGTGTATATATCAGTTAGCACCTTCTACACGTGGCTCAGATCTAGTCTAGTCTAGTTAGTTATAGTAAGCACGCTTAGATGAGGAGAGTGTCAACCCACAGCGAACTGTGTGCACTGCTTAACAAGTTCAATAAAGCGTATTCAACCAACACCAAAGTTTGGAGTCTACTTTCAAGTACAACTGCATCCAGTTGCAGTCCGTGTTACCCCTGGGTGATTAACACAACATGGTACCAGTAGTCTACTATCTCTAAGTTGTTTACCTCGAGTGATTCCGTGACGACCAGCAAGTGCCTTCCAGCGGCATGGAGAAGATCCAGGCCCCTCCACAGCTATGGATCTTCGGCAATCTCGGCGCCAATTGGCGGTCTTCAAGCAAAGGTTCCTTCTCTACATTGAGGCCTCTGACCTCGAGGATGCGTCCGATGCCAGAAAAATCGCGCTGCTCCTATCAACTGCGGGGGACCAAGCTATCCAGATTTTCAACTCGCTTAATTTTACCGATGGCCAGGCAAGACCAAATTCAAGACCGTTTTGGAGAAGTTCGACAGTCACTGTGAAGTCGAAACAAACGAGACCTTTGAGCGCTATATCTTCCAGCAACGCCTTCAGGGTAAGGATGAACTGTTCCAATCCTTTCTAACTCATCTCCGTTCAATAAAGCGTATTGAACCAACACCAAAGTTTGGAGTCTATTTTCAAGTACAACTGCATCCAGTTGCAGTCCGTGTTACCCCTGGGTGATTAACACGACAAATCACTCCGGACTTTTTCCTCGAAAGTCCGGGTGATTCTCCGTTTTCCAAGGGGCCAGCAGAGCCCCGTCGTGCATCCTGCAGCTCTGGCGGGCGGGGCCCTGCTTGCCAGACCACGTGGTCAGTCATGCGCATGGCGGCCGCAAGTGGGTCCACGCATATGCGTGGCAGGCCACTTCAGCGTGGGTGCCGCCGACATGGGGGACCCACACAGCGGGGCGGCGCGGAGGAAGGTAGGTCCGTCCCAGATCGCGATGGCCCATCAATCGGTGGCCCCCGACCCCGGGCCTGGCCACCGCTGAGGCCCCCCCAAAGTCAGATACCCCCCGCCCGCCCCACCAGGACCACCACCGTGGCCGCGGGTCCCAGCTCCTGCCGGATGGTACCACATGTAAACCACGCCGGTGGGAGTTCGGCCGGTGTTCCAACAACCCCCGACCGGAGTGCGTTGACCGCGCGCGCGCAGGACTGGCGGGTCCGTGAAGAATCATGGTAGCGCCGTCCCGCCGGATTTCCGCCGTGAATAGCTATTCTCCGCCCCCGCGCCGGCACGATTGCGGCGCGGAGAGTCGGAGAATCCCGCCCCCTATATTCCAGTTGAGGCTGAAATAATGTGATAGTGAATCAGTTGTTCATTTTACACCTCTTCTGATTTTTATTTCCATTAGTTTTCGATGTCATAGTCTGTGCTACTAAAGAATGAGGGTCTCTGCTGGCAAGACTTTATTTGAAATTGTCCCTTGTATGCACCTGTGCCATATTTCCGGTGACACTATTTTCATGAACATGTTCATCTGTTTCTTTAAATTTGAAGTCTGCAATCTCTTTATTTGTTTTTTTATGCCTCTGCTCCTGATTTCCATTTCTGTTGTTTATATTTCGCAGCTGCTTCACTCACATAGTAGCTGGTTAGTTTTATACCAAAATTCCTGCCAGCAAAGATTCCCAGTTTATGGAACTTCTATTTTCAGTTCAATTGCCAAAGCCTACTATTTTCCATACGAAACGTGCAATTATTATACATGAAGCTGTGCTGTTGTAACATACTGGTCATATCTGTGGAGATATGACAGTCCAGTTCTCTCTATTCAAGGGAAATCATGCACTGCAACTTTTGCTTTAAAAATAACATTTAAATTCGGAAGTAGTGCTGCGAGAATATGTGACACCACCTTTGCAACTATCAGATTGCTGCTTCTATGTCACCTCCAGTGCCGTCTCTGCCAGCATTTCATCAGCTTAAACCCAGAGAAAGGAATCTGCTATTTACAAAGTTACAGTCAATCCCTTTCGACTGGAATACATGTTGCACATCTCTCAATTTGCTTTGAAGTGATTCATGGTCCCATTTCAACGGTGAAGGAACAAAATACCAACAAAAGCTGGGAAATTTATTTTCTTTATTTGTATTTGCATTATCCATATTTCCAAACAGTGATTGATAGCCACTTGAATTCATCTGTGACACCATTTTTCACTCTTGTTAATTAAGGAAAGTGATGGATTAGGAAAAAAGGCAATGTTCTACTCTGACCATCATTTCTGGTACACATGTGTCAGCAGTCAACATGCCCTCTCCTGAGGTAAAACTTAGTTTTAACAAATTCTAACTGAAGTATTGTCATTTTTGTTCCATCACATTATCCTGCAATTTGCAACAGTTTAAACAGACTGCAGGGGCTGGATTCTCCGCAGCCCAGCGCCAAAATCGCGGCCGTTGCGGGGGCTGAGAATCCACTTTCACGCCTGTTGTGTTGGGCGCTCTGGATCCGTGAAACACATACAGGTCACCAACACTTGAAATAGTGCAACACTATTTTATTGAATCATTAACTGTTTAACATACTATCACTGTGGGTTAACACGATACTAGCTTCAACTAAAGACCTCTGCCTTGTCCTAACCAATCGATGCACTCTGCACATGGTGAATGTCTGTGTTGCAGGCTGAGAGCTCTGTCCTACTAGCTAGCTGCAGCTCGAATGAGCGGGAACTCTGATGCCCCCTGTCTTTATAGTACGTGTGCTCTAACTGGTGATTGGCTGTGGTGTTGTGTGTGTTGATTGGTCCCACTGTGTGTCCATCAGTGTGTGTCTGCACCATGATATACTGGTGTATATTATGACATCCCCCTTTTATAAAAGAATGTACATGTGTGGCAATAAATAGTGTATGGTGAGAATGTCCCTGACTACGTGTGTGCGAAGGACATATTCACAGGACTATGTACATGAGAACGAAGTTATTTACATGGGAAGGTGCCTGGTGCAGAAAAACAGTATGCAACAAGAATAACGAGATGAACACTATATACAAACCATGTAAACGATCAAACGGAAGAACAGAACAATTCAGTAAGTCTATAAGTCCATAAAGTTCACAAATTAAGTCTCTGTGGTGGGCGACGAATTCTGGTTGACCGTCAGGGTGGCACACCATTCACCGTCTGGATCGATGCTGTGTACTGACAGCAGCTGGTGTCTTTGCTTCAGGGACACCTTGTTTTTTGTCACGATACCGACTCGAACAGGTGCCTTCGGGTCCTCGGTGTCACTGCTGTGTGGGAGGTCCGCATCGGACTCGGTGACCGTGGGTTGAATTGCCCGGACATTCCTGCGAGGCTGGCTGAAGCGATTTGAATTGGCAGGCTGAGCTGCTCGGCAGAAGGCAGCATAGTGGCCAAGTCTGCCACATCTTGGGCATTGTCGAGATTTGGCAGAGCATTGCCGTTTTAAATGGGCGGAGCCACAATTACCGCATGTCGTAGCGTCAGCACGTTCACTACACCACCGCGCATGCGCGGTGTGGTCGTGCGTGGTGCGCGCCTGTGCATTACGTTCTTCGACGTCGCCGTCCCCTCATTTGGTGCACACAAGCTTGGGAGTCTGCGAAAAGCGCGCGAAATGGCCGCCCTCATCCAGGCTGAGGCCCTGGAGTTGCTCAATTGCTTGGACCCGTTCCGCCTCGTGGGGACCTTTTTAACTGTTTAACATACTCTCACTGTGGGTTAACACGATACAACTTTAACTAAAGACCTTTGCCTTGTCCTAACCAGTCGATGCACTCAGCACATGGTGAATGTCTGTGCTGCAGGCTGTGAGCTCTGTCCTACTAGCTATCTGCAGCTCGAATGAGCGGGAACTCTGATGCCCCCTGTCTTTATAGTGCGTGTGCTCAAACTGGTGATTGGCTGCGGCGTTGTGTGCGTTGATTGGTCCCACTGTGTGTCCATCAGTGTGTGGCTGCACCATGATATACTGGTGTATATTATGACAACGCAGTAATCGGGCCCGGGGCCGGTTCGGCGATTCTCTGGGCCCCGGAAATTGGTGTGGCCGCGGAGTACGGCGCGCGGCCGGGGGCCCATTGCCAGAGGCCCGCACAGCAATCCTCCGCTCCCGACGGGCCGAGTTCCCGACGGCTTGGAACTAACCACCTATTGCCAGTTGGGATACTGGCATGGCGGCTGCAGACTCAGTCCGCAGGGGGATTGATCGGGGCAGGGGGATTGGAGGCCAGGCGAGGTCTTTTATGCAGCCAGAGATTAGATCTGCGCGGTTTCAGGCTCGGGCGCGCAGCCGATTGGGGGGGTCTCTTTTCTCTGTGTGGCTCCACGGTCTGAGTCTGCCATTGAGCTCGGCGCGGCCGCTAGAGGCCGCCACCGTGCGCATGCGCGGACTCCGAACCGGAAGTGCGGGGGCCCGTATCCGCAGCTAAAGCTGCGCGATTTACTCCTGGTCCCTGCTAGCCCCCTGCAGGGCATTGAATTATTTCAACTTTTTAATAGGAATTTCGGGGGTAAAGCTCCACCGTTTTTACGCCGGCGTGGGGGACATCGTCTCATTTTGGGAGAATCCAGCCCCAGGTCTTTCAGCTGTTCACACCAGCGCGACCTTCCAGTCCTGCTGACAGCGCACTTTCACCGTGGGTTCCCAGTGGTGTGGCGGGGGGGGGGGGGGGGGGGGGGCACAAATCCCACCAGCCGGGAGGTAGCAGCCAACCAGAGGCTATTGAATGGCAGCGCCACCGGTGAGACAGTAGCTGTTGCCTGTACGTCACCTACCCGAGGCCGAGTATCATTGTTAGATCACAGGCCAGTGAGGAGTGATGGTGGGAGAGGTTGTAGTGAGGGGGGAGTTGCGAGAGGATGGACATCAATAGCACGGGAAGGAGTCTAGTTCTAAATGTACACCCCTTCCAGAAGATGAGTGTATTGATCAGGCACTGAGCATCTTTGAATGAGCAAAACTCTCCTTGGAGCCCACATGCAAAATGCGATTGAACGCGTTAAAAACAGAGTTCCATTTTGGACGCATATACCGTGGAGTTTCTTGGCAGCTGATGACCCCACTATTAAACAGCACTGTGTCATTTCTTTTTGGCCTCAGCGAAGTACGCATGGCTGAGGCCACACTTACCTCATTTCCTGCACTGACGAGCTAAATTCATCAGTGCAGGAAGAGATCGGGGTGTAGTTTTTAAATGTCACCCCGATCTCGCAACCCCCCTCGGGTACCCACCACAGCCTCCGGACCCCCCCCACTGCCCAACTTACATCTTAGGGGATCCTTGAGCCCCCACCCCGCTCTCCCGCCTCTTAAGGGCAGTGTACCCCCGGGCCCAATCTCAGGCATGGGCAACGGCATCTGGACACCTTGGCATTGCCAGTCTGGCACCATGGCAGTGCCACGGTGGCACTGCAAGGGTGCACAGCTGACACTGCCAAGGTGCTGGGCTGGCAGTGCCTGGGTGCTAGCGGGTGTGTCAGGTTATCACCCTGTGTTGGCCTGGCAGATCCCGCACCCCCCCAAGTCCCATTTCGCCTCAGCCAAGTTTGTGTGGAGTAGTGCTAAATGGCACCGTGGCGAGGTCTCCCAGACATGGGTTTTAGTTAAGGCCTCAGGACAATCGGGCGTCGGCATTTTGAAGTGAGCCTAATGGCCTCTCGTGAAATTCAACGGCCTCGTCGCATCAACAAGTCTGGTGCGATGAGGCCATTCAAACACGCCCCATGTGGTTGCTTTGTTTACTCCCTAAACACAGGGTCCCAGGTTCGATTCCCGCTTGGGTCACTGTCGATGTGGAGTCTGCACATTCTCCCCGTGTCTGCGTGGGTTTCTTCCAGGTGCTCCGGTTTCCTCCCACAAGTCCCGAAAGACGTGCTTGTTAGGTGAATTGGACATTCTGAATTCTCCCTCTGTGTACCTGAACAGGTGCCGGAGTGTGGCGACTAGGGGATTTTCACAGTCACTTCATTGCAGTGTTAATGTAAGCCTACTTGTGACACTAATAAAGATTATTATTATTATAGTGACATATTTCCTCGAGGCCTTGTGTAGTTTAAGCTGTAAATAAGCATTGCTCGTATCTAACTTGGCGTATGTAGAACCACGAACAGGCGCCGGAATGTGGCGACTAGAGGCTTTTCACAGTAACTTCATTTGAAGCCTACTTGTGACAATAAGTGATTTTCACCTGCCAGCCTTGTGTATAGATCAATGCTAGGTAGCGAGCATTGGTCCAAACGTGAAGCTGTATTGACGGTTTAATTGCCGCAAAGGTGGACAGTCCGACCCGTTTTCATAACCGATGTCATCCAGTCGGCGAAACAAACTGGCTGAACAAAATCCAAGTTCTCCAAGCACTCCAGATTGGCTTCAACCCTTACCAACAGTAGCATAAGGAACCGGTCGAGCACAAAACAAAACGGGCTGGGCCTGCAGATCCACCTGGATTTCCATCATGGCTCCCTTAATTTTCTCAAGGCCAGCCCAAAAACATTGAGGCAATTTTGCAGTACTGTATATAAGCCCCCTGTCTCCACTCAGAGGATCTGTTGCCAATCGACCTGCAAATGGTGCATTCAAACACGAATCAGCAGGTTGGATTCATCTTACAGGACCACAATGAGGGAAGGCGCAAGGACTGACGGCTGGAGACCACCGGGACGAGCGTGGAGCCCACAAGAGCCCAAACACTCCCTTGTATATGTGGCAAGGCGGGCAGCTGAATCAGCTAACGATAATTGACTCAACCCATGTCGGATCCGGTCAAACATAGATTATCATAGAATTCACAGTGCAGAAGGAGGCCATTCGGCCCATCGAGCCTGCACTGGCTCTTGGAAAGAGCACCCTACCCAAGGTCAATACTTCCACCCTATCCCCATACCCCAGTAACCCCACCCAACACTAAGGGCAATTTTGGACACTAAGGGCAATTTAACATGGCCAATCCACCTAACCTGCACATCTTTGGGTTGTGGGAGGAAACCGGAGCACCTGGAGGAAACTCACGCACGCATGGGGAGGATGTGCAGACTCCGCACAGACAGTGACCCAAGCCGGAATCGAGCCTGACACCCTGGAGTTGTGAAGCAATTGTGCTATCCACAATGCTACCGTGCTGCCCTACTGAGGGATGCGGCACTACTGAGATGGCAGCACCTGTATCCAACTCCATTTGAATTCAGTGTCTGTTGACTTGCACAGAAATACAAGTAAGGGCCACCCGTGGTGCAGCCACACAGTTTAGCTGCATTTCCGACTCGTCTCCAGCTTCTTTAGGGCCGTCCAAATGTAGGCTCCTAGCACAGGGCCAATGCCTACCTCATCCCAGGTGGTCTGGGCACTGCCGTTCATGCTGCTGGCGGCCTCTGTGACCCAGACGTCAGCACTTCTCGCAGGGGTCGGAGTTGGCACCTCCCAAATCCGGAGAGGGTGCGCGCTGTGGTCCAGGGCCTTTAAACCTTAGGGCTATAGCAGCATGGCTGTCTGGTTTAGTTGTTGAACGGTGTCAAGGAGGGCGGTGCTGGACAACATTCACCTCCGTGCCCTGGAGTTCCTGCACAAGCGACTACTGGGAAGGGCACACACACCACTGGACAAGAGAAGAGAAAAGTGGGAGGAAGACCTCGGGTTTGAATTAGAGTGGGGACTCCAGAGTGAAAAACTGCAAAGGGTCAACTCCACCTGCAATTGCGCAAGGCCACGCCTAATGCAGCTGTAAGTGGTGCACAGAGTGCATGTGGTAGTCACCACGAATAGTATATTACGGCACTGCCCACATAGTAGAGGTACAAGGGTAAATCCCTGCCTGCTGGCTCCGCCCAGTAGGTGGCGTATAAATGTGTGTACTCGCCGGTGCTGCAGCCATTCTGGTTCCAGCTACAGGAGGCACAACATCTTTGCTCAATAAAGCCTCGATTGTTCCACTACTCCCGTCTTTGTGGTAATTGATAGTGCAACAGCGCACTTAACCAGAACCCGAATGAGCAGGTCCTTCCTCGAGGTGAAGGACAAATCCGAACAGTGCCAAGGAGGCCCGACCAACCATGCCCACATGTCCTGGTTTTGCCCCAGACTAGTCGGGTACTGGACAGCCTTCTTTCAGGCAACGTCCAAGGTGGTGGGAATGAGGGTGGAGCCAAGCCCTAGAGTAGCAGTCTTCGGTGTATCAGAACCGCCAGATCTCTTCATGAAGGGCCGGCACCCTTGACATTGCTTCCATAATCGCCCGCCAGAGAATCCCACTCGGCTGGCAATTAGCAGCACCACCAAAAGCTGCAGACTGGCAGTCCGACCTATCAGAATTTCTCCAGATGGAGAACATTAAATTCTCCATCCGGGGGTCAGAAGAGGGCTTCCACAAAACATGGGAAACATTCACCCAGTTATTCCAAGACCTGTTTGTAGCCAACAGCCAATAATCCATAGGGAGGATCGAGGAAGCCACAGTAAAACAACAAACACAAACAAAAGGAGGAGAGGGAGGGAGAGAGAGGGGATAAATGGAACATGGTGCCCACCCATGCCCAACACGTAACAAAATACACGGCATCATGTCACCCCAACAGGAACAGGATAAAAGAACCAATGAGGGAAG
The DNA here is from genome assembly GCF_047496885.1 of Scyliorhinus torazame. Taxonomy (NCBI): domain Eukaryota; kingdom Metazoa; phylum Chordata; class Chondrichthyes; order Carcharhiniformes; family Scyliorhinidae; genus Scyliorhinus; species Scyliorhinus torazame. The sequence continues at coordinate 202,010,550 of NC_092712.1, read as the reverse complement.
AGGGCATGCTAGGTGACTGGAAGGGGAGGGGGGTCAGGAAGAAAGGGGAAGGGGAGGGAAGCAGGAAAAACCAGAAGCTGTTGCCATGGTAAATAACGAAAAACAACCGATGTACATATATTTTTCAATGTATGTTTACGCTTACCTTTGCTCTGTACAAATATGAAGAACCTGTGGTGATGTGCATCACTGTAAATACATGTAAGCTAGACAGACACTAGAGGGAGCACCAGAAACATCACGCACACACACACTCAACCAATAGATAAGTTAGATAGGAGGCGACCAATGGACATTCACGATACACAAGTAGATGACACGACCACAGGGGGGCATTACACCAACCCATACATAAAGGACACCACGCACATGATCAGCCCCTTTGGCCAGTGGAGACAGTCAGTGAGGAGAGGCACAGGGTTGATTCATTATCACACCCACCACGTGGAAGACAGCAGATGGTTAGTCAGTTAGGTAACTATAATAGGATTAGCAGTAGTGTTGAACTCAAGTTATAAAAGTGTACATAGTGTAAATAAATGAGTTGAGGTTATTTACACGTCTCGACCTTCCTTGACAAATGCAACACAAGGAAGCCACTTATGTTACAAAGGAAACATAACAAAACATGGTACCATTAGTGGACTGCTTAAACCCAGATAGCCATACCTCAGTGTACAGCGACAACCAGCAATACCCAGGCAAGATGTACGAGCTCCCGGTTCCGCAGACGCTCCAGTGCCACGGCGATCTCCGCGAAAACTGGCAGCGATTCCGGCAAACATTTGAACTCTTCCTGGTGGCAGCCGAACTTAAAGGCCTGGCTGATGATGAAAAAATAGAGTTTCCCCTCACCATCGCCGGTGCAAGAGCAGAAGAAATCTTTTAAAAATTCAAGTTCTCCAAGGGGCAAAACAGGTACGACTTCCAGGCAGTCCTCGACAAATTCGGCAAATACTGTGAGGAAAACACACTCCAATCGGCAAGGAAAGGTAAGAGAAGCGCCAGTACTCACCTCGAGGCCGAAATCCCGGACAAGAGAGCGATTTGGGTCGAGGTCGGCGGCCATCTTGCTAAAGGGACTACACTAGCGCAGTTGCGCGAGAAGTGCGCAGAACCGAAAGGTTCGTTTGCGCATGCGCGAGACGCCGTGCATGCGCAATCAAGAAAACGGCCATCAGTAAAGGAACAGCGATCTGCGCATGCGCAATCGCTTCCTATGTGCTACGTCACGCGCGTCATGATGTCAGAGGCCCCAGACCGCACCAATTTAAAGGGGAATCGTCCCAAATCCAATTTAAAGGGGAAACGTCCCAAATCAAAGAAAAAACTTTTAAAGCTGTCAAACAACCTTCCTTCACCTGGAATGACAGCACAATGCCTCAAATTGAACCAGGAAATGAATTTAACCTCCGAAGAACCCTGCAACAAGCAGTTACCTACGCACAAACCGATGATTCCGACCTCGAATACTTCAATACCGACCTTTACATTTTCTCTGGACCTCGCGAGCCCAATGACAGCTCCATGGTCCTAGACGACTACGACTCGGACGAACCTTTCGTGTTGCACATTGGCGACCCCCACATTGAATCCAACGCAGATGCGGATTCATTTTTCGGATTTGAGGATCTTCAACCCAACAGATATGACGTCTCAACTCATCAGTGCAGGATGATGCTACAGCCTGAAATTAAGAGACAGAAAGCGGTACAAGCCCACAGAGAGCGGCCTGCTGCCACACAGAGCGTGGTCCATGCCCCGCTCAGGGTTCCCGACTCTACCAAAGAAGACATGCAAGAATCCACACCGCAGTCCTTGCATGAACAAGACGTGACTCCGGTGTCACAAGACTCCACAGCGAGCCCGTGGACAAACTCCACAATTGCAGAAACGCATGACTCCGATGCGCAGTTCTTGCAGGAACAAGACCATGAGGGTCCAGCAACCTCCTCTGACCAACTAGCGGCAGACGATGCAAGTCTGCCATGCTCACGTAAACAGCAAGAAGGCTATAACAGTCTACCATGCTCCACTGCACAGCAGGACGACCATGACGGTCTATCATGCTACAATGAAGGGCACAGCGCTGATGACTGTTCAAGCCCAAATGAAGACAAGCCAAAGGAATCGCCTCTTCCAAGCCCGAAGAAAAAAAGATTATGCGCTGACCTTCAGGATCATTCTAGCCGAAGAGATATTAATAATGCTGCACAGTCACAGAAGGATGCTGAGGATTTGCTAAATAAATTGCTTGTATGTCTAACTTGCAAGGAGCAGGCTGAAAATTGCCATTGCTTTAGTACGGATCGAAAAAATGGATAAGACATTGATCCTCATTTAATGGAAATAACACAACCTGAATCATATCTGCAGCAGGGCCAACTGTCTCCTTTCAACACAAAACCGCAACGTCCCAACTACAGAGACCAGCAGTTAGTCAGTAATGACTCTTTAACCCCTGATGGGAATATTAATCACATTGAACCTCTGCACACTCCACTGATAAATGAGCAGAACATTGGAGCAAGAATCCTGAGGACACCGACATCGAGTAGCCAGATAAAGCACTTAAAACCCCCAGCAGTTTCAAGTGAACCAATTGTGCTTTCCAGTGATGATGAAGATGCAGATAAGGTCGACCCGATTATCCATTGTACCACATTAACTCCAGAGATTAAGCATTTATGTCTGGGGAGTAGAATGTGGGCAATTGAGAACAGTAAAAGAGAGACTGTGACTGTGCCAGTCCCAGCAAAATCGGAGCCAGAGACTATGAAGGCATGTACATTAGAAAAGGATGCCTATGAAGTAACTGAGAAGAAAATTGAAACGGACTGTTCTTTGGAAACTGGTACAATGAGTAAAGAAACATTGGATCTAACATTTGCTGCCCTACATATGGAAGAAATTGAGGGAAATGAACAAGGTTCTGTAATGTCTGGGGGAAGATTTAAAATTCCAAAGAAGAAAAGCCCAAATGAAGGACAACGGCAAGACAATGACAGTCCACCCACATTGTTTGCACCACCAGGTGAAAACTCTGACAATTTACCCAACCCTAGTGAACAGCAAGCAGCTACTGAGGATTTACCCACGGTATGTGAAACAAGTGAGGACAGCATCCCACTTCCCATGCAAAAGGTGCAAAGTGACAGACCTCAGCTAGTGCGTACAGAGACACTCGACGATCACAGTGAGACCACTGGTGACACCACACTACTTCCACCCTCAATTGCTCGAACTTCTCCACTAGTCAATGCATTCCTGCATGTTCCGACTCCAGACGTGCAGCTTCAAGAAATCTCAGCTGACTCCAGTGAACCTGCTAAGACTCCGGACGGGGAGCATCAACAAAAAACAGGCCAGACTCCAGATGGGAAGCAACCAAACGCTGACTCTGATTCACGTAAGCCAGACTTTACTCCAGACAGGCAGTGTCGCAACCTCAGTGATGTCATGCTCAGGGTGACTGCAGATGCCACAACGACAGGAGATGGATCACGTGACAATCACACTGGGTCAGCAATAACAAGCAGCAGCTACAGTCCAAGAGGAATACACCAATTTTCACCACAGCTATGTCCACACATTTGTTCCACACCAACAGTGCGGCCAATGACAGCTCATGCTGGACAAACCCAGTATTCAAGCCTGCAGCAGCCAGCAGTCTATGCAGCATATTCTCAAACAGGCCAGCACTACGGATTGCCCACTAATGGAATCAAGACTGAAGGAGGACTACCGCCAGCGCAATCTGCACTACAGACTGGATGCCTTAGTCACTGCCCAGGATTTGCTGCACCACAGCCTGGCCAGACAGCATATTCCTATCAGATGCAAGGTTCTAGTTTCACACCATCACCAGACATTGATGCGAGAAGCAATTCTGTCTCCAAATCGACAAGCTTCATCGCTTTTCAGCAGAATCACCCTTCCAGCACAGCATGTGGCCAGAACCAGTATGCACAGTCTCATCCGACTTCAACATCTGGCACATCCATGACCTCGAATGATACTGTTGATGGTACCTCTTCAATGTCAACGACCTATCAGCTACAAGATGCCATCCAACAGCACCACCACAAACACAAAAGGAAAAAAGACTCGAAATCCAAATCGGACAGCGCAGTGATTCGACCACTTCTTGGTTCCTGTTGATGGCGTTCATAACCAGGAGAGACATTTGACCATGATGATTGATGGTTTATGGACTCACATGAATGATTTGGACTTATTGTTTAATCACCGTTACCATGACTTGTATATACCTTACCTTCTCTACCTGTTCTTTGTTCAGTTTTTCTTAAAGTGTACAGAAAATATGAACATATAAAAAAGGGAGAATGTGGTGATGTGCATCACTGTAAATACATGTAAGCTAGACAGACACTAGAGGGAGCACCAGAAACATCACACACACACACTCAACCAATAGATAAGTTAGATAGGAGGCGACCAATGGACATTCACGATACACAAGGAGGTGACACGACCACAGGGGGGCATTACACCAACCCATACATAAAGGACACCACACACATGATCAGCCTCTTTGGCCAGTGGAGACAGTCAGTGAGGAGAGGCACAGGGTTGATTCATTATCACACCCACCACGTGGAAGACAGCAGATGGTTAGTCAGTTAGGTAGCTATAATAGGGTTAGCAGTAGTGTCGAACTCAAGTTATAAAAGTGTACATAGTGTAAATAAATGAGTTGAGGTTATTTACACGTCTCGACCTTCCTTGACAAATGCAACACAAGGAAGCCGCTTATGCCACAAAGGAAACATAACAAAACAGAACCCTTAATAAAAACATTTTTAAAATATATATTTGCAAGTCAGGATGGTGAATGACTTGATGGGGAACTTCCAGATGTGTTCCCCTGCATCTGCTGTCCTTGTCCTTCTAGATAGTTGAGGTCTTGAGTTTAGAAGGCACTGACTAAGGCAGCCTTTTTCAAATCTTTTTGCCGAGGACCCATTATTACCACTGCCCATCCTTCGGGACCCACGCTGGCTAACGCTCGCGATCCACGCTGGCCGTCCTTCTCGATCCATGCCACCCAAACTTCGCAACCCACCATTTTTACTTACCTTTAATGCGACAGGTGAGCCCGCTTGGTACTCATGATCTCACTTGCTTTGTCATTCAATATTATATTTCTGTGAAGGACTTCAGCTGACAATTTAAGTTCTTGCTGCATCCGTTCAAAATAAATCAAGACGTTTGAGGGTTTTAAACTTTCATTTGCCAGTACTTCTCTGTGTATAACTCGTATGGGCCTTGCATCCTGATTTGCATTGGCACAATTTAAAAAGCCGTACCTTAAGAAAAATCATCGTTATACTCCTATGTTCCTGATTTCAGCTTCTTCTTAATGGGCTGTTCATCAGAGGTCAAGGAGCTCACACCAGCACTGCTTTGTCCTGCTGGTTTGTGTCTCTAGCCCTCTCTTCCTTATTGCGAAACGGTCCATTTAAAAATGTTCAGTCTGTTGCTTGCTTGCTGCTAACAAAATGGAGGAATCTCTCTTCGGCCCAGGGCACGTGACCTCAGTGTACGGGGCATGAGCTGCTCTCTGCTGCCGCTCCAGGCAGGAAGACTGTATCAATTTTTTAAAAGAATCTGCTCCTGGGTCAGCACGCTGATGCCATGAGGAGGCGGTCTGTCCCACTGGGCTCCGGGCCTGCGCACTGCTGAGTCTGGCATTTTTAAAAGCCAGTCTTGGCCGTTGGGCACTACCTCTCGCGATTGGGAGTGCATGATGCATGGCCCCGCAACCCTCCTGACATCCTCCGCAACCCACCCCCAGGTCGCGACCCTGGGTTTGAAAATGGTTGGTCTGAGGAACAGTTAAGAATTTCTGCAATGCATCTTGTAAATCAGACACATTGCTGCTACTGGGGCAGGGAATGAATGTTTGTGGATGAGTGCGAATTAAATAGGCTGCTTTGTCCTGGATGGCGTTAAGCTTCTTGAGTGTCGTTGGAGCTGCACTCATCTAGGCAAGTGGAGAGTATTCCATCTCACTCCTGACTTGTGCCTTGTAGATGATGGAAAGGTTTGGGGAGTCAGGAGGTGAGTTACTCACCGCAGGCTTCCTCGACTCTGAACTGTTCTTATAACCACAGTATTTATATGGCCAGTCCAGTTGAGGTTCTGGTCAATGGTAACCCCAAGGATGCTGATAGTGGGGGATTCAGCGATGGAAATGCCATTGAATGTCAAGGTGTAATGGTTTGATACTCTCGTGTTGGAGTTGGTCATTGCCTGGCACTTGTGTGGTATGAATATTAGATGCTTCTTGTCTGCCTAAGCCTGGATATTGTTCAGATCTTACTGCATATGGACACGGGCTACATTAAGAAAATATTATGATGATTATTTCTTGGATCCATAATGCATGGCCTATTACACCCTGTAGTGGGATGAGCAATAGTGTTAAGTACTGCATTTCAAATACTGTATTCTCAATTGAAGTGTTCAATGAAATATTAATAAATTGGAGATGTAACAAGTGATGGCTTATAAATCAATATTTGTATGATATTCATTGTATAGAACATAGCAAATAATTTTATTCTATTGGTGGCTTCTGATGAAATGTGGCAATTATCTGCTATCACACTATCCTTTGATATGTGGCCACCACTCCTCAAAGCTAATGAAGACATCATAAAAATATTGAATTGAAATATGATTCAACATCAATAAGGAAAATGTTCAGCAAATTATAAGCTTTCAAATTTCTATATGTTCCTGACTTTACCGTTGGACATGGTGGAGTCAGAAAGCAAGTTACTTGACACAGAATTCGTCGCAGCCTCTGACCTGTTCTTTCAGCCTCAGTATTTATCTGGCTTGTCTAATTCAGGTTATGGTCAATTGTAACCCCCAGCATGTTAACAGTAGAGGATTTGATGATGGTAATGCCATTGAATGTCATGAGGAGATTGTTAGATTCTGTCGTGCTGGAAATGGTCATTGCCTGGGGACTTGTGTGGCACAAATGTTCCCTATCACTTATCAGCCCAAGTTTGAATGCAGTGTAGAGATCTTGTTGCATTTATACATCGACTGCTTCAGTATCTGAGAGTCCCTAATGGTGCTGAGCATTGTGCATCCACACTGCTGGCCGTATGATGGAAGAAAGGCCATTGATGAAGCAGCTGAAGATGGTTGGATCTAGAACACTAGATTTAAAACATCAATGATAGTCGACAGCGAATAAAGAAACCCATTTCCAGCAGAGCAGCTCTATCTATCCTATTTGGTACCTACAGCAATCTGTTAAATAAGCAACTCTTTGAAATGATCTGAAAGCTATGCAACATCCAGAGTGACAGTTAAGTATTGGGGAGCTAATCATGGAGAGCCAGTAACATTTCCATCATGCTTCATCAAGAGTATACTTACTGTCACAATGATAAATCGTCTTACAAAGTAACAATCATTTTTAAAAATAAACTTACAAAAGTCAAGTGAGCTATAATTGCAAATTTGACAAGGTGGCACCAATTGCAGTCTGTGATTTGCTATCTATAAAACATGAGCAGTTTAAAGCAAATTATCTCATCAGCTAAATAACTCGTTAGTACGATTTATAATAATCCAGGGTCAAAGATACAGAAAGTTTTGATTTTCCTCTCCTTGCTTTTGAGGGAAATTAGCAGAAAATGCAGCATAATCATAATTTATCTTGATGTTTGAAGCTATGCATTTCTGAGCTGACACGATGCCATAGACCAAAGCAGTTAATATCCATCAGTGGCAAGCTCGGCACAATATGACACAACTGTAGGATGGTAGTTAATGAAATAAAACAGTGTTTACGGAAATAATCTGCAATCTTTGAAACAGCTGAGAATTTGGAACAGTATGAATGAAGGAATTGAAAATCTTCAAAATTTAATTGCTACCTTTTCTGCAACTGATCCTGTCATAATGCTTTCATTCTTTTATGTTCACTAAAGAAAAATTGAGGATGTTCTATTGCTGAATTTTCAGCCATTTCTTGATGTTTATGTCAACACACCAAATACTACTAGGACTAGGAAAGAGGTTCTATTTATGGAGTATGAGCAGCTGGGGGCTAAATTAAAAAGCATAACCTCAAAGATAATAATTCGGGATTATTACCTGAGCCATGAGAAAATTGGCACAGGGTAAATAAAAATTAGAGACGTAAATGCATGGTTCAAAGATTGGTGTGAGAGAAATGGGTTTGGATTCATGAGGCATTGAGAGAAAATGGGACACTACTGGAGAAAATGGGAGCTGTATGTTGTGTTATCTTATGTTCTTATATATGGTTGGGAAGGTCTCTCCCTGAACTGTGCTGGGAACAATGTTCTGCTGAGTTGAATAACTTGGTCTGTAGTAGGCTTTACATTAAATCATGGGAGCAACGAATCATGTGTGGGAAGATGCAAAAAATTAAAGAGAGAAGACACGGCAAGAGAGCAAGGTTGCAATAAAGGGAAAGATAATCAGAGCAAGGCTAGAATAGACAGAGCATATGAGTGGCATGGACAGAGTGGATAGTCAGAAACTTTTTCTCAGGGTGGAAGAGTCGGTTACTGGGAGACATACATTTAAGGTGCAAGGGGCAAAATTTAGAGATGTTCGAGGGAAGGTTTTTACACAGAGGCTGGTGAGTGCCTGGACCTCGCTGTCAGGGGAGCTGGTGGAAGCAGGTACGATAGCAATGTTTAAGAGGCATCTTGACAGATACATGAATAAGATGGGAATAGAGGGATACGGGCCCTGGAAGTGCGGAAGGTTTTAGTTTAGACAGGCATCATGATTAGCGCAGGCTTGGAGGGCCGAAGGGCCTGTTCCTGTGCTGTACTGTACTTTGTCGAGTGTACCAGCAAATCAGGACAGAGGTTGCAAAAGTAATAAAAGAACATAGCTAAATGTTCTGTGTCTAAATGCAAAGATGATTCACAACAAAATAGGTGAATTGAGCGTTCGATATAAATAAATATGTATGATCTGATAGCTGTTTCAGAGATATGGCTGTGAGATGAAACCAGTCAGCATTTGCATTGACAGAATGTATACCTAAGCGATGAAACTACTGCTTTCAGCATGGGGGGATGTGAGTCCCACCAGTAAGGTATGATCCAGGCAAGGCTCCAAAATTCTGAGTTGGGATTGTAAAAACTTCTCTATCAATTGGATCCTCAGGTGTTTAACGGAACTGGGACAGGGGAGGAAACTGAACAAAGCTTGAAGTTTCCAGACTGTTGGGCATGCATAACGCACCTATTTTTATTAATTATTCTACTGAATGCACAGTGACCCGAGGAATTTCTGGGCCTATAATTGTAATCTACTTGTATTATCTGTTTATCTGAAGATTGGCCACACAAGATGCAGGGATCAGCTAATGTGCACTCGTGATATGGATGCAGTACTTCAGCAGCTATCTTGTACAGATTTCCTGGTAGTTGATGCAGTGAGGTCACACTGTGAAACAATGCCCTACAACTACAAGAAACAAACAGGGTGAATTCTGTGCAGCCTTCCTCTTCCGTTTACTTAGTGTATTAATAAAATAATGGCCTGAACCTTGTAGGGGCAGTGGTGGGCCAGAAAACCAATTGCAACTCTACCTTGGGTGTTTTTGGGAGCCCTGACCCGATTGTATACCCATTAGGCAATAACCTGTTGGGTGTAGAGGATCTTGTTGCTTAAAGGGACAACATGGACGGGATTCTCTGGCTGTGTTCGCCTGCCGACCGGAGAATCCCACCTGACGTCAATGGATTTTACCATTGTCAATGTCTCGCCCGTGATGTTCTTGCGGCGAGTGCGGCGGGAGAATCCAGCCCATACCTCTTCCAAGAGCTTCTGGAATATCGCAGCACAGATAGCTGTTCGGTCCAGCAGCAGCACCACCACAAGTGGTGGCCACTGCTGGAAGTGCATCTGGCCTGGAGCAGCATTATGGATGCCCCCTGGCACCACCCCCACCGCACCCCCTCAACCTCTACCCTCAGAACTAAGTTAAGTGAGGTTGTGGTTACCTTTACAGGCTTTCTGGGAAGTATTTCTCGGTGGAAGAATGCCAGTAGTGGCAGGAAGAGACCCTTAGGTGACTACCTAAAGACCCAATTGGCCTCTGGATGGGAAGGCCATTCTCCCCCCTCCTGCCCAAATGGTAAAAACAATAAAAATTGAGAAATAAATATACTGGTTCAAACTTCAAACTGGTTTTGTACATTTAAAATGGAACACCAGTAAAAGTGGAGAATAGGAATACTGTCCCGAACAAACAGACACTCTCAGAGTTCCATGGTGTCTGGAAGGTGACAGGGACATCATCCCCACCTTTCCTCCTGATTATTCGGTGACTGCCACCTGTCATCTGGATCCTCGGGATCCCTTTAAATTCCAACCAGCAGCTGAGAACTCCTGCACTGTTCTTGGAGGGAGAAGATGCAAAGCCCTTCCGTGCCATGGTTGCACAGGGCGATGGCCTGACCAGCACTGGGCAATGCATCCTGTGTAATTTAGGGTGCAGTTCCTGCATCCACTCTAATACGAACGTGTAGTTGTGATATTATGGATTTTTTTCAAAGTTAAATTCCTTTTAAATGGACAAATGAAGCCTTAAAGAGTGCTGTCAAAAGTTACCTGGCCTTTTTGAACTGCAATGCAGTCAAGCTCTAGAAGGCTCCAAGTGGATTGCAGGTAGATGGGGTAAATTACTAGGAGGCATAGGTTTAAGGTGCGAGGGCCTGTTCCTGTGCTGTACTTTTCTTTTGTTATTTTTCTTCGGTTCTTTCAAATTATACATAATCATACAAAATTCTGTCCAAGTCTTATGGCAGGACAAAACTCCCGGCAGGACAAAACTCCCAAGAGAAATTGTGAAAATGGCTATAGCCAACTGGATACACTGTCTCACTTACACCTCATCAAAGTTTAACATTTTTTTCCACCAATTAAGGGGCAATTTAGCGTGGCCAATGCACCTAACCTGCACATCTTTGGGTTGTGGGGGTGAGACCCACGCAGACACAGGGTGAATGTGCAAACTCCACACGGACAGTGACCCGAGGCCGGGGTCAAAATCTTATCAATGTTACAGCAGGCAGGAAGGAGAGCCCCTTGGCAATCCAAAGAAAAGTCCAGAAAAAGAGCACCCGCAAATGTTGGAAAATCGAAAATGAAAAGAGAAAATAGTTGAAATACCCACAGCTCATTCAAGAGAGAAAAGATTTTGCCTGTGTAACCGTCATCTGATCGCTTTGACCTGGTGACTGACAGAGCTGCCATTCCATTCCCATCACTTACTGTTTTTACAACAGCACAATGTGATTCTCTTCATTACCAGTCTTGCTGCCAAGTGACAGTGTTTGTATGTTTGTTCAGTGATTCTGACAGCGTCTTACTGGATTTTAGCTTCTATTTGTGCTGCCATTGTATGTACTATTCCTTTTATCTCTCTCCAACTGGCATGAATTGCCAGTTGGATTTGATTTTAATCCTCCATTTGTTACTGCTGCAGTTCTACTCGTCAGTATGTTTCTTTTTGATAACCGTTTTCTCCTGAATGCTATTTTTCTACACTTCATCAAATGCTTTGATGATTAGCTCCATTGATCTTCCATTTCTCCATTTCCCTGCAATTTTGCTGACACCACAAGCTGCTCTCACTGCATCGTTCCCACCAGGTTATGAATCTAAAGGTCTCTTTTTGACTCTGTCCATAGGACAAACTTTTCACCAAAACCAAATCTTTCAAACATGAATGCAGAATTCATTATGCATGCTGCACTTAAAACACATTCAACTTTTGAATTCGCTCATCTATTCTATTGTGAAGTGTGTCATCTTAACAAAGTGAAACAAATTAATCCAACAGATAAGGCAGGAAACGGCTGATTCAAAATGTCCTGAGCAAATAAAGATATCAGATTTTACTGGAATAAGAAACACATGTGAAGCACAAAATATTGAACAAATTGAAATATGTTACAAGATGGTAAGGCAAACATTGATACAATTATGAGATTTATAAGATTTATGTTTTGAGAGTGTCTTTAAAATGAGGGTAAAAGGAAGGGCATCATGTGACCTGTGCTGAAGTCTGCCTGACAACAGTTCTGGGTGATCAGGCCACTAAATATTAAAAGAAGGCTTATATTGTTTTATTGGGGAAAAGGTGAAGATATTTACTCTTGAAAAAAATGATGAAGGCACTGTGTTGCCAATTGATAAACTGTAAGTTGCCAAGTCCCACGAAAGTGTTAAAATGTCAGGTTGGAAAAGGGTACACTATGAACAGTTTATTTGATTCCACTTGGATAGGGGAGAGTTGGGGTCTAGAGAAAAGCTAATCAGCATTTCTACCTGGATACAAGTCTCATGTGATTCACATTGCCGCGGGAAAGGGTACATAGAAAGCCTTTGTAAAGATTGGTTTATAGTCATTTCTAAAACATCACTGAATATTGCAGATGTTTGGGTTAGTCTGCCAGGTCTGTGCGAGAGATAGAGAGCCCAGGCTGAAAATCTCTGTAGTTCACTGTGCTGGAATGCGGGTGGATATTGTGCATGGATTGAAAAGATAAAATATGTGAGGAGTTAAAACAAAGCTGCAAGATTCACGTTGCTTGCATGAGAGGGTGGATCTCCAGGAATACTCTCATCATGAAGAATAATTCTAGGGTTAGATATTACTTGGCCGAACAAGGAAAAGCACAGAAGTAAGACCTCTGGAGTTGAGAATCAATTTGGATTGTTCCAGCAAATTGAATAACTACTTAAAGGGTAGTGTAATGTATGGATGTTGAAGTGCATATTTTTGGTTGTACTAAAAATGATATGGGATGTATTCCATTCTGTGGTTTAAAGTATCATGGGCGGGATTCTCCGAATGCATTCGGCGATTGGGAGGAGAATCTCTTTTGATGCCGAAAATGGGGGGGCGGGGGCCTGTTTTCGGATTTCCGCCCCCTCTAAAACAGCGTCCTCGGTGAGTACGTCACACACCATTGGGACGGCCTCAGGGCGTCACCTGAAAGACCTCCCCCGATGGGCCGACGTCCTGACAGCGTGGATCACTTGTGGTCTGAGGTTTCATCAACCTTGCTTGGCGGCTGCGGACTGTTTCCAGCGCAGCCACAGTCAGGGGAGAGCCATTCCGCTGGCCAGGGACCTTCGGCGGGGGTTGTGGGGACTGGTGGGGGGTAGACCGGGGTGGCAAGGGTGTTTGCGGGGGGCACTATCTGGCAGGCCGGGTCCGTGTGAGGCCGGCGCCATGTTGTGCGGTGTGACCGCTGCAAGTCGCCGCCGTGCGTATACGCGGCCACAGACCCGGCTGTTTCTGTCGGGAACGCCAGGGGTTTTACGTGGCGCGGCTGCGAGCCCCCGGGTAGACATCATCCTCTATTCTATGCACCAGACTCAGTGTTACTGCCCACCCAGGGCCCACGCCCCGTAGTGCGGCAGGTATGTATCATGGAGGGGATGCAGGCGGGGAGATGTCTGGAGGAGAGGGGGGGAGAATGTGTGCGTGATGGGAAGGCGTCTCCGCACCCCTGGCCAATTCTCCCCCCCCTTAGTCGGTGAACCTGGAAGTTATCAGAGCGTCCCATGTGTGTTGGCCCAGGCGCACACGTTGTGCGGCCTCCCGAGTCTGCCTGGGCCCCATGTCCTGCCCATTCTTGCCCTCCCCTGCAGCCTCCCCATCGGAAGATGCCTGGTTTTCATCCTCCTCCTCCAACATGTTGTCTCTCTGCTGCACGATGTTGTGGAGGATGCAACAGGCCACCACAATGCAGGCAACACTCTCAGCCTCGGACTGATGAAAATGAAAATTGCTTATTGTCACAAGTAGGCTTCAATGAAGTTACTGTGAAAAGCCCCTAGTCGCCACATTCCGGCGCCTGTTCGGGGAGGCTGGTGCGGGAATTGAACCATGCTGCTGGCCTACTTAATCTGCTTTAAAAGCCAGCGATTTAGCCCAGTGTGCTAAACCAGCCCCTGCAGTGCCCCTCCAGAGCGGTCCAGGCACCTGAACCTCATCTTCACCACGCTGAAGCACCACTCGATCACACTCCTGTTCGCTGCTTGGGCATCGTTGTAGCAGGTCTCCGCATTAGTCTGTGGACTCCGGCTAGGTGTCATCCGCCACGACCCAGGAGCCAACTGCCCCAGCCTGGGGGTTGGGCGGGGGGGGCTCGAACAAATCAGGAGTCATTAATAGTGCCAGGATGAAGACGCAGTGCACACTGCCCAGGTATCAGGCACAGACGTGTAGGATGTGCATCTCATGGTCACAAACCAGCTGCACGTTCATCGAGTGGAACCCCTTTCGGTTTGTGTAGAGTGTCCTGTCATCTGCAGGTGCTCATAGGGGGACATGCATCCTGTCAATCACCCCCTGGACCCGGGGCCTGTTGGCAATGCCGGCAAACCCCGCTGCCCGGGTATCCTGGTGGGTTTGGTCCACATTGAAGTGGATGCATTGAGCCGCCTGGGCATATCGGGCCTCCATGACGAGGTGGATGCACCTGTGCACTGAGGTCTGTGAGATCCCAGACAGCTCCCCACTTCACGTTTGGAAGGAGCCCATGGAGCGGAGGTTCAGGGTGCTATCATCTTCTAATATCCATTGTCTGCAAGGGGTGAAATGCCAACATATTAGCATGGTGGATACACCCGTGCCCAACCAGGTCCACCGGGTTACATGGTGGCCCCAGTTGGCACTGTGGGCTCCACGGCCGCACCGCTGGCCCTGTTGGTGCCCAGCACCGTGGGGGCCTTTGACCCTGGCGCCTGTCCTTGATGCCAGGGATACCATCAGCTGGTGCTGCCCTTGCCAGCTGTACGCTCCGTGGCCCCCACCTTGCATCCCCGTAGAGGCTACAGTGGGCATTGCCCTATCGCCCTGGGTCGACCAGCTGATGCCTGATGCCCCGCCTGCAGGTGGAGGCCGTGTTGGGGGGGGGGGGGGGGTATGGCGGAGGGTGGGGGCACGTATACATACGGTGTCACTCTGCAGAACAAGGGGCCATGGTGGGTGATCAGTGCGGTGCGCAGAAAGATGGCTGGTGACAGGATGCCCACAGGACTGGGGCAGTGTCCAATCAGTCTTGTGGAGGGGCGGTCACCCCGGTCCATTCCGCTGCCCCCCACCCCCCCCAACACCCCAGCCAGCATGACCAGTGTCCAGACCAGCAGCCCGCAGTCGCTCCTCTCCGGGTCCTACCTCCTCTCTCTCCCTCAACAGCCACGACACCGGTTTCAGAATTTTTAAAAGCACAAGTGAACCGCGCCGTCGGGATCTCGGACCATCGGAGGCGGAGAATCGCGGAGGCCCCGGAGAATACCGGGTCAGGCCCTCTAATGATATGCAAACGGTGTTTACTGAACATGCGTTCCGGACTGCATTGATGCTGCTGTCGAGGTGACATTGAATTGCGATTTGGCATCAAATCAGCACCTGCCGCAATTTTGCCATCAGAATCTTTTCTCACCCCATCACGTATCCCGATTTTGACATCGCCCAATGGAGAATCCCGCCCCATTTGTTTACAAAGATAGATGATTGGATTCTCCATTTCCGAGACCTATTGTTGATGCCGGGGCAGAATTTGTGGACTTCCACGATAGCAAAACTGGCGCCGCACCTGGACTAGTTCAACGACTGTTAAGCGGCTAGAACCGGCGTCACGTGGAACACAATCGATTCCAATGAGAAATGGTGCCGGATTCGCTAGTTTTGCCATTGACACTTAGGAAGCTGACAAGCTGCATCTGCATATACTCACTTCCTTCCCCATACACACCAATCCAGCCAACAAGATCGCAGCAAGATGTGCAGCGTTGAGATTCACCGACGGCGAGCTCGAGACCCTCCTGGACGCGGTTGAAGAAAGGCAGACTATCCTGTGCCCTAGCCCGGGAAGGATGCTGCCAGCTGCTGCCGTTCGCTGTGCCGGGCACAGGTGGCAGAGGCAGTCAGCGCCGTGACCAACACCATCTGGACTGGCCTGCAATGCCGAAAGAAACAGCACAACCTCCTCCCACACCCCATAACCAACCCCCCGCACCCTGCACCACATGCCGACACCAATACCGGCCCCCCAGGCCAGGTGCCCTGGCCACAGAAGCCACCAGCTATCCATCCCCGGACTGTCTAACATTGTGCATTTTCTGTTTCCCCACCACCCCAGGAGATGGCCGCCAATAACCGCCGGGAGCGGGCGAAAACTGGAGGGGGACTGCCGAATCTGCGGCCCTTCACCGCGGCAGAGCAGCGGGCTCTAGACATGGGACAGGTATGTATCACGGAGGGGATTTCAGGCGAGAGGCTGGCCGGGTGGGGTGCAGTGTCCATGCCACTGGCCAGTCCCCACCCCAGTCGGTGAACCTGGAGTCGATGAGAGCGTCCCGTGCGCATTGGCCCTGGCGCATACGTTGTACGGCCTCCCATACCAGCCTGGGCCCCATGTCCTGCCCATTCGCACCCTACCCCGCATCCTCCTCATTGGAGGAGGCCTGGCATTCATCCTCCTCCTCCATCATGTCACCCGTTGCTGCACCATGTTGTGGAGGACATAGCAGGCTGCCACGATGTGGTCGACCCTCTAAGAGCCATACTGGAAGGTCCGTCCAGAGCGTTCAGGCGCCTGAATCTTATCTTCTGGATGCCGAAGCACTGCTAGATTATGCTTGAGCACAGAGCTCTGTGAGATCCTGGACAGGTCCCCACTCAGTGCCTGGAAGGAGCCTGTGGCGTAAACGTTCAGGGCGGCTGTCACCTTGACGGCCACCGGAAGTGGGAGTCCTCCCTATATCCCCGTGGTGCCATGTGCGCCATGATCTGGCACGTATGTTGCATTGTCCCCCTGCTCAGCCGGAGTCTTCGTCGGCATGCCTGGTGCGGCAGGTCCTCATATGACAGGCGCTTCCGGTACAGGCGAGGTCCCATGCAGCGCCTCCTTTTGCATCTCCTCCTTGGCTCTCCACCGTGAGGGGCTGTCTCCTGTTCCGCTGCTGCACGCGCAGCTGCTGCAACTTCCTCCTCCTTGAGCAACTCCAGTTTGTACAACCGCAGAGCATCTCCCAGGAATAGGAGGAAGGCCACCATTGCTGGTTGTATTCCATTATCCATTGTCTGCAGGAGTTGAAAGGCTGGCATGTTAGCATGGTGCTTACCGGCGTGTCCAACCAGGTCCAACAGGCTACATGGTGCCCTCGTTAACACTGCCCACCTTGCTCCTGCATTCCCCACCCCCCAGCCATCCCGCACCCCTGGTCCCATCGATGCCTGGCACCATGGGGGCTCTGACACGGGCGCCCATCCCTGCTATCAGGGGTACTGTTGGCTACCGCTGCTTTTGCCAGAGGTACGGTCCAAGATACCCATCTGGTGCCCTGGGTGGCGGCTGGTTGGGTGACGAAGGGTGGGTTGTGGGGGTAGTGGGGCTAGAGGGTGAGGTGCAGGGGTTGGACAGTGGGGGCTGGTGTGCGGGGATGGTGGGGTGGAGGGTGGGGTGCAGGGTTGGTAGGGAGGGGGCTGGGGTGCGGGGGTGGTGGGGGTGGCACCCATTTTGCAGAACCAGTGGACAAGGCGGGTGGTCAATGGGGTGCACAGCAAGATGGCTGCCTTGCAGGCCACAGCAATGGCGGTTCCTGCCTGGACACTGCACAGTCCCATGGTGTGTCACCCCGGCCACACGGTCTGTTCCCCCGGCAACACCCCCCCCCCCACCCCCTGCCCTGGCAGCGCCACCCCCCATCCCAGCCAGCCCAGCCTTTGTCCAGCCCGGCAGTCCACGGACGCGCCACTCCATGTCCTACCTCCTCTCTCTCCCTCATCAGCCATTGTGCCAGTTTCACGATTTTGATAAGCACAAGTGAACCTTGCTGTCGGGAATTGGCCCCGGTGGAGGAGCAGAATTGCGGAGGCCCTAGAGAATAATGGGTCAGGCCTGCTAATAATATGCAAGCGGTGTTTACTGTACATGCGTTCTGGAACGCTTCACGCCGCTGTCGAGGCGCCGGAGAATTGCGATTTGGCGTCAAATCAGCGCCGGCCACGATTTTGACAGCAGAATCGATTGTCCGCCCAATTGTGTTTCCCGATTCCAGATTCGTCCAACAGAGAATCTCGCCCAGTGTTTTTCAATCGCACTTTTCTTCTTTTGATGCAGTAACTGTTGTAAAATATGAAATCGCTGTCATCCTTTCTTCTATTGATTGGAAGTTCAAATTTACTTTCAAAAGTTATTGGTTGCTATGGAGATTACAATATCTGGAATTATATTTGACCAACTTTCCATAAAAATTCAGCTTCACAAATAGATTGAGAATTCTTTGAGAATTCTTTTCAGGCAAGTTTGTATTACATAATGAGACCTGAAGACAGAGGACAAATTCATTTGCATGCAAAATCTTGTTATATCTCTCCATGTTCAGTGTCATACTTCCCTTGAGGATAAATCCAACTCCTTACCATCTATTTTGCACCTGGGCAGGCAGCGGATGAAATTATGTTTCTGGTAATTAGGCAGAGGAATTCAAGCAGGTCTGTAACTGGGCAAACAGCAAAGCTAAAAGAGGCAAATTAGAATCCTATGGCAGTCGTATGACCCTAACTCCAAAATCCAAATGTGAGTGGGCTGGACACGCACCATAAACATTGCACTTGGCTGTACCAGGCATATAGCGACCTAACCCAATTTCCTTAAAGGCAAAACTGTCAGGAACTTCTCGGTATTTATTTTTGTGACCTCAGAATGAACTATAGTGCTTTCTTTAGACAAATAAAAAGACACAAACCAACTGCCAGTCCATCCATAGCCTACTCCAGGACTATCTTTCCCTGACATTTGACCGATCTTACAGCCCAGCATAGGAACGAGCCGATATCCCACTCACCCAATAGGCGCGAGGGTCAATGGGATGCCTGTTTGACACCTACAGCTGTTCACAGTGTGTAAATAAGGCCAGAAGCTGAATGTGGCTCCGACGTCAAGTTGATCTCACCACTGACCTGTCAATTTTGCGCACAAGTGGAATTCCTCTATCTCCCTTGCCTTAACTTCAGCAAGCTTCTAATCTCTTGTACATAATCATCATCGTTTATGCTTTGATCAAAATATTTAAACTATTCACCCTTTGTTTATGTAATATTACTTGAAGTTATCTACTTCAAACATCATAAAATGCTCAAAATACTCAACAGGTGAGACAATGGACGGAATTCGCCGGCCATTGAGAATCTCTTTTCCCACTGGCAGTGCAACCCCGCCTGCTGGTTTCCCAGAGGCGTCGGGTGGCTTCAATGGGAAATCCATTGTCAAGCTTGGGAGTAGAGAATCCCGTTGCTAGCAAATGGCGCACCGCTGAGAAACACGCAGCGGGGTGACCAGAGAATCCAGCCGGATACCTGTAAAAAGAAATAGTAATTGTGGGCTAAAAGTGGCTGGAAAGTGTACATCATTGTTAGCAATGTTGATTGAACAGTTTCCATTCAGATCATTTATACTGGTGCTGTAAATTGCTGGAATGTATATGCATGTGGTACCTCATGAACATATCAGCATCGGGCAACGGTGAATCCCACCCTAAGTGTTGACACCGGGACTGAATTGCGTGCAGTTCACTTGACCGGTGGGGGTGCTATTTGTGGAGCAATTCTGGACATGCGATTGGGCCAGCACTCTGCTGGCATGAATTCTGAGCAATTCCAGGCCCAGTGGGCATTCTAACCACTGGGGCCGGAGGTAGCGCCAAAGAGCCTGGCAGCTGGACCTGTTTTTAAACCTTCCACTTACCACACACACATTGCAGCCACTAAGATAGCTTAGAGAAGACCTGCTCACCAAGGGACCTGCTCACCAAGGTCAGGAGTCCAAGATGGACCCAGCTCCATGCCAGTGAGGAGTAGAGGGACACCCTGTTCCCCAGTGGGTCCGGAGACTCAAACCTGCCCCCCTGAACACTACCTGGGGGATGGTGGCAGAGATAGGCAGCAGGAGACAGCTGGTGATCTGGAGAGGTGGGAGGGTCACTGGTGAGGCCGCTGCCCTGAGAGTGGCAGAGAACCAGTGAGGGTTCCATAGACTGCGGCACAGGTGTCCTCTGGTTGGGTAAACTCTGCTGATCCCCTGCTTCCTCTGCAATGGGGCAGCGCTTCTGAGGAGTGCCTCTGGTCATCTGTGAGCCCTCCCAGGCCACCCCTCTGGACACTCTCATAACCCAGCTGTATCATCAAGGCCAAGCTTAAAAGCCCACCAGGTGTTGACACTCCTCAGCATGAGAAAAAAAATAGTGACATGGCAGCAAAGAAGCGATTTGGTTGGAGAAGCAGCTAGTTGTTTGATGTATATATCAGTTGTTGTTGTTTCACTTCCCACACGTAGTGGTGCACGAAGCAGACTTTCATCTGTTCCCATTGCGAATTCTTTCCTGGAATATGTAGCTGGCCTGTCACTAGAGGCTTATAACTCTGAATCGAGCATGGTTCACCAGGATTATCTCCCACTCTTACCACCAGCCATTGCCGAGGGTTGGAAGGATTTTGCAAGTTGATATTCAACCTGTTTGACCTTGTTATGAATGCACCTTCCCCTGGGTTCGTCCCAGCTCCGGGTCACTGTCCGTGTGGAGTTTGCACATTCTCTCTGCGTCTGTGTGGGTCTCACCCCACAACCCAAAAAGATGTGCAGGATAGATGAATTATCCTCGCTAAATTGCCCCTTAATTGTAAAAAAGAATTGGATATTCTAAATTTATTTTTAAAACTTAATGCGCCTTCCTTGACCATCAAGTCCTGGGGTGGGACTCGGAGCTTCTGGCTCAGAGAATGGGTTGCTAACCACTGCTTCATAAGGCCTCCTTATGTATCTCGTCAGTGGTTAAGGTTTATTCTATTCTTAAATTTTAAAACAGCATAGGAACTATACATTTGTAAGTTGAATTGCCGGTAAGTGCTTTATTTTAGGGACACTATGTAGCACCGTCAATATGATGCGAGGCAGGTTGAGGTAATGTCAATTGAAGGCTTTATTAAACAGAACTTTATCCCCAGCAACGTGGTTACAGAATGCAGCTGCTGAGGGAAATGGAGGGAAAAGCTGGGTTCTTATACCGGCATTTCTGGGTGGAGTCCAGTAGGTGGCAGATCCTATCAGGACCTGGCATCCCTCCACCAATAGCCTGTCGACACGTGGTGTACCGTATTACCCCTAATACATACCACCACACACTATATATATTTTGTTAGCGTGGCCAATCCACCTACCCTGCACATCTTTGTGTTGTGGGGGCGGAACCCACACAAACACGGGAAGAATGTGCAAACTCCACACAGACAGTGACCCAGAGCCGGGATCGAACCTGGGACCCCGGCGCCATGAAGCAGCAGGGCTAACCCACTGCATCATCGTGCTGCCCTGAGGGACACTATATGAAAAACCAATTTAGGATGCAGGGGTTAAGATAGATCTGTAAATAAAATTAACTGAGAAATTTAAATAATTAAAATAAACATCTAAAAGACATTCCAGTGCAGATAAGAAACCTATCGGGCGGGATTCTCCGTTTCTGAGACTAAGGGCTGGATTCTCCGATTTTGAATCTAAGTCCGTAGGAAGTGTCTAGTCTTACGATGAAAAGGTCGGCGGCGCCCCCGCACCGATGCTCCGCCTGGTGCGGGGCTAGCAGCCGCGCCATGTAAAACTTTCAGCCTTCCTGACATAAATGGCCGGAGAATTGCCGGGTCCGTGGCCGCGCATGCGCACGGCAACGACCTGCAGCAGTCACACCGTACAACATGGCACCGGCCACACGAAGACCCGGTCTGCCAGATAGTGCCCAGCTGTACCCCTCCTCGCCATCCTCGGACCACTCACCACCAGTCCCCCCATCCCCCGCCGAAGCCCCCCCGACCAGTGGAACGGCTCCCCCCCCCCGACTGTGGTGGTGCTAGACACACTCCGCAGCTATCACGCAAGATTGACGAAACACAGAGCACACGCATCCTGCGCCGTAGGGTACTCGGCCCATCGGGAGGGGAGCATCGGGGAAGGGCCTTCAGGTGACGCTCTGAGGCCGTCCCAATGGCGTGCGGTGTACTCCCCGATGACGCAGTTTTGGAGGGGCGGAGCATCTGAAAAACGATGACGGCCCTGATTCGGTCGAAAACGGGGATTCTCTGCCTGGTCGCCGAATACGATTTCGACTTCGGGCAATGGAGAATGCCGCCCTAAGTGCTGACGCCAACGCAGAATCCGTGGACTTTCACGACAGCAAAACTGCCACCACACCTGGACAGATTCTGCTACTGTTTAGGGGCTAGCATGGGCGCAATGTGGAACACAATCGATTCTGATGAGAAATGCTTCCAGATTTGCCGGGTCCGAGATTGACACTCAGGAGGCTGACAAGCTGCAGCTGCATATACACACCTCACTCCCCCCACACACCATCCTAGCCAACAAGATGGCAGAGAGGAGAGCAGCCCCGAGGTTTACCGATGCCGAGATGGAGACCCTCTTGGACGTGGTGGAGGAGAGACGGGTGACTCTGCACCCCAGCCCAGAAGGAGGCTGCCAGCCAACATCGTTCACCACACCTGGGCGCAAGTGGCAGAAGCCATCAGCGCAGTGGGCAGTTAATTAACTAACAATGCTACCCCTCCACGTTTACCTAGCTTCCTATTCTACCTGAATGTTGTATACCCCTGTTTCCTGAAACAAATATTGTCCTCGCTTAACACATCCCTGACAAACGAACTGGTCAGGGCATTCTCCCACAATCACCCAACTAAGTTAAACATCCCTTTCTATTGTTATCTTTTTTCATTTACACCTCAGGTTCCCTTGTCCTTGAACACCCTTTTAAATTCAACTTCTCCAAATATAAAAATCTTTAATGTTTTATATTTTGCCTCTAACTTCAGGTCAAGAAATGTAGTATAATTTCCCCTGATTCCTTTTTGAACCACTGTAAGATGTAAATGTTTATCTGAACTCCCTTTTGCAATTCAACTTATCTCACAAAGCAAATTTTAGATCCAACCTATTTACTTGTAAATACAGTAGAGTGAGTTAGGTTTAAAAGCCCACCACAACTTCTCATAGGGGAGGCAGTGGTGTATTGGTATTGTCACTGGACTAATAATCCAGAGGCCCAGGGTAATGTCCTGGGTACCTGGGTTCAAATCCCACCAGGGCAAATGGTAGAATTGGAATTCAATAATAAAATCTGGAATTAGAATAGCGATAACCATGAAACTATTGTCGATTATCGTAGAAACGCATCTGGTTCACTAATGCCCTTTAGGGAAGGAGATCTGTCATCCTCACTTTGTCTGGCCTACATGTGACTGCAGTTCCACAGCAATGTGGTTGACTCTTAAATGCCCTCTGGGATGGACAATAAGTGCTGGCCCAGGCAGCAACGCCCACATCCCATGAACAAATAAATTATTACAAAAGCACAAACCTAACCTAACCATTAATCTCTTAAACCTCATAGATAACCAGTCTCTAGTAACCTACCCCTTGTTCAAGTAGCCCCTCTCTCACTCACACACACACAATTTCCTTTACAAAATCACAAAAATGTAAAAATTATACAATTCTCATCACACCTCAAAGCAAAAAAATGAATCATCATGGGCAGGATTCTCTGTCCCGCCAGACCCATTTTCTGGCCAGACCCATTGTGGGCACCCCCACGCTGTCGGGAAACCCGCGGGCATGAGTGCGCTGCCGGCGAAGCAGAGGACCCGCCAAAGGAGAATCCTGCCCCACATTTCTAAAGACATTTTCATTTTCTTAACCCACCTCTTATTACTTACTACACTTATCTATGCAAAATACAATTACAATATTGTGTAAGCGCATCGAGCATGAAAATAATAGTTACTTCCAGTCCATTTTTCAATTCTTGACATCCAAGACCTTTAGAATTTAAGCTCTTGACAACACGTCTGCAATAATATTCTCCCAACGATCCACATGCATAATTTTCAAATTGAATGCTAGTAATGATAAATTCCACCAGAATAGTCTGGAGTTTTTATCCTGAATTTTCTGTAGAAAACTGCAAAGGAATATGATCGGTATGTACAATCATCTCTGAAGAATTGCTTTTAACATGCACTTAAAAATGCTGTCGAGCCAGGACCTAACTGAAAGTCTCTTTTTCTACTGCTGAATATTTCTTCTATTTTTTAAATTAAGGGGAAATTTAGGATGGCCAATTCACCTACCCTGCACATATTTTGGGTTGTGGGAATGAGACCCACGCAGATACGGAAAGAATATGTAAACATCCCACGGACAGTGACCCGGGGCCGGGATCAATTACACTGCTGAAATCTGGCACAAATTTGCAATAAAATCCACTCATGTCCATAACGTAGAAAAAGTTCCCGATTTGCGTGGAATAGGAAACTAATCCAATTTACTTTGTGGGAATGTGATCCATACGGTTTTGGCACCATTACGATGGGTGAACTCTATTTACTGTGCCTGGGCTATATTATGTCATTTTGAAGCATAAATTCCATTTCTCTCCACACTTGAGTCACCTTTAATGGCTTTAAACTATATGAGTGTTTCCTTAATGAAAATGAATCCCCCACATCCACATCGCACATAGCTAAAGTTGTCTTTTCTGACCTAATCCCACAAATTGCTTTGTGTGACTGCAACCGCTTTTGTAAGTCACTTTGATAGTTTTATGGAAGGTAACTTAATATTAGATTTGAATTCTTATGTAGTTCTTCATTTTACAATTTAATCAGAGGAAGATAAATTTCTGTTTCCTTCTCATTACTAGCACCTCCTTCTGTTTGTCCTCCCAGTCACAGTACCATTTCAGCATGTTCACATGACACATTCGCTGACACTTTCATTACATAGTTCACCTCGTTCAATTTCTTTTCAATCTGGTAAGGCCCGCTAAATCTTGCTTTCAACAGATCTCCTGAGACCAGCAAGAACGCCAACAATTTTTCCCCAGCTAGAGAGCTACGAGTCATCGCTCTTATATCTACATTTAAATGTTCGCTGGCTAACTCACATGCCCTAATTGATCTTTCTCGGAACTTCATTACATCATCCAGGAGAGTAGTTTCAGAGCTCTGATTCACTAATTTCTTCTAAATTTGTTTGAGTGGTCCTCTAACATTGCGACTGTTAATTAACACAAAAGGACTGGACCCTGTTGACTCATTAGGGGCGTTCCTGATAACAAACAACAACAATGGAATTCACCAATCCCAATCACGAGGGTAGTCTTGACGATATGATTTAATCATGGTTTTTTTAATTTGATGTAATCTTTCCAAAGCACCTTGTGTTTCAGGGTGATAAACTGACGCCAGAATTGTATTATTCTCAGATTGTTCATCACTTCTTGCTGTGACAGGAGATTTGCATCCTGGTCAGATTGTATTTCTTTTGGCAACTTGTACCTTGTGAAGAATTTGGTTAATTCTTCTACAATCGCCTTTGCTGTGCTTTTCCTCAGAGGTATTGCCTCTGAAAACCTTGCAGATACATCCATGATTGCCAGTAAATACTGTTTCCCACCTTCAGGGCAGAATTCACCAGCTCTTCCCACCAGCGGGATCTTCCGGCATGCCGAAGTCGACCCAAACCGTCGGTTCCCCGACGGCAGCATGGGCAAGAAATGTAAATCATCATCAACTTCAGTCGGGCCGAAAGATCCCGCCAGCAGCCATTGGTGAGCTGCCTTAGCCATGGGAAAACCGACTGCGGAGAGGGTTGGGTCCGTGGTAAATTCTGCCCTTATTCTTAAAGTTCTACACAATCAATCAGGACCTTGCAAAAGGTGCTTCAAACACTGGAATAAGAACTAAAGGTATAGGTTCAATCACTGCTTGAACTTTTCCAACCACTTGGCATATGTGGCATGTCTGACAAAATGTAGCCACATTATTATGTATCCAGGCTATTAACTTGGGTTTTCCTAATTTTTAAATATCCAACCATTGGGATTCCACGAGCACTCTTAAAATTGAATTTTAATATCCAGAGTGAGTTGTCACCTGGTGAGCTATGGCCCACTTTTTATTTGCTGGGACTTGAGACGGTCTGTAATTCCTCATTTGCACATTGCCTTTAGGGTAATAATATATTCTGCCTTAATTTCAGTGCAAGCTGTTTGATAGAGCTTTTTAAATTCTGGATCCTTCTGCTGCAACACTAAATTCAATAAGCTAAACACAGTCTCATTCTGTAACTTTCTCCTTCCTGAGCGACATTTTCAAAAATAGACCCAGCCAACTGAGGTTTGGCACTCTCTCCCAATCTTTTAGATTCTTCAGTCTTAAAAGACTGCCATGCAGATATGAAATACAGAAGAAAATCTTGAAGAATAATGCAATTCATGCTGGAGTGAGACTTTGTGGCTGGGATTTTCTGAACCCCGCAGGGTCGGAGACTCCCCAGGGGGGAGGCGCGAATCCCACCCCGCCTCCCCGACGCCGGCTGCCCTATTCTCCAGCGCCGTTTTTCAGGGGCCGGCGGGGTTCCCGCCCCCCCCCGGCGATACTCCAGGCCCCGATGGGCCCAGTGGCCGTCCAGTTTTGGCCAGTCCCGCCAGCGTAAATTACTCGCCTCACACATGGTGGGACCTGGCAGGTAAGTGTGCGGGGCAGTCCTGGGGCGGGGGAGGGGGGTATCCGACCCTGGGGGGCCCCCAGCGGTGGCCTGGCCCGCGATCGGGTGGGCTGTTTCCGTGGGGGCCTTGTTTCCTCTGCACAGGGCCCTTGTAGGGCTCTGCCATATTACCTGGGGGCTGCGCGGAGAAGAGAACCCCTGCGTATGCGCAGAAATACACCGGCCGGTCCGCGCATGCGCAAGATCACGCCGGCCATTCCGCACATGCGCGAACCTGCGCCGGCCCTTCGGCGCCAGCTGGAGCGTCGCCAACCACTCTGGCATCAAACTAGCCCCCGAAAACTTGGAGAATTCCTCACTTTCGGGGGCTGTTGATGCCGGAGTGGTTGGCGCCGGTTTTCCCGCCAGCGTGGGGACATAGCCCCATTTCTGGAGAATCCCGCTCCATGTCTTCATTGCTCCCGTTCTGAGCTGCTAGGCTAAATGTCACACCAGGACTATAAATCACCCCATAACAAGGTCCTTACAACATGAATTACCAGCCCTAAATGTCTGTGCGGGATTATTTGCAACATAAATCCAACAATTTAATGACACAATGACGTTCGAAGATGAGGCTCAAGGCAAGGTTGCAACCTCTTTGGTTTTGACAGATCTTGGGCGAAATTCTCCCCCAACGGCGGGATGCCCGCCGACTGGCGCCAAAGCCGGCGCAAATCAGACGGGCATCGCGCCGGCAAAAAGGTGCGGAAGTCTCCGCATCTTTGGCGGCCTAGCCCCAACATTGAGGGGCTAGGCCGACGCCGGAGGGATTTCCGCCCCGCCAGCTGGCGGAAATGGCGTTTGTTGCCCCGCCAGCTGGCGCGGAAATGCGGCGCATGCGCGGGAGCGTCAGCGGCCGCTGTCAGTTTCCCAGCACATGCGCGGGAGCGTCAGCGGCCGCTGTCAGTTTCCCGCGCATGCGCAGTGGGGAGAGTCACTTCCGCCTCCGCCATGGTGGAGACCGTGGCGGAGGCGGAAGGGAAAGAGTGCCCCCACGGCACAGGCCCGCCCGCGGATCGGTGGGCCCCGATCGCGGGCCAGGCCACCGTGGGGGCACCCCCCGGGGTCAGATCGCCCCGCGCTCCCCCCCAGGACCCCGGAGCCCGCCCATGCCGCCTGGTCCCGCCGGTAAATACCAGGTTTGATTTACGCCGGCGGGACAGGCAATTCCTGGGCGGGACTTCGGCCCATCCGGGCCGGAGAATCCAGCGGGGGGTCCCGCCAACCGGCGTGGCCGGATTCCCGCCCCCGCCCAATCTCCGGGAGCGGAGACTTCGGCGGGGGCGGGGGCGGGATTCACGGCGGTCAACGGCCATTCTCCAACCCGGCGGGGTTCGGAGAATGACGCCCCATATCTTCGATTTCATGGCATATCCCTTTTTCTGTGTGTTAATGATTTTTTAAATTAACTAATAGTGGGGTTTGTGAATTTGCTCCAATTGTTCCATTAATTTCTGGCCCATTAACATTTTCAGTGTAGCCCTTTAAATTGGCACTGTCTCACTGGATGCTGTTCAATTATACCAATAACACAATGTTTATTGGGGTTATTGCTCTTTTGTGGGTAATTGTAAATCCCCATAATGGGTGGGTTTGGCTTGAGTAAGAAATTAAAATTGTATTTAAAAAATTTATAAACTGACTCCAATTTGCCTTGAACCTGCCTACATTAGGTATAATAGTGGCGGATTGGGAGCAAGAAACCGATTCACTCTCAGGAGCCGAGTCAGTCATCAACAGCTTTTAAGGAGGGTGCATTTTACCATTTTTGCAAACCTTTTTTAATTTTTAACCCACCTTGACTGGATTTCCCCAAGTCCAACAAGATTATCTACTTCTTAATCCATGATCGTAGGCTCCACGTGTGTTTCTGCCAGAGCTGATATTCTTTTTTTAAATTTTTCCAATTAAGTGGCAATTTAGCAAGGCCAATCCATCGACCCTGCACACCTTTGGGTTGTGGGGGTGAGCCCACACAGACTCGGGGAGAATGTGCAAATCCACACGGACAGTGACCCGGGGTCGGGATCGATCCCTTGTCATCGGCATCATGAGGCAGCAGTGCTAACCACTGTGCCACCGTGCCGCCCGCTGATATTCCATGTTAAGGCTATTATCCAGATTTATGTGTGTGACTATCTCATAAAGATCTTTGGGTTACACATTTTTCTTCAATAGTTATATTTTTATATTTAAAAACAAAAAAGCAACAAATTTCAGTAAACAATCATTCACGCCAGTATTCCATTTGTTAAGAAAATTAGTGTTTTTAAGACATTGAACAGTCAGTGTAATTAATGGCCCAGGTATTTAGGAATTTGGATCATCAGGGACCAGACATATCCCCACATTATGCTACGGGACCCCTCAGAACTCCCAATGCAGTGACTCCATGGGAGTTGCCCAGGAAGTTTGAATTTCTAATGGGCCATTCGCCTGTTCCCCAGGACTCTCCGAAAAGGTCTCCACTTCGGATTTAGAGTTAAAGACATTGGAATTACTTGGCTGAACAGGAAATGTTAGACAGAAAAATCCAAGTCTAACTATCTGACCTGACTAGCCCCCAGAACCCAACTTCACCCAGCCCATTTCCTCCCCAACTCATCGCCAAACCCTTCCCTGACCCAACCTCAGGCCTACCCACCTTTCATGTGTGTTATAATGATAAAAAGGCAGCAAGCGTTCATCAGGGATTGTGTAAACAATTGCGGGTTCACTTATCAATCCTCGACACATGTGAGCATAAAGACATGGATAGAAAGCTTGAAGACGTCAGGGCTGGGTGTTTATCTTCTGCTCCAGGCCTTAGTGAAACTGAGGCTGGATCACATGACCCACCTCCCTCAAAGTGATGTTATTCTTCTATTGCTTAAAGGCAGGTATAGAAACATACACAGAAAAAAAGCAAGAGGAGGCCATTCAGTCCTTCGAGCCTGCTCCGCCATTCATTATGATCATGGCTGATCATCAAGTTCAATATCCTGATCTTGCCTTCCCCCCATATCCCTTGATCCCTTTAGCCTCAGGAGCGAGATATATTTCCTTCTTGAAATTACACAATGTTTTTGCCTCAACTACTTTCTGTGGTAGTCAATTCCACAGATTCACCACTCCTTGGGTGAAGAAATTTCTCCTCACCTCAGTCCGAAAACGTTTAACCCTTATCCTCAAACTATGATCCCTAGGTCTGGACTCATTCACCGGGGAACATTCTTTCTGAATCTATCCTATCTAATCCTGTTAGAATTTTATAAATTTCTATCAGAAGATGTGGGCCAATATCTTAAAATCTAGTCAGCACATTTTAGGAGCAAAAGATTCCAAACAGTGCTGCTTAAATCTTCTCTGAATTCTTGTCTTTTCGTTACGATTAAGCAAGTACATTATTAATAACTAAAACTTTCAAATATTGTGGTCAGCTATTTCAAATGTGTCAGCTTGTAATGTATTATTGTTCTGCTGGATTAAGTGCTGTTTTTGTTGTAGTTATTTTCAGTCTAAATCACCTTTAGAAATATTTTATGTTTCTTTGCTGTTAATATTCTGCTTTATTTTGCGGAAGTTTCCTCACACAACCTAGTCAGGTAGTGAAGAGAGATGCTCGCTTTCTAAAAATAAGGAAAAAAATATGATCAGAACGGCAAATGCTGTAAATGTGGAAATGTGGTGCAGCAGGTCAGGCAGGTTTTGGATACATGTTCTTCATCAGTACCTCTTTTATAATTTATTTCTCATTGTTGAGAGAGCATTTTCCAAGTTCCATGATAATACTCTGGAGATCTCAAAAGTAAAATCAAAATGAAGGGTGCAGGGGATGTTTTCTCACCAAGTTTTATAGATGGGGGGCACATAACAACAAAACAAGGATAGAGACACGGTGCATAAAGATTACAATATTTATTTATTTTTGAATGGAAATATATTGTAACCTGTTTGATGAAGAAACAAGAGGAACAGCAACTTCACCAACAAGAGCATTGGCACAAAAGAAGAAGTCACGATGGAATATTAGTTGTTATATATGGAAGTTAAAAAGATAATTCTAAAAGGGGGAATATGGTAACTAACTGCACTTAATGTACTTATGTACTTAACTACCTGTACCACATGATGAACTCCAGAAGGGCAGCACGGCAGCATAGTGGTTAGCACAATTGCTTCACAGCTCCAGTGTCCCAGGTTCGATTCCCGGCTTGGGTCACTGTCTGTGCGGAGTCTGCACGTTCTCCCCGTGTGTGCGTGGGTTTCCTCCGGGTGCTCCGGTTTCCTCCCACAGTCCAAAGATGTGCAGGTTAGGTGGATTGGCCATGATAAATTGCCCTTAGTGTCCACAATTGCCCTTAGTGTCGGGTGGGGTTACTGGGTTATGGGGATAGTGTGGAGGTGTGGGCTTGGGTAGGGTGCTCTTTCCAAGAGCCGGTGCAGACTCGATGGGCCGAATGGCACTCCTTCTGCACTGTGAATTCTATGAATACATTCAAGATGGCATTCAAGTGATGAGGAGACATTAAAACCATTGTCAAGGCATTGTGAAGATTCTTTCATTCGAAGAAGAGAAAATCATAAATCACTCATTGCCCTGGTGCTCCTGAGTTAACGTCATACACTTCGCAACCAAAACAGACCTGAACCATATTATAATGCAGCACTCTGCACTGTACAAATTTGTGAATGGAAAATTCAATTTTCCAATGTTAATGGGATCAGCCTGAAAATATTTCAAAAGCCATTGCTAAGCTTGTGAATTGAACTACATCTGCAAACCTTGTACAATCTTTTACCTAATGACCCACCTTCCTACACAAGATGGATTTTCCCCTACCTCAGTATAATCTCTTACATATATGCTAGGGGCCGCTCGCTGCATTGTGCAGCGCAAGAAAACAAATTCATCTTTTTTGCAGTGATGCTACTTGATGGGAATTGTGTTTCCTAGATATCTGCTAGGAAGGGAGGGGGAATGCTTGCACCTGGCTGGTTTGCTAATGGCAATAAGGTGTGGATGTACAACTTGTGTTTACATGAAGAGCAGACAGAGAAATAGAGGCAGATTGAATCTTGAAAGAATGAATTGTATCTACTGAAATGCATTGGATTTAAGAACAAAGTGACAGGAAACTTGATGTTATAATAAAAAGCCAGCAAATCAGGCCTCATTCCCCCTTCTATATGTTCATTGAGAATGCATAACGGAATGTTGCAGAGGTGTCCTCAGGGATGAAATTGATATTGGGCAGGAGCACAAAATTGCCAGCCTATTTTGGGACCTTAGTAAATGATCTTTCTCAATGGATTGATCTCCCAGAAACTGAGGCACTACATCAGCAATGCAGAAGTAGAAACTTATCATTATTTATGGACCATTGAAAAGATATCATTATCAGAAGATGCTGTTGAAAATTTGAGCACTTGAAATATTTTCTCCCTCTTTCTTCTACTTACACTTGTCAACATTATAATTATGCAGACATTTATTTTGCATTCAAATAAATAGGAAAGAACAGAAAATTTAAATTTATTCCCTACCATCATGAAAAATATACATAAAATTAGGAGCAATGGGTAGGAATTTTATTTAAATGAGAAGGTGAGAACAGAGTCAAGTTATTTTTTTTGATAAATTTGGAGTGCCCAATTAATTTTTTCCAATTAAGGGGCAATTTAGCGTGGCCAATCCACCTAACCTGCACATCTTTGGGTTGGGGGAATGTGCAAACTCTGCACAGACAGTGACTCAGTGCCAGGATCGAACCTGGGACCTCGGCGCCGTGAGGCAGCAGTGCTAACCACTGTGCCACTGTGCTGCCCAGAGTCAAGTTATTAAACCCTACCCTATGGTTGGTGAGATGGTTTCCAAATATAAAACCAACATGCTTAAATTTTAAAAGGCTTCATGGAGTGCGGGGAGAGGCAACCACCCCTTCATGGATAAATGGCCTTTTATGAATCTTAGTGAGCTTGTTGTCAGCTCTTCAAGGCCCGTTAAGGCCCAGTTTGGAATTTTCTTTATAAGTCACAGAATTCACACAAGGCCTAAACTGCAACCAGGAGAAGGCAGAGGTGCAGATATGGTGGAGTATGAGTCTGAACAATGGGAGTGAAGCAAAAGAGCAAAGGCTCTGAGAAGGTGCTTTTTCACAGGAAATCAGTTCAACATAGGAAAATTATCTGCAATATCTCTTCACTATGGACAAAGTCATTTTGAGGAAATGGCTTTGGAGGTTGGACGGGTCCTTCCGCATACAAACTCATGAAGGGGGATTCAGGAAGACTAACATTCCAGTTGAATGGAAGGAAGTACAGAACAGAAAATGGAATCAAGCTACACTGACATAGGATCGAGGATGCAATGAGGAAGAGAATCTGTACGAGAAGAGGGAGATTCATGGGCAAAAGATGTGAAGGGATCAGAAACAAGGAGTGGGGAGGCAATGGAGGTGATATGCTCATGTGAAGGAGAAACTTACCTGGACATGTTTGAGCAACAGTCCCACAGAAGGCTGTCCATGCAGATGATTGTGGACGTGTATACACCTTCTGAGGGTTATCCTAACATTTGCAGGAACCATCAGTATGGACTTCCCATGGTTGTAAAAATGACAGTGACCTAGCATTTTGTTTGTGACCGTCTTCTTCCACAGGAAACGCACCTCATTATATCACAGAGGTAGTGGATGCTCTCGTTGAAAAGGCAGGGGATTTATTGAATTCAAGGTGGACAGTGACAGTCAAGCTCAAGGGCAGTGAGATTTGTCACCTTCACTGTTGGCAGGATGTCATCGATTGCACATCTGTAGTGTTGTGCCTTTATCTGAACCACAGTGCGTGTTTAACCCACTGTGCACAAATGATCAGACAGGTTGTTCAATACAATCATTGTTTATTAAGATATACAAGTTTAATTATTTCATCAATCACACGTTCATGCACATTGGACTATAAACTAATACACTTAAAACAACCTTAACTTAACTTCCAGGTGACTGGCCAGTACAGAGCAGATAAATCCTTATCTGGGATCTGGTAATCTGGCAGTGCTGGAGTTCTTGTGGCTGGTCGTCTGTGTCCTCTGTTCAGGTCCCTCTGTGGATGGTGTGGATGGTCCTCTTCTTGGCTGGTGATGACTTCACCATTGTTGTTGGCTGTCGAAAGCTGTAGTCGAGAGGCTGCAGTCGAGAGAGCGAGTGATGGGCTACGCAGCACCTTTTAACCTGCTTGGATTTTCATGCCCTCTTGTGGGTGGTCTCTGGGTCATTGTCAATCAATTGCTCAGGGCTCCATCAACCTGATCGACCAAGTCCAATCAGGGGCTGCCACATCGATTTTGGGGTGGGCACTCACTGAGGCTTGGAACGATGAACATGCCATCAGGGAGACTCTTAAACAGGGCGACACAAAGGCACAGTGGTTAGCACTGCTGCATCATAGTGCAGAGAACCCGGGTTCGATTCTGGCCCCAGGCCACTATCTGTGTGGACTTTGCACATTCTCTCCTTGTCTGCATAGGTCTCACCCCCACAATCCAAAGATGTGCAGGGTAGGTGAATTGCCATGCTAAATTGCCCCTTAACTGGAAAGAAAAAAAATTGGGTACTCTAAATTTATTTTACAAAATGGGAGATTCTTAAACAACACAGCTTAAAATACATTACAAAATCCCAAATGTACTTTGGCTCTGAATCGGCTGGGAGGATGGGCGTGCTAACATTAGTTAGCGGCGTCAATAGCACCAGAATCGAGGCCGTGATTATCCAAAACTAACTCCACTGGTTTCACAGTCAGAGTCCTGACTGCCAAAGCAAATCATCTTCACCCAGCTTAAACGAGGAGCCCAAAAAAGAGGAGGACAAAGTGTTATGGGCCAGGGTTTAGAAAACTCCAAAGTATATCATGGAGTTCACCTGACCTACGACTGTTTATTGATTTTGGTTATGATGAGCACAAGAGCCTGCCTTTCATGTGCTTTCAGAGTGCTTAGGCACTTTTTATTCCAAAAACAAGCTTTATTCTACAAATGTAGTTAACATTTGTATAAACACACACAGTAAGAATTATTATCAACTACAATCATAAAGACCCTGCACAGCTACAGTACTCTATTACCCTTAATAAATTCCCCCTTTAACTGTTCCAATTTAATAACAAGGTCCCATAAACCAAAAACACATTTTTACCAAAAACATAGGTAGCTATTATCATTGGGTTTCTTCCTTGGAATAACTCTTTAAAATTGAAAAGAGAGAGACAGGCCAAGATATTTCTCAGTCTGAGTACAGCAGCCAAATGTGAAAACGAAAGTAAAAACTCAGCCACAAACCAGCTCCAAACCAAAGTGAAAGTAAAACCAACTCCCAGAGCCACAGCCTAGCTCCACCAACACAATGACATCACTTAAGCCATGTGACAAGACAAGAATATTTTGTAATGGTACACTCTCATGACAAAAGGAAGCCCTTCAAAGACTACCTCAAGACATGCAACATAAACGTTAATACCTTGGTGATCCTTGCTCAGAAGGGACCTACTTTGAAGGGTCACAATTCTTTGAGAACGCCCGGTGGCAAGAAAAGGCTCAGAAAAGGAGCCAGAGAAAGGAATACCTGCAACCTAGAGTCCAAGAACCGATCCCACCTTTTGGAAACTCTTGCCAAGTGTGTGATTGAAGATGTGGCTCTAGGATCGGGCTCATCCACCATGCTAGGCCCCATAGAACCCATGACCAGTAACACTGAGTATCTTAGGTGGACAATCAGACTTGTTAGCAAGTGATTGCTGAAGATTACATACACTCCAAACCCATTCTATTCAATGTAGCTCCTTTAATGGAATAACATCCTCATGACACACCAAAGTTTAAAAAAAAGCTTTCTTTCACATTCTGTGACTCCAAACTCACTTTGTACAGTAAAGTACTTTTTTAATGGAATTAACAAGCTTCATGACAAACCAAAGTTTAAAAAAAATTCTTCCCTTCACTTTATTTGCATTTTAAACATATTTACGGACACTAAACACGAATAACATAAAACATTAACCTACCAAGAAAATGGCCCCCAATGTTTCCTGCCTCTGCTTGATGACCCTAGACCGAGAAAAAAAAGTGCAATTTAAAAAGTATAGATACGTATGTAACTTGCCAGCCGGCCAAGTTAGTGCTAACTAACTGGATTTTCAATACAGAAGGTGTATTAATGCAGCAGGTGAAAAAAACTGGGTCGTCATTCTCCGACCCCCCAGCGGGTCGGAGAATGGCCGTTGGCCGCCTTGAATCCTGCCCCTGCCAGTTGCCGAAGTCTCCGGTACCGGAGATTGGGCGGGGGCGGGAATCGGGCCGCGCCGGTTGGCGGACGCCCCCGCTCAATTCTCAGGCCCGGATGGGCCGAAGTCCCGCCGAGAAATTGCCTGTCCTGCTGGCGTAAATTAAAGTAGGTATTTACCGGCGGGACAAGGCGGCGTGGGCGGGCTCCGGGGTCCTGGGGGGGGCGCGGGGCGATCTGACCCCGGGGGGTGCCCCCACGGTGGCCTGGCCTGCGATCGGGGCCCACCGATCCGCGGGCGGGCCTGTGCCGTGGGGGCACTCTTTCCCTTCCGCCTCCGCCACGGTCTCCACCATGGCGGAGGCGGAAGAGACTCTCCCCACTGCGTATGCGCGGGATACTGTCAGCGGCCGCTGACACTCCCGCGCATGCGCCGCCCGGGGATGTCATTTCCGCACCAGCTGGCGGGGCAACAAACGCCGTTTCCGCCAGGTGGCGGGGCGGAAATCCCTCCGGCGCCGGCCTAGCCCCTCAATGTCGGGGCTCGGCCCCCAAAGATGCGGAGCATTCCGCACCTTTGGGGTGGCGCGATGCCCGTCTGTTGGCGCCGTTTTGGGCGCCAGTAGGCGGACATCGCGCCGTTGGGGGATAATTTCGCCCCTGGACTGTGAGTTTAAATGTGGCGCACTTCCAGCGTGCATATCTGTGCGTCTACACTTCCAGCTGGTCGCACCACGCATGCGTGATGGACAGTCAACTTAAGTCCAAAAACGGACAGGAAATTTCAGGCCTAAACTCTGTTTCTCTCTCCACAGATGCTGCCAGACCTGCTGAGTCTTTCCAGCACTTCCTGTCTTTATTGGAGAATAGTCCCCTTGATTTACAGCATTATCGCCATGGTAGGCTCAGGAGTCAATCAGGGTGGCAGCTTGCGCCACATCACAAACATTCCACCTGAGTAAAATTTAGTCTGTAGGGCATTGGATGAGGGGATTCTTCTTTACCTGAGTGATAAGCATCCAATAACAATAGAAGGCAGCAACTTTTCAATGATACAAATAGTGTGAGGCTCCCCGACACGTTCTTCACCAGAACATGCCTTTGTTTTTCAATCCCTTATTTTCCATTCCCTTCCATAAAAGGGGATGAAATTGAAAGATTTAATGCAAGAAAATACCCAGTGCTTTACCCCGTAATAATTTGATATAATTTACAGCAGAGATACACAAATGACATCAATGGTACAGCTGACCCCTGCTCAGGGTGACTCCTATGAGTTACTCCCACTGTGGTTGAGAATAAGGTGGGGGCAGTCTGACTGTGACTGAGATGCTGCAGCTGTGGTGATACGTATGTGCACATCAATGTATATAGTTATCTCTCAATGCATATAGTCATCGGTACGACCTCCAAACAGAAGGTGGCAATATAGATCCACCATGTGACTTGAGAGATTCCGCAGTTAGCAGTGAGTCGTGCTCGAGGACAGACGCATTAGAAGTAGCTCCAGGAGAATTCACTGAATTAATTTATTAGTTACCATTTATATTATATTTTGTTAGTTATCTTTCCACATGTTAATCTTGTCAATAAATTATCTTGAAATGAAATGAAAATGAAATGAAAATCGCTTATTGTCACAAGTAGGCTTCAAATGAAGTTACTGTGAAAAGCCCCTAGTCGCCACATTCCGGCGCCTGTTCGGGGAGGCTGGTACGGGAATTGAACCGTGCTGCTGGCCTACCTTGGTCTGCTTTCAAAGCCAGCGATTTAGCCCTGTGCTATACCAGCCCCTGTGCTACACCAGTCTTACTTGTCAAAGAACGAGATGTTCTGTGTGCATCTGTACTACGGCCATAACACAGTATATAACAGCAGCGACCAATCTCAGCATGGAGGCTCCCATGCTAATTGGATGGTGAACGCAGCTCTTAGCCAATTAGATGGATCGTCAATTGAAATAGCAACTCATACATATTGCCAACATGGAATGGAGTTCGGACTGGGATTTGGAAGTATATGACCCAGAATTGAAATCCCTCCCTTGATCCCTGTTTTATCACCTTGAGTTTAATGTGCTACATTTGAGCAGCACATTTGGGTTCCTGTTTGTACTATTTGAGCACCATGGGCTGGATTCTCTGCCCCGCCGCGCCATATTTCCGTTTCACCCCGCCGGCGGGATGCTTCGTTACCCCGGCTGTTCAATGGGGTTTCACATTGTGGGATAGCCCGACGCTGTCGGGAAACCCCCGGACTGCTGGCAAAACGGAGCATCCCGCCGGCAGAGAATCCAGCCTATTGTTTAGCTCGTTTTATTTGAAATATATGAACACCTGTATTCAAATATTGCACACCCAGAAGGATGAGGGCGGTGTTGTGTTGTCTTTTCCTAAAACAAATGAATAAACAAGAAACATTGTGAATAGGTTGAAGTAGCAAAAGAGAGTGGTGTTTGACTTAATGCATAATAGTGCAATCACATGTAAGTACAAGCATATGAAACAACTAATCAAATAAAATGGGCTCTAATACCTCGTTCCCCAGCACGGATTTGGGAAGCACCCCAAAGATGTACTGGGGAATTGCTCTTGGAACTTCCCAGGTAAGTGTTTGCACGGCAATTGCCCAGAAGTGCAGACTTCCTCTGTACCAGGAACCACCCAGAAAATGTGACTTAAATCACAAACATCGGACGGATTAGGCTGTGGTACACAAATAGTAACTTAGAAACTGTTAGAAGAATTAAAACCACTTTTAACTTCTGGGTAACCTTTGACCCAAACCATGACACCCCCGCCTCTGATTCTGCACCCCCACCCCCATCCCATCCCCCAATCCTATCTGATTATCTTAGAGACTTACCGTCTCTTTGACATGTCAAGTTGAATGGGAAGTTTAGCATTGCTGGTATATGGCAGCTAATACCATACAAAAGGGTGTCTTGCTTCAATCTAACGGAGCTGGAATTCAATGACTGCTGCACTGCCTGGTTCTTGCCGAGGTCGGACAGTCGTGCGAGACAGCCACAGAAGAAAATCCACACAGATAAATGGGCACAGAGTGGCAATCCGACTTTATAGCCCATTAATACAAAATCATTGCGGTGCTATGATTTTC
Source organism: Scyliorhinus torazame (assembly GCF_047496885.1). Classification (NCBI taxonomy): domain Eukaryota; kingdom Metazoa; phylum Chordata; class Chondrichthyes; order Carcharhiniformes; family Scyliorhinidae; genus Scyliorhinus; species Scyliorhinus torazame. The sequence goes on along the minus strand of NC_092712.1, from coordinate 201,971,495 downwards.
ACGTCTCGCTCAGAATTCAAATTGTCTAAGCTGCAATGGTCAAATTAGCCTCACACAATCTAACGATTGTGAACTTCTGTTGAACCTGAAGTAATTATATTCATTGCTTATTCAACTTTAAAACTACTTCAAACTGATCTTAATGTTACAGTCCTGTGATGGACCAATAATGTTCAAAACAAAATACGAACACCCAGCAATCAACCAACAGTACTATGCTACAAGAGCACGATAAACTTAACACTACAATGCAGAATTACTAGTACTATGAACTCAGTTATAATTTTTACTTCCATCCAAAAATGTCATTATATAACAAAAATGTTGAAGGTCCTTACAGGCCAACCCAAAGGTATGCCACAGCCCTCCAGAAGTCATTTTGATTTTTCCTCAGTGATCCAGCTATCCTCCATGTTATGTAATTTCATGGGGACCCTTCCATTAGGTTTTGGCTAAATTATCCCTTAATTTTCTTTAAATTTACATGTCCTTTAGATGTCCTGAAGTGGAAATGTAAATTAATTATTTTATTTTCAACACAGCACTTTGATTCTGCAACCCATATAATATTGCTAATGGATTCCAGCATTTATGTCCAAGTCAGGATAACTCCTTTGTTGACCAACTACTCCAGCCTCTCTTCTGAGAACTACATACATAATTTAAATATTTTATTGAAGTAACTGGGGACCCTCTGGTTCTACCACCAGTCTAATGATGGGTCATCATTTGTTCAAGTTTTCCCACTTTTAGTTCTTACCCTATTTAATAAACCTCTTCGTGTTTGAGGTGTATTTACAAATGTTTATCAGTTTCACAATCAGATGTCCCAATTTATCTGCAGTTCAAACTTTAATTCCGAAACCTAAAAGTTCTATTCTAAAATGTATGAATTATGAACTAGATATTCACAACAATAAGGATTAAACAAATCACTAAACAAGTATTTCTATATTTATCTCTACTGCATGTATTATGCCATGGGAGTGTATCTTTCAGAAATGGGTGTTTATCAAATAGCTGCAGTGATGTCATTGTGTGGGTGGAGCTGGAATGTGATTCTGTCGTTTACTTTAGTTTTGAGCTGGCAGCTGCAGTGTGTCTTAGTTTCATTTTCAGTTGAAAGCTGTATTTAGACTACAAGGATGCTGGAGTCTCTCTCTCCCTGAACGTTAAAAAGGTGTTCAGATCACTTGATAACCTAAAAGTGACACCTGCTTTCGGTAGAGATCTCAAACCTGCTGTCTATGTTAAAAAGCGTTTTTTGACTTAAGGATGTTATTAGCAAAGTTATTAAGGGTTACCAGAGTAGCCACCTGGGTTGGCCACTTCCCGACTTAAAATAGAGAACCGCAAAGGCTGAAGGGAAATTCAGCCAACACAGACAAAGACTAGCAAGTGCAGAAATCATGTGTATTGAAACATGCAAAAAAAACAGACAGCACTGAAACCAGCAGCCATCTGCATAGTAATGAGCAATTCCAAGGTACAATTGCAACAGTTAAGGTGAATAAAACCAAGCCAGACTCCTTGGCGCCAGCAGGAGCCAAGACAAAGGAAAGCCAACGGACATTTATGGACCGCCCAGCGATCAGGGATCCGCTCCCGCATTGGAGAAATCGATCCAAGTGATCGGAAAGTAGTCCAATCACTTGGAACGAGGTAAGGGGTCCCCCCCCCCGAAGGGCGGGAAGCCCCTGGGGACTATAAAGTAAAGCCCCCAAGTTCAAATCATCCTTCTTTGGCAGGGTCACTCAGCAACGCGAAGCAACCTCTGAGAGTGAACTGTCCAGCGGCCGCCAACCAAGTAAGTCTCAAGTCAACGCTCGCTACGAGATAGGCACTCCTAGCTACCAGTCCATACCAGTTTTTGAATCCTGCAGACTCAGGACCTGAACAAAAGGCGATTTGTTTCCCTGACCTGGTGGGCCAATCCGAAGCTAAGTATAGGCCTTTTAGTGATAGAAATAGCCCAGAAAGTAGATTTATATGCATAAGTAGGGACTTACTGTGTATAATAAATGTGTTTTGATTTGAATCTTACTAATTGGTGTGTTGAGTTATTGATCATTACTTGAACTTGAACCTCATGGCGGTATCATAAAGATACCTGGTGCCTCTAGAGCAAAGGTTATAAAACAGAGCCAATTGAGTCAACCAAAAGTTAGCAACATATTACTGGCGACATCCTGACGGGACCCGACTTAGAAGTGGCTTAACCACTCCGGGAGAACCCAAAAATTTGAATTAGAAATCCAATTGGGAACAGAAAAAACCACAAGTGTTCAAGCAGTTCTGATCAATCCTCATAATTCGGAAGTGTGTTAATGCATGCGTAACTAACAGGGTTATAAGGTAACACAGATAGGTTTTTTGTTGTGACAAACTGTTGTGAGTTTATATTTCGGAAAATAGCGAAAGCCGTACCCGTAATTACAGCACCGCCTTAATACCCCTCGTTCCAAACTTTAAGAGAGTATTTAGAGAGGAAAGATGGCAATGCAGGCAATGCAACGCCTCATGAACCCTGAGGAATTTGTGGTCGCAGCGACCAGCAGCAGAGTAGGACAGTGTCCTGTTTGGGAAGTTTGGGAAGAGGAAATCAGAAAGTACCTCAAAGGGAAAGGATGGAATTGAAGCGAATTCTGTGACAATGAGGAAACAGGACCCGGGAGTATAGGACATACTTGGTGGGAGAACCTGTCAGAAATTCATAAGAAAAGGTTGGGAAAAGCTCACAAGCCGATGGCAATCGTGTCCTGTTTGGCACAATTGCGAGGCACAGAGGAGGTCGTTCGGACGCTGCGCAGAGAGATAGAGGAGGCACATCAAATGAGTAAGGTCGATGTGAGCGAGATGGAGAAAGCGAACGTAGAATTAAGAAGGAAGTTAGCAGCAAAGTACGGAGAGGTGGATGATGCCAAATGGGCACACCAGTCTTGTCTGGCGCATTTAAGCAGCTTCCAGACACAGTACGAAAAGGCCTATCAGGATACGCAATGTGCTGTCCTGGTAAGAGAGGAAACAGAGAAACAGGTAGAGGCATTGCAAAGGCAGTGTAGCGACCTGAAAGCAGCATTACAAGCACTCCATGCTGCCACCACGGAGCAGAGACAAAGCTCATTAGATCATGTGAAGTACAGGAAGCAGATTGCAGAACTGCAGTCTTTGCTTGCAGTTCAGAATGGATTCCACAGCACCTTTGGATCCCAGTTAGATACAGAAGACGGCCCGGATTGGGAAGAATTAAATGAGACCGTGCATAGGTATGTTCAGGGAACATGTGCACAAGGAAAGCCCCAGAAGAGAAAAGTGTCCCAACCCCCCACAGAGCAGATAGTTCAGGCACCAATGAATCCAGTAACCACCCACCGCAGAGTCTTATCGGACGGAGATACAGAATTTCTTAATACACCCCCTTAACCGTGACCCAATTACGGGACGCGTGTGAGAAAATCACACCGTTCCTCCCCACCACAGACCCCCACCACTTCTTTGCTGGAGTAAAGCAGCAAGTGACCATGTGCGGCCTGGATGAGCGTGAGCACGTGAAGCTCACAGTTTTGAGTTTAGAACCTTCGGTCATAGCAGCCCTTCCCGACCCACAGAATGTAGGAGGAAGCACCCTTGCAGAGATGCACACGGCGATCCTAGATGCGATCGGCTACAACAGAGGTGACCCTGTAGAAGGCCTGAACAAGTGCAGGCAGAAAAAGACGGAACACCCCACAGCGTTTGCTGGATGCCTGTGGATCCATTTCACAGCAGTTTTTGGTAATCTAGACCGTGCCCATTTGTCCCAAGACGGTATGGCCAAATGGACCCGCACCCTTATCTCCCATGCCACAGAGGCAGGACAAAAAGCCTGTACCAACTATGACCCGTCAGAAGAAGCGCATAATGAGAAATGGGTTTTAAAGTGATTGTCTCGCACCTGGGAGCAATCTGTCCAAAACAAACCCACAGTTAGGAAACCCGAGGAACAGCAGGCAGAAGCAGACATCCAAGCGGTGAAAACACACCAGAACCCAGCATGGGTGAACGAAGGCAGGAACAGCCCCCCAGAGAAGCCACAGGAGTGTTACAACTGTGGACAGTTAGGACACTTTGCACGAGAATGCAATGCCCCACGAAAGCCACAGAGAGCCCAGCAGACAGGCACTCTCAATAAGAATAGGACAGAGCCCATACATAGTGTGAGCACCCGTTCAGACCAAGCAGACCGGAACGGAACGGACGACTGTGTTCGGGCTCCCCCTGTTGGGTCTGCGACACCCTTTGGGATAGGTCCGGCCAAGCAGTAGTTGCAGCAAAGATACGGGGACAGCCCATCAAATTTCTCTGGGACACAGGAGGGTCCCGCACCACAATCAATTCCTCCACCATGTTTCAGAAAGACACATGGCCCACTACAGCCACAATCACCCTCAGCGGCTTCACAGGCCACTCACAGCAGGGACACATCACAGCCCCTGTACCCATTCAGATTGGCAATATAACGACAAAGCACCACATAGTTTTAGTTGATCTACCCCACACAAAGCAGAACACATTTTGGGAATTGACTTTATGAATTCCCACAACCTGTCCTTTGATCCAGTCAACCAATGTGTTTGGAAAATGGCAAAATCCGCTAGAGCCCCCGCAACGCTCACAATAGGAGAATACGCAAACAAGATTAGCGCAGCCAGTGAATTCTGGTTTGACCCGACCACAATTAGCACAGACAAGCAGGTTAGGGCAGTTCTGCAGAAGCACAGGACAGCATTCGCGACCCACAAACACGACTGTGGCCGGATGACTGGTTCCGTTCAAATCACAGGACCTGACCCTAGACCCCAAAAGCAATATGGATTTCCCCAAGAGGCAGAGGGGGAAATCACAAAAGTTATCGACAGCTTATTCGAGCAGGGCATACTCAGATCAGTAGCCTCCACTAATAATGCCCCGATTTGGCCAGTGAGAAAGCCCGATGGATCATGGCGACTGACCATCAATTACCGGGAACTCAACAAAGTCACCCCCGCAGCAGCCCCCACGGTAGTCACAAGTCCCGAGACCATGCTCAAACAGGGACTCAACTCACAATACTTTACGGTTTTGGACGTCAGTAATGGATTCTGGTCCATTCCATTGGCAAAAGAGTGCCAATACAAATTTGCCTTCACTTTTAAAAGTCAGCAGTACACGTGGACATGCCTTCCACAAGGATTCCACAACTCCCCCTCCATTTTCCACCGACAGCTGGCAAATGGTTTGTCAAAATTTTCTCGCCCCGAATGTCTGGTCCAGTATGTGGACGACCTATTACTGGAGACAGACACCAAGGCAGAGCACATTGAGCTTCTCTCCGAACTCCTGGAACTCCTACAGAAAATCGGTTGCAAAGTAAACCCCAAAAAGGCTCAGATTTTGGAAAACAAAGTGATATATTTGGGTACGATTATCGCGCATGGTAAATGCGAGATCGAGCACAAAAGAATTGGCTCGATTGCCAAATTGCTCCTTCCCCAGAATGTTTTAGCCCTCCGGTCGTTTTTAGGATGGGTTGGTTACTGCCGAAACCACTGACAGTTTCGCCAGCCAGGCAGCACCCCTCTTGGCACTCCTAAAGAAAGGAGCCCCTTGGGAATGGCTTCCGCAGCATACAGATGCTGTGGATGCTTTAAAAAGAGCCCTCATTGCAGCCCCCGCACTACAGGTTCCAGACCCGCTTTCCCCTTACGCTATAGAGATAGCTAGCACAGACCGCACCCTTTCGGCCGCGCTCCTCCAGGAACGGCACAAACAATTAAGACCCATGGCTTACGCCTCCAGACTTTTAGATACTGTGGAGCAGGGATTTTCGGCCTGTGAAAGGCACCTGCTCGCAGTTTTCTGGGCAGTTCAGTATTTTTCCTACATAACCGGACTAAACCCCATCACAATCCTCACAGAACACCCCCCCACCCAACTTTTACTTGACGGACGACTCAAGGACGGTACTGTTAGTCAGATTAGGGCAGCTAGATGAACTCTTCTTTTGCAGGGACGGGACATCACCGTTAAACGGACCAAGACACACACTTTCTTAGCCGATAACCTTCAATACCCAGGCACCCCTCATGAATGTGAAATCATCTCACCGCACCACAACACAGGCCCCTTTATTGCGAAAACACCCCCCAGAAAGATAGGTTGTTCACCCCAGAGCCCCCAGCACACAGACACGTGGGCACCTTTAAGGATATATGTGGATGGTTCTTCCACAGTATTAGAAGGGAAGAGCATTACAGGATGCGGCATTTATGTCGAGGACGCACAGGGACGCACCCTAGAAGAAATCTCACTAAAGCTACCAGGCCACTTAGGTGCACAGGTGGCAGAACTAGCAGCCGTGGCGTACATTATAGATCACCCAGATTCCTTCCCCAGCCCAGCAGACATATACTCGGACAGCTTCTATGTCTGCAATAGCCTTACAGAATTCCTACCCCTGTGGAAAGCAAGAGGATTTGTTTCCGCAGACGGAATACACCTCCCTTCAGCCCCATTGCTCCGCCACATTTTAGAGAGAGCACAGGACAGGACCTTTGGTATTGTTAAAGTTCGCAGTCACCACCGTTCCTCCCCCCCTGGAAATATAAAAGCCGACGCACTTGCCAAAGCAGGTTCCAGGCATGGTTATTTTTGGACACCCCCCGAAGGCGCACCAGTGAATGCAGTTCAGGTCTCGTAGACTAATACCGAGGATTTAATGCAGGCCCAGAAGCAGGATAGCAATTTCAGGGAGATTTTGAAAGAACAATTTCCAGCACCTTATGTTAGGATTAAAAATGCGCAGGAATGGTTACAAATGCGTACTAGTCGTCATAGACACTTTTACGAAATCAGTAGAGGCATTCCCATCCAGAACGAACACAGCAAAGACCACAGCCAAGATCTTAACCCACCACATCTTTACGAGATGGGGAATCCCCCGCAGCATTGAATCCGACCAAGGTTCCCATTTTACGGGACGTGTCATGAAGAACGTCCTCACGATATTTGGCATTACCCAAAAATTCCACATCGCATACCACCCCCAGTCGAGTGGTATCGTGGAGCGCATGAATCGGACCCTAAAATCAACCCTCAGAAAAATGGTCCAACAGAACAACACCACTTGGGATTCAGTCCTACCTTTTGCACTGACGTTTTTAAGAAGTACTGTCTCAACATCCACAGGTTACACCCCACACACTCTCATGACCGGACGCCCCATGAAAGGCACAGAATTTTTATTAGGATTGGACATGACCAGCCCCGAAGTGACGGCCCTCACACACAAGTACGCAGTAAAGCAGTTAGTAGAAAATGTGAAAACGGCTCAGCTAGCAGCCGCAGTAAGATTAGGCACAAGGAAGAAACAGAGCAAGGCCTGTTTCGGCAAGACAGTGCATGCGACTGAGTTTGAGGTAGGACAGCAGGTCATGCTCTCCATCTATAACCCCAGCACATTCCTGTCACCTAAATATTCGGTTCGTGCTCCATTGTGGACAAAGTAAGCCCATCCGTCTATAAAATTAAGTACCCCAATGGAAAGACTGCGTGGTTCCATATTAACCAGCTTAAGGCATATGGCCCACAATCCAACCACGCACACCACATCATGCTCGACGCAGAAGACCACACACCGCCCACAGCCAACGTATCCCTACCCTCCCCCAACACGCCCACCACATCCACGGACGCGACCTCTAGACTCCGCCCCGGAACGCCCACAGACAGCAGCAGCGACAGCGACTGTGACACGGACAATAGCCATAGCATGCCTCCCTACTCCCCCCATGCAACAGGACCCACAACCAGCAAATCTGACCACGATTCAAGTGATCCCTTCCTCATCACATTCCTCAACAAACCCCACCAAAGACCACCGCCCTACGATGATGATTCCGTCCCCACAGAACTAGACACCACCTTTTGGCACCGCGACAACTCATACAGGCTCGTCCGGAACGATGAGATGGACCCCAAATCGCACCATGCAGCCCTATCAGCCCTGATCCATTCCAGAGTATGGCATCCGGGAGAAGATGACGACTTTGAGCCTGACTCCCAAAACGAAAACCCCTTTGCGACCCTGTTCGCAACCGATAACTGAGGTGTCCAGATGATGTTTTAAAAAGGTGTCCTTTCTGATGGAACCTGCAGCATGTTTAATGTTGTTTGTAGTGTTATTGTTATGTGCTGTATGTAAGATCAGAATTTTTTTTTCCACGGCCGCACGCCATATTTGTCGGCCGAAACCTATGAAAACTTGCCAGCACGCTCATCGGCAGAAACCGCTGAGAGCTTGCCTGCCCCCGTTCATAACTGCCCTTCTGGCAACCCAATATGGCAACCCCCCACGATGACTACATTTTTGCCAGTTCTTGCCGGTTGCTCGGGCAGTGGAGAAACGGCATTGGTCTCCGCCCTGCCTGTGGACCCTCCCTCTGGTCAGCTACGTTCGGGTAGAGCACACATGGCATTGGTCACCGTCCTACCCGGGGATTCCATCCAATTCTTACCCGTTGCGGCCCATACGCACCTCATTTCAGCACTTTTGGTTCAAAAAGTTTTGTTTTGTTTTCAGGCGACCCTTAGGTTGCCATCCCTATGCTATTTACATCCGCAAACATTTGGATGGTAAATCGCACAGCCTGCGAGATGGCTCGCACTGTTTCAGTATTTTTAAGTGTGTCTTGTCCTGAATATTCGGTTTTAAAAAAAAATGAGGGAGCCACAAATGGTGACAAATTGTAAAGGGAGAATTGGCACCACAGACAGACATACTAACAGACGAGATATTAACCAAGATAGTAACAGAAACTATGCTTGATCCCACAGAACTCCAGAAGCCCCAAGGAAAGAAAAGAGATGAAACGGAAAGAAGACAACAATGAAGATGTCATACGTGTATTTTGTCATTATTGCAATGTGTATTTGGTTGCGCGCGAATGCGAACCCCCTGACCCCCCCCCCCGGCCGTTATTGTTCACTTCCCCATAGCACCCAGAGCCCTGTAACATGCAACACCACACCATCATGGAGTGATAAGCACATAACGTGGTACTCCCTTTCCTACATAATCGAATCCCTATTAGTGTTGGCGATACTCTGCAGCATCGTGCAGACTATCCACATGAGGAAATGGAGAAGGAGAGCCTACAGCACTTGCACCCACGGTATACAGGATAAGATCCCCTACGTTCAGTTATCCCCAGGACCCCAAATCCCTCGATCGATAATAAAGGACATTCATTTGCGTTCTTTTTGTAAAAAATTTTTTTTAAGTGTTTCATTTCCGACGGAAAGATTGTACAACCCTGTGCTTGACAGCCAAGCCAGGAAAAATGTAAATGCTGCTATTATTTTGTATTGTTTAGGAAGTTAATATGACTGAATGTTTTGTGATTGTAGTGTATTGAGGACAGTTAGAGGTACCGTTTAAAAAAAATTTTGTAATGCATGTCCCTGTCTGACATAGCGCCACTTAGAAATTGTTAGTTGAAATTTTTCTTGCATAGTTATGGTCAGTGTAGAGGCCATGAAAGAGTGCTCGCCGGGTCAGGGAATGAAGACAACGCAGTTATGTGATCCTTCACGCTTCGCGTTAGGGATCACAAGGAGGGTATGTAGCCACCTGGGTTGGCCACTTCCCGACTTAAAATGGAGAACTGCAAAGGCTGTAGGGAAATTCAGCCAACACAGGCAAAGACTAGGAAGTGCAGAAATCATGTGTATTGAAACCTGCAAAAAAAACAGACAGCACTGAAACCAGCAGCCATCTGCATAGTAATGAGCAATTCCAAGGCACAATTGCAACAGTTAAGGTGAATAAAGCCAAGCCAGACTCCTCGGCACCAGCAGGAGCCAAGACAAAGGGAGGCCAACAGGCATTTAGGGACCGCCCAGCGATCAGGGAACCGCTCCAGCATTGGAGAAATCGATCCAAGTGATCGGAAAGTAGTCCAATCGCTTGGAACCAGGTACGGGGTCCACCCCGAAGGGCGGGAAGCCCCCGGGGACTATAAAGTAAAGCCCCATGTTCAAATCGTCCTTCTTGACAGGGTCACTCAGCAACGTGAAGCAGCCTCTGAGAGTGAACTGTCCAGTGGCCGCCAACCAAGTAAGTCTCAAGTCAACACACGCTATGAGATAGGCGCTCCTAGCTACCAGTCCATACCAGCTTTTGAATCCTGCAGACTCAGGACCTGAACGAAAGGCCATTTGTTCCCCTGACCTGGTGGGCCAATCCAAAGCTAAGTATAGGCCTTTTAGTGATAGAAATAGCCTAGAAAGTAGAGTTACATGCATAAGTAGGGACTTACTGTATATAATAAATGTGTTTTGATTTGAATCTTACTGATTGGTGTGTTGAGTTATTGATCATTACTTGAACTTGAACCTCGTGGCGGTATCATAAAGATACCTGGTGACTCTAGAGCAAAGGTTATAAAACAGAGCCAATTGAGCCAACCAAAAGTTAGCAACACCTATACAGTATTGCATCTGTGGGGATTATCAGTGTTGGTTAACTGATAAACTGTTTACTGTGCGTTTATAAAGTGTGAACTGAATTCATAGAATAAACATTGTTTTTTGTTTAAACATACTTTAGATCTCTGTTGCATCACACCTGTAAAGGGGGACCTTGTGCTCCCCATAACCAAAATCTATTTAAAGTTGTGACTCAGGTGAACTCCATGATATACTTTGGTGTTCTCTAAACCTTGGCCCATAACAATTATTACTGCACTTATCATTGGAAATAATAAAATTGCAATTTGGTTCAATGCATGGAACAATACCAGTTTTACTAAGTAAAATCAATGTGAATCATAAGTTAAGAAGTGTCCATAATATTTTAGTTTTAGTCAAACTTATTTCTTGAGGAATCATTGTTGATTACTTGTTACACCATATAACAATTTGTAAATGGAGATGTATCATCTCATCTAAAACAAAAGATTGAACAGGAGTGGACTGATCCATTGTCTCTATGGGGGTGTTTAATTGTGAATTTACTTTTAAGATAAAAGATATGCAGGTTGACTATCCTTTATCCGCAACTTTCAAAGCTGATTGCATTTTGGACTTCAGATCATTTCAGTTTTCGGTTACAATAGCCTAATTCTAGGCTAGCTATTATGTAAAGTAAATAAAATGGTTAGAAACGTAAGGTGCATGATTGAATGATAAATACAGGGGGCGGGATTCTCTGACCACAGGCCGGGTCGGAGAATTGCTGGGGGGGGAGCGTGATTCACGCAATGCCGGTCTGGCGATTCTCCGGTGACCACCCGGCGATTCTCCGCACGGGATGGGCCGAGTGGCCGCCAAGATAGACCGAGTCCCGCCCGCGCCGTTCACATGTGGTCCTGCCCGGCAGGACCTCACCGTTCATCCTGCGGGGGGCGACCTGGTGTGGGGGAGAGAGGGGGTCCGACCCCGGGGGGGCCCTCCACCGTGGCCTGGCCTGCGATTGGGGCCTACCGATCGGCGGGCTGGGTTCTCCTGGTGGGGGCCTCTTTTACTCCACGCCGGGCCCCTGTAGCTCTACGCCATGTTGCATCGGGGCCAGCGCGGAGAAGGCAACTAGAGCGCATGCGCAAGTTCACACCGCCCGTAACGCGCATGCGCAGACCTGCGGCACCCGTTTGACATCGGTATCGGCAGCTGGAGTTGCGTGAGCCACTCCAGTGTGGCCCCCCATAGGGTGCAGGGTCGCTGATCCTGGGGGCCTGTTGCCGCCATCGTAAAACGCAACGGCGTTTACGATGGCGTCAACACTTAGCCTCAGGATCAGAGAATTCCACCCCGGTACCTGTAATCATTTTCTTCTTGACATGTTCACCATAAAAATGACAAGGTAAACAGTGCAGACAAACAACCAGACTTCCTCCGGTAAAAGTCGATGATGTTCATAAAAAGTGCAGATTTTGGATGTACTCAGTTTTCGGATTTATGGATAAAGGATACTCAACCTGTATTTGCAACCAATTACATACCAGTGTAATAAAATGATATATAAAGAAAAAACCTAAAAATTGAGTGAGATCTCACAAAAATTGCAGCGAGAAATTTAAAGCAAATATTAATCAGCGCACTGAACACTGCTGAGATAGAATTGAAACCCTTGTGTAAAAATGTCATATATGTTTTTCTGCATACAGACAGCCGTATGTAAATAGGGGGGAATTTTTTTTGCGCGTCTCTGGTAGCTGAAAATTTAAAAATGGAAAGATTTGATACCAGTTAAAGAAAACAGTGATTTAGTTAAGTACTAAGTATAGCTAATTCAGCAAAGCATGGTCATCTACTTTAACTTAAATTAAAATCCACATGTTAGGAATATCTGTTGACTCATTACTGTACAATGTGTTCTAAATTTCAGAAATCATTTCATTGTAATTTGATTGTCCTACTAATGTTTGACTGCTTTGACATTTTAGCTGAATTTTTGGGGGCCCCTGCGGAAGCCACCTCGTCATGAAGCAGGGTACCTATCTATTCAACATCTTCTTCCTTCTGCATGTTTCCTGTCAACCACTGGGAACAGGACCTCTCTCCTCTCCCTCATGGCCTCCAGTATTAGGTCCAGGTTGGCAACGATGAAATGAGTGTTTGTCCTGCCTCGAGTGCCAGGTCTCCGGCTTCCTTGTGACATCTCACTCCCCTCTGATGCAGTGGAAGACCTTGTCACAAGCGGGAGATCTCTCCCTCAGGACAGCCAGCAGCTTCAGTGAGGTGTCTAAATGAGTCCCAAACTTCACCTGACCCACCTGCATTCCTGACCCCATGACAGGAAACCCATCTCCATGCAAATTAAGGGTTTCCCATGTGAAAATCAAAACTTTCATTAATTTCCTCCCATGGGCAGGTTTCGAATTAACAAACCAACTTGGCTCCTTCTTCCCTCTTCTGTGGTTGAAAATTCAGCTCAAATGCATTCTTGGAACGTGAGCACTGCTAGCAAGGGCAGTATTTACTCCCCAGCCTTATTGTTCTTGAGTAAGTGGTGGTGAGCTGCCTCCTTGAACTGCTGCAGTTTATGGTCTGTCGATACACCCACAGTGCTGTTCGGGAGGGAGGACCAGGAATTTCACCAGTGACAATAAATGAACAGTACGGATGGTGTGTGGGTTGTTGTCTATCTTGTACTGTACGTTGTAAGTTTTGATTCATGTAGTTTTTACTGGTTTCTGATTGCGACAATGAATCATGTTTTAAACTTTGGGCGATCGCCAGAGGTGATTACAATTGGGAAAGCGGTGAGAAAGGAAAGACCAAAGCACTGACCCTTGTTTGTACACAAACTTTGAAAGAAACATATTCTGTGATAGATTAAAAGGAACACTAAAGGCGGGAAATATCTGTCAGTGTTAAGTATATCCCAACGAGAAAATGCAACAGCAACCAGAAGTGACAGGACAGTGTATCACCATTTGTTTCCCAACATTTATTTTCAGTAGCAATTTTAGGTTAAATACTGATTTGCACAATTCATGTGAAAAGGATATTAAGGTATTAGATTAGTGGGAGGTACACATGTTACAGTACTGACACATGAATGTTTGACCCAGTCATGTTCCTCAAATAGCCTGGCTGAAGTAAAAAATGAGGTTATTTATAGTACTGAACATAGGTATTGTTCTAAATTATGGTTATTAAAATAATGGTGATGTCAAAAATGAGTTTTATTCTCCCTTGTAGCTAGCACTGCCATTTTGACCCAGTCACAACTGTTATGGAGCAAAAGGGGGTTTAATTTGAACAGCCCTGATTTCTTCTCTCACTCCCATCCATAAACAGAAAGGTGTTTCTGATTTTTGATTCCCCCTTCATAATTATTTTTCCCAACCCTTAAATTTAGAGTATTTCAATCCTCTTTAGAGTGGTTTCACAGGTCGGCGCAACATCGAGGGCCGAAGGGCCTGTACTGTGCTGTAATGTTCTATGTTCTATGTTCTATGTTCTATGAATAACTTGCACAGCAAACGTGAGGTAAGATAATATAAAAGGGTTGGTTTATTTTTACACACACATGCGCACATGGGAGAGGTGTGTCGCAAGGTCCCATTTGTATAGAATATATGTATAGAATACAAAGAGGGATAAAGCAAAGGAAGAATCTTCTGGGCCAGACTACTATAAAATACAAGTTAGGATTTTACATGTGTCTAGAGGCCAGATACAAAAATGTTTCTTCAGAGGGGAAGTTGACTGTTGCAGGGTAACCAGTCTTTCCAGAATAAAGACTGCCACCAAGGGAGAAGGTAAGTGGAGTTGGGTGAGTCTTGAAGGCATAGATTCCAATGTTCCAGTAGTTTGCAGTTTTGATGAGGGGCCAGAGTTCTTTCTGCTCCCATCTTCTTGCTGATAAGATCTTGCCAGCGCAGACTTTTGGCGGGAGTTATTGTTTCTCTTTGGAGGTCCAACAGTGACTGCCTTGAACTTCCAACAGCTTGTTAATTAAAGGAATTCCGACAGCTCAAGGCTTGACCATGTGACACTGGTTTCAAATTGGTACACAGGGCCACAGGTTGAAAGACATTGTGTTTTAGAACAGGTAATGCTTAGACTATTAGCACCAGTTCAAACCAGGAGTTACAAACAGCTGCCTTTGTACATAGCTGGTTAGAATCATAGAACACCGACAGTAGATAATGAGGCAATCTGGCCCATCGAGACTCACTGACCATCCGAAAGAGCACTCTATCGAGGTCCACTCCCCCGTCCAACCCGCCCTATCCCCGTAACCACTTAACTTAACTTGGACACTATGGCCAATTTAGCATGGCCAATCCACCTAACCTGCACATCTTTGGACTATGGAGGGAAAATGGAGCACCTGGTGGAAACCCACGCAGACATGGGGAGAATGTGAAAACTCCACACAGACAGTCACCCAAGGCTGGAATCGAACCCAGGTCCCAGATGCTGTGAAGCAGCAGTGGTAACCTGCTAAGCCATTGTGTTAGCTT